>NC_072802.1:13752288-14055318 GCF_028583425.1 Eublepharis macularius
CGAACCTGCTTCTTGGTCTTGGGCTGTGGGGCGTCGGCTATTGAGGCCACCTTGTCCGGTGGTGGCCTGACTCGTCCTCCCCCGACCACAAAGCCCAGGTATTGGAGTTCCTGGAACCCCAGGTGGCTCTTTTTTGGGTTCGCCCTTAGTCCAGCTCGTTGGAGGGCCCTTAAGACGGCTTCCAGGTGTTGGAGGTGGGTGGGCCAGTCGGGGCTGAAGATAATAATATCATCAATGTACGCCATGGCATACGCCCGGCACTCTCCCAGCACCTGGTCCACCAGCCGCTGAAAGGTGGCTGCTGCCCCATGCAGGCCAAACGGCATCTTCTTGAATTGGAAGAGGCCTTGGGGGGTGGCAAAGGCCGTCTTCTCCCGGTCCTCCGGCCGTACGGGCACCTGCCAGTAGCCCTTTGTTAAATCCAGGGCCGACAGGTAGCAGGCGGACCCCAGGTGGTCCACCAGCACGTCTGCTCGGGGCATGGGGTAGGCGTCGAACTGGGCCACCTTATTCAGTTCACGATAGTCAATGCAAAACCGGGTGGTCCCATCTGGCTTGGGCACCAGGACTATCGGGCTCCTCCAGGCACTTCGTGAGGGTTCGATTACACCCAGCCGGAGCATCTCGTTTGTCTCCTTCTCCACTGCCTTCCACCGCTTCCTGGGGATGGGGCGCCAGGTAGCCCGGGCTGTCTGCCCCGGGCTGGTCGGGATGGCATGTTGAATAAGGCTGGTGCTGCCCGGCCTGCGGGAGAAGACCCCGGTAACCCGTGCACAGAGGTCTCGTAGCTGGGCCCGTTGAGCTGGATCGAGCTGGGGGTCTACCTTGGGCTCTTCGAACTCTGGGGCTTCGGAGGTCCATGGCAGCTCACTGTCAGGAAGCTCCAACGGGTCCTCAGCCACGCCACACTCCTCTTCTGGGCGCTCATGCCACCGCTTCAGGAGATTCACATGCAGGGTCCTCCGCCGACGCCGGCCAACCCCGCACTGGACTTCGTAAGTAGTGGGGCCCAGCACCCTCCGAATCGGGTAGGGGCCCCTCCATGGGTCCCCTTCCTCTCTGGGGAATACCGAGTGGTGCACCAGGACCTTCTCTCCCGCCTGGAAGGCCCTCATCCGTGCACCCCGGTCGTAGGTGGCTTTCTGCTTCGCCTGGGTGCGAGTCAGTCTGCGGTTCGCCTCGGCTTGGGACTGTTGCACCCGGTTACGGAGTTGGCTTATGTACTCCCGTGTGGTGGGCGCAGGGCTGCTGGCCTGGGGCGCCCAGCGTTCTGTCAGCCGGGAGAGCATCCCTCTTGGCTTGCGCCCATACAGCAGCTCGAACGGGCTGAAGCCAGTGGAGGCCTGCGGGGTCTCCCTGAGGGCAAACATGAGTGGGTCGATGTACAGGTCCCACTGATGAGGCTTCTCCCGTGTCATCTTCTTCAGGGCCTCTTTGATGGTCTGGTTCAGCCGCTCTGCCAAACCGTCTGTCTGAGGGTGATAAGCCGAGGTGAACACCTGCCGGATCCCCAAACTCTGGCAGAGTTGGCGCATGGCGGTGGCACGGAACGGGCCTCCTCGATCTGTCAAGATTTCATCCGGCAGCCCCACCATCGCGAAGAACTTGGACAGTGCCCGGACCACCCCCGGGGTCTGCATGGTCCTCAGCGGGATGACCTCAGGGAACCGTGTGGCGTAGTCCACAATCACCAGGGCAAAGCGGTGGCCCCGGGGTGTGCGTGGCAGCGGTCCGATGAAGTCCATCGCGATGCGTTGGAAGGGCGTCCCCATGACGGGTAGTGGGGAGAGGGGGGCCTTCGGTGGGCGGCGGGCTGCCACCCGCTGGCAGGTGGGACACGAGCGGCAGTGGGCCTTCACGTCGGCATTCACGGAGGGCCAGTAGAACTGCTCAAGGATCTTCTTCAGGGTCTTGTGGTGCCCCAGATGCCCGGCCCACGCATGCTCATGGGCCGTGCGGAGGACTTCGGCCCGGTAGGCAGTCGGCACCAATAGCTGGCGGACCTCCCCCTGGCCACTTGGGGCGCGAGCTATGCGAACCCAAACCCCTCCTTGCTTCTCGATGCGCGGGAGCCGTTGGGACCTCCGCTCATCCCGCACTAGCTCCTCCTCACGAGCTGCCGTCTCTCGTAAGCGCTGCAAGGACTCATCTGCCCCTTGGGCGTCACAGAATGGGTGATCGGCCGGGGGCCCAGCTGGGTCTCCAGTCCGTGGTTCTGCTCCTGGTCTGGTGGAGGGACCCTCTCCCGGGTCGTCGGCCTCCTCCACTTGCAGAGCGGTGGCAACTTGGGGGTCTGTCAATTCCCCTGCCACCTTCAGCCGAGACCCGGCGATCCCTGGGGTGTCTCCTCCCAATTTCTTCGCTGCCTGCTGGAGGAGCCTGAAGAACCCCGGGGCATCTCTTCCCAGCAGCATTGGCACGGGTAGGTGAGCTAACTGGGCAACTTCCATTTGGTGGCAGACCCCTAGGTACTCTATCGTGATTAGGGCCGTAGGGTACGGCTGGGTGCAGCCCATCACATCCGTCACCGGTATCCAGCGGTGCACTGGGGTAGCAGCTGGGAGGAGCTGGGGCCGAATTGCTGAGACTGCACTCCCAGAGTCTAACAGGGCTTGTAGGATCAGCCGGCCTATCTTCACGGTGGCGCATAGACTCTGCACCTGCTTGCCAGGCGGTGGGTTATTTTCCCAAACGAGGGCACAAACCCTTGGCAAGGCCTCTGTGAGCGCGCCGGCTTGCAACCGCAGCTCCGCTGTCTGTGCTAGTTCCACTGGAGCGGCTGGGTAGGCTGCCTCCAGCTTTCCCCACATCCTATCCTGGCGTTCCTCCAGCCACAGTCCAAGCTCCGCTGTGGCGGCGGCCTTGGGAGGCCGCCCCTTGACTGGCGCCTGCGTCGGAACGTCTCTCCCCGTACGGGCCACCAACTTGTCAGGGCTTGCCACCGCTGCCACTGGGCGTGGCACTGGGCGGTCTGCTCCTGACGTCATAGGGGGGCCAGGGATTCTGCAGGACCCTGCTCTGTGGAAGGAGGGGCGGTATACCTCACCCAGACTCCCTCTCAGTCCACTCGCTGGCCTGCTCAACCTGGCCTGCTTACCCTCTGAGTCCTCTTTCACTTCTTCCTCCCAGAGCTCTCCTCCAAACCTCCACGCTTGCATCGCACCGCTCTCACTCCACATCATCACTCCCTACTCACACCCACCACCACAGGGCTCTTCCCAGCCAGCTTTTATAGGGCTTCCTTCTACTGTCCCACCCCTCTTCCAGCCTGGTCTTGGGCTGCACCAAGCAGTCGCAGCTGGGGTAGCTGATCTGGCCCCACTGACCAGCACCAGCTGTGCCTTGTTCCCTGGCTGCCCAGCCTCCCTGCCTTGGCTGATTGCTGCAGGCCTGTCCAGCTGCAGTCCCCTGGCTAGCAGCCCGGCCTGCCTGGCTGAGCTGATGGCTGAAGGTGGGTCCAGCTGCGGCTCCTTGGCTGGTTGCCCAGGGCTTCCTGCAGAGTGCCTCCAATAGCCCCACCTGGAGTGGCTTGGCTTTTGGCAACTCCTGGGCCAGGCTACTATTTTCTAGCTGGGGCGTGGCTTTGGGTTGTTGGGGCTGCTGCTGCTTCTCCTCCTCAGGTAAGGTTTTTGGGTGGGTGACTGCTGGGCCCCCAACCCCTCTGCCCTTGCCCCCTTCTGCCTTGCTTAGTCCCCTTTCCTTCCCCAGGGGAGTGGGACTCGCTGGCCTCCTTCTGTCTCCCCCTGCCTCCTGAGGCTCTGGGCCTTTGCCCCTTGCCCCTGGCACAGGCAGGTTCTGGCTCCATTTGCCCATGGGAGGGGTTGACCTGCTGTCCCCCGGCTGCCCCCTCTGCTTGCCAGTCAGACCGGTTGACCTATTGTCTGCTGGCTGACCAGTTGACCTGCTGTTCCCTCTTGTCAAGTCTGGGGGCTGGGGCTCAGACCCCGGACATTTGCAACCAACACAGCATGCTGTACCACTCTTTCTGGTGGTAGTAGAGATAAGGTTTCATAGTTGTTCCCTTCCCCCTCCCACCACATATGCTCCAAAATGTGTTACATTGGGAAACTGATTAATATCTTAGCCAAAGGGGTTGTACTATCCATACAGCTGCATACACATGGCTTATCTGAGCTTAGAACAGATTTAAAATCCTATCCATCCCACACTAAATGAGAACATCTTGAAATGGCCTCCAGGCCTGGTTGTCAAACTGTGATTTCTGGTACCCTTCCAGAGAGTTGCAGAGCTTGTTCTGGAACATTGGCGAGCCATCTGTTGCTTTTCAGATGCTGTTAACAATGAGGGTCTTCTGAGGGAAATGAATTCTGTTCTTTTTACATGATTATAGATGAACGTGATAGAAGGGAGAGCCACGCCCAAATATTTGTCTGTGTGAGGATTGCCATTAGTATGGCAGGGTACTATGGTCCATAATCAGGAGGACTAATGGTAATGCCAATCCTGTTGAGGATCTTGTACAATACTGGTAGTGAAGAGTGCCATCAAGACATTGCTCAATTATGGCGACCCCTGCTGGGGTTTTCAAGGCAAGAGATGAACAGAAGTGGTTTGCCATTGCCTGCCTCTACATCCCTGGTCTTCTTTGGAGGGCTGTTCTCACACTGATTACCGGCCACAGGACATCTTGCCAAGTTCCCGGAACGACAGTGTCTTTCTGGCACGATTTCTGCAGTTCTCATGCGAAATCGCACCAGGAAGACACTGTCGTTCCGGGAGCTCAGCGCAATGCTCCATGGCCGCTAAGCAGTGTGAAAACGGCCGAGGTCTCCCCTCCAATTACTAACCAAGGCCAACCCTACTTAGCTTCTGAGATCTGATGAGATTGGGATTGCCTGGGACACTAGGTGGCCACTTCTAATACAGAGCTGAGCAGGACGTCACTTTGCCTAGATCTGGAGAGTCACCCTCTTCATCATCCATGACCTCTGCATCTTTGTTCTTTTGAAGAATTGGACTACGTTCTAAGAGGCCTACCTACGTTCAAATCCTCTGCTATGAAGTACATTTGGTGATCTTGGAGCAGTCACACACTCTCAACCCAACCCAGCTCACAGGATCATTGTGAGAATACAAGGAGGAAGGGAGAGCCCTGTATGCCACCTTAAACTCTTTAGAAGAAGAGGAGTAGTATAAAGATCGACCAGACAGATTGTTCACTGGGGGGGGGGCTGCCAGCCTCTAGGTGGTAGCTGGAGATCTCCTGGAACTGCAACTGATCTCCAGGTGACAGAGATCAGTTCCTCTGGAGAAAATGGCTGCTTTGGAGGGTGGACTCTATGGTATTTTACCATTCTGAGGCCCCTCCCCTCCCAAACACCATCCTCTCCAGGCTCCACTCACACACACACCCCAATCTCCAAGAATTTCCCAACTTGGATCTGGCAGCCCTACTGAAGAGGGTGGTCCCATAGGCCTGAGTCAATGCAGATCAAAGGTGCTTCTTCTGTAGTTTTTTTCCATTTGATTACTTAACTGGCCCCAGGCAAGTCAGGCATACATTAACTGCAATCTCCTCCACATAAGTGGATGTTTTAATGGGCTATCCAATGCAAGCTGTAATGCGCATGATCTTTTGTTTCCCCAAGTTGTATAGAACAGCCCTTTGATCTTATTTATTCGTTTGTCAGCTATTTAACAATGCTCTTATTTCTTGAGATCCTATCCTCTCTCTCATATTTTACTACTTGTAGCCAATAATTACCCTAAACCTCAGTTGAAGAAAGACCTGTATTCTTAGTGATTTATCTTTCCTGGACATCTTGGTGGCTATTTCTTAAAGCAAAGAGCTTTTACTCTAGTCTGTTTTTTTTAACTTGCTGAGTAATCTCTATTAACACAAAAAAGGATGCTGAACTAGATGGTTTGTTAACTGTGATCCCATTAAGGCTTTTCTGACAATAGTATTTGATTCTTCACCTTTGCTGGCCTAATTCTATATTGTTAAATTATGTAAAAGTGAATAGAAGATGCAGAAGGAAAACAAAATCAAGTTCCTTGACCGATTCAGGAGTTTATATGAATGCAGGAGTCAGAACTCGTTTGGTCTTCAGGATGGATTGTAGTGTTCCCCACATGGAGACAGGCTTGTATGGTTTCCCCATTGCTACTGCAGCCAGGGTTGGTGCCAGTATTGAGGCAGTGAGGCAGGTGCTGTGGGGCCGGAGGGGGCACTGGAGGGGGTGCTGGAGGTGGAGGTGTGCGCCACGGAGCTGGCATGCCTGGCCCACAGCTGCTGCTGCAGCTGGCCAGCCCCGCACCGCCGCCGCCACATGTCCCCGGCTGGGTACAGCAGCCGCGGGCCAGGCATGGCAGGCAGCTGGGGCGGCATGCGGAGTGCAGGCATCCTCCTTGCGCCGCCCTAGCCACCTGCCGCCCAATGGGCCCGGCTTTGCTGCGTGATGACATCATCACATGATGACATCATCACGCAGTCTGAGGGCATGGCTAGGGCACAGGAGAGTGGCCGCAGGCGCCAGAAACCCTGGCGCCGGCGGTGACTGCAGCTGCCACTACAGTACAGTAGCAATGGGGCTTCCACATGGCAGATTTCCCTATAGTTTTCTCACTTTACTCTTCTGACAGTAGATGCTATCTCCATCTCCCCGCATGCCACCAAATTTTTTTCCATTTTTTTCAAATTAGTAGTGGAATATCATTGTAATGATGTAAGAAACTGAATCATGTTCTCTGAATCCCCAGCTTTCCTTTTAAAAAAGTAAATCTCTAGCCCCTTTTATTGCAGAGATAAGCCTTTCCCCTTATATCTCTTTAATGAAAGGGGCTAGGACTTACTTTATTTTTTTTTTAAAAAGAAGCTGAGAATTCAGCAAACCTTATGGTGTCATACCAAAGTAAGAATATTAAATTACTGGGTTTTTTTTAAGCCCTCAATGATGAGGAGCAGGTTTAAGGGCTGCTGTGGGGACAGGGAAATAGCTGCCATGTGGGCAGGACTGGGAAAATCTGAACTTTCCCACCCCCGTGGCAGCCATCTTGGCTTTGCTGCAATTTCCTTGCAGTGTAGCGGGTTTGGGAAAGATTGGAGAAAAGCTGGGGGGACCTTGAGATGTGCACAAATGCGCCACAATGCAGTGGAGAGGGGAAGGGGCTCACTTCCCAATCACATCAAAACCCAGGACAAATAAACTGCATGGAAATGGCTTCCGAAAAGCAGCAGAGTCATCGAACCGCCCACTTAGACAGGGGCTAGGAAATGGGCCAAAAATGAAGTTGAATGCCGAAAGCAAATCCCAGCCAGCTACAATGGCTGAGCCAGAAAAGACAAACCTCATTAAGTTGTGAGGAAGTTCACCAGCCATACAGCCTACAGGCAAATAAAGTTCATAGTAAAATGGTTCATCCAATTTGTTTGCTGTGATGTCAGTTGGCTTGGAATAAGGAGAATGTAACTGGGTCTTCTTAGAAAATAGAGTTTAGTCCCTTTGATGCAAAACAAGAGTTCCTCAAGGAGAAAAGCTGCAGATCTCAGGCAAACTGGAATGCATCTTGGTCTAATGGCAGCTTTTACTATCCTAAAAAGGCCTGGAAAAGTCTGAGTTGCTTTTTGAGGTGAGCTTTCTTCAAAAATGAGAGGGTAGATTTAATAGGGAAACATTACAAAACAGCATTTTTTTCATGAGTGAGTTTACATGAGTTTTTCATGAGTTTACATTACCTATGTAATTTTCTGGTGTAGTTTCGTTTTTCACGCTAAACAAATCTAGAAAGATAAGTGTGCAAAGAGAAGCTCTGTATCTCAAAGACTATTGTCTGGGCTTTGTTTGAACCTTTGTCTGTCTTGGTAGCTAGATGATGGTAACTTGGTAACTTGGTAACTTGAACATGATCACAATGTTCATGTTGGATCTGAAGACCACCTTTATCTTCTGGCAGGCCAGTCACTTATTCTGCAGTTTCCCTATGTAGAAACTGATAACTTTTTTCCTGCAAGTTTCGCCTGGTTGCTGGTTGCACACTGTGTGCAGCACACATGTTTCTAAAATAAATAGCTGCGAGAGCACTAAATGCAGCAAAATGGAAGACAGAATCTTGCCCTGATATGTCTGAGTGGATAGATAACGGGTACGAATTTGCATCGATGGCTAAATTAACTTCTTATGTGCATAACAGACCAATATCAGAATTCTAGAAAAAATGGAAAGATTTCTTGGATTACCTAGCCTGAAGCTAAGAAAAATTAAGAGTAGTTAATATGGAAATAGATTAATTATAGAGGCCTTAAAATGTTGAGTATAAAATATGAAATAGATGACTGATTAAAGACTATTGATATGAAATTTTAGGTATAAGTAATTACCTAAAACGAGATAGCTTGACTCAATAAAAGAAGCCATGTCCTCCAGTTTGCAGGATCTGAGCGAGTCTGTTAATGATATGACATTTTGGAGGTCTTTCATTCATAGGGTCGCCATAGGTAGGAGGTGACTTGACGGCACATAACACACACAAGAAGAGGAAAAAACATCGCATAAGTTAGTTGTGTTGCCACATATAGACTTTTCTGTTGTAGTTTGAATTTAGTATTTTGTATAAGTTTCTATGCACTTTCTATTGCTATTTGTATTTTTCTTTTCAAATAAAATGTTTAAAAAATCTTTAACAATAAATAAATAGTTTTTACATCATGCACTGTGTACTTACAAAGAGTTTAGATTGCATAATTACACATTTCAGTTTGACCATGAAAACATCAGTGAATCAGCCTCCTTAAGTACAAGATCCACTAAGACTGAATCGTGGTTAAAACCTTTAATGTGGAGAAAATTTTAAAGCCCGTTCAAGTCTATTGCCATTTCCACAGGTCCTTAAAGGGATGGCCCACTCACCAAATACTGCTGGCTTTTCCCCTTCGCTCCACATGTCTCCGATGTCAAAACGGTAGCGGGCTGTTTGGCTTCTGTTTTGTCAGTACCTTTTCAGGGACCACCGAAAAGTGCATTCTCAGAAAAGCCACCGACAAAACGGAAGCCAAACAGCCCGCTACCGTTTTGAAATTGAAGACGTGTGGAGCTAAGGGGAAAAGCCAGCAATATTCAGTGAGTTGGTTGTCCCTTTAAGGATGCGTGGAAACGGCCTATAGGGTATTGCCCAACCAGAACGGGTTTTTAACTGAGAGGATTTAGACAAGAATTACTCTGTTTTGGGAGAAAGAAAATACTGCTCTGTAGCCCTTTAGTGGTTTGAGGGATATGATGCTGATGAAATGAAGAGGGACTGCTGCTGAACAGGATCTGTGTGGGGAAACCCATAGGAATATACATGTATTGTGGTCAGGGCTTTTTTTCTGGGAAAAGAGGTGGCGGAACTCAGTGGGTTGCCCTTGGAGAAAATGGTCACATGGCTGGTGGCCCCGCCCCCTGATCTCCAGACAGAGGGGAGTTGAGATTGCCCTCCGGAGGGCAATCTCAGCTCCCCTCTGTCTGGAGATCAGGGGGCGGGGCCACCAGCCATGTGACCATTTTCAAGAGGTTCCGGAACTCCGTTCCACTGCATTCCTGTTGAAAAAAAGCCCTGATTGTGGTACAGGTTTTGGGAGGCATGCAGCTCTTTTGTCAATTGCATGATAACCATCAAAGTGGTTTGTGTATATTCTAAGTATGGAGAGAAGAAGAAATTATTGCTGTGTTACATAGTGAGGCCAAGGCAAGAGAGAGCACTGAGAATGCGCCCACAGTACTGGACAGAACAAGATCAATGTAGGTGTGATTTATTACTTACTAGTGGCTGTTGATGATGAATATGCATTGCAGGAGTAAAGGTGTATTGAACATGATATATCTGGGTATTGCATTAAAGTGGTATTGTGTTTGAGATCCAGATTGGAAGAAAAGGTGGTGGAGAGTTGCTGTAGCATAGTGGTTAAGTGGTTTGGGTTGTGAATCACCACTTTCATAGAATCATAGAGTTGGTGGTTTGAATCCCGCTACTGCCATGAACTTATCCTTAAGCCCAGCCCAGCTCTCCAGCTGTATTGCGGGGATAATAACAACACTGACTTTGTTCACCAATCTGAGTGGGGCACTAATCTGACTGGAAGAAAGGTATATAAGCACAGTTATTATTTTATTGGTAAGCATCACTTTTACAGGGGAACTGCTTAAAATGGTCCAAGTAAGATACTAGTTTTTTCAGGGTCATAGATCCAGAGGAGTTGGCCATGTTAGTCTGTAGTTGCAAAACAGTAAAGGGTCCAGTAGCACCTTTTTAAGACTAATCAACTTGGATTTCAAAAACTTATGCTACAAAAAAGTTGATTAGTCTTAAAGGTGCTACTGGACTCTTTACTAATTTTTTCAGTGCAACAAAGTCTCAGAATATTGGAAGGAATGGATTAAATTTGAAGATTTTTATCATGATTATATTAAAAACTGTTGGATCAGCCAATTTAGAGTTAAGATTTAAATGTTTCAAACTGCTGGATTTGTAGCTACATCCCCATGCATGCTGCTGACGGAGTTCCCATGTTCTCCATTCCATATTTCACTCAAATTACAAATATTTGTGTCAGATGTGCCCTGCGTATCTGCCATATGTGCCTATTATACTCTGTATTGTATTCTGAGCCTCTGAGAATGTGTAAAGAACCAGGGCTTTTTTTCAGCAGGAACGCGGTGGAACGGAGTTCCGGAACCTCTTGAAAATGGTCACATGGCTGGTGGCCCCGCCCCGATCTCCAGACAGAGGGGAGTTTAGATTGGCCGTTGCCTATGCCATGGTCCTAATGTGACTCAGTGCCGCACATGCCTGCTTTTTAAATCAAATAAAAAACAGAGTAGGTGCTTGTTCACTGAACCCGCGGTACCATGACCTATTTGGCCTTGCGGATCTTTCTGTAAGGAGGTGGTCCATACTGAAGCAATACTTTTCAAACCAGAGAAATCTTTGTCTCCCTTTGGGACTGAATTCTGTCCTCTGACCTTGAAGTGACATGTTTTCTTTTTCCAATGTCGCTTGACTGGTAGCCCTGCAGCTCTCCTTCAAAACGTGTCTCAGTCCAGTTTTGATAGCTGGAGGAATTCTGCTAAGTCAGCAAATGTGGCCATCTAGGACGTAATGGACTGATGATAGGCCTCTTTCCCTGCAGTTTCCCAGCCCTAGTACTCGACCAGTAGCCATCCCCTCTCCCCCTTTTTAATATTTTGTTTTTAAAAATCAGAAATCAAATGTTGTTACATTAATACAATGATATGCTATTATGTGTAACAAGTTCTCTGAATCCCCAGTTCTATTTTTTTTCACTCTCTAGCCCCTTCTGTTGCAAAGATATAAGGGGAAAGTCATGTCTTCACCATGGAAGGGGCTAGAGATTTATACTTTAAAAAAAAATGCCAGGAGAACCTGATACACAGATTGTTAGATGTTTTTATTGATATAATGATATTCAACTATAGATTTAATATCCCCCACCCCACAACAACAGTCATCACCTTGTGAGGTGGGTGGGGCTGAGAGAGCTCCTAGAAGTTATGACTAGAGATGGGCACGATCCAAAAAAAATTGCTGATCCAGCTGATCGTGGATCGGCGCCAGTGACGATCCCAACTAAACGATCCACAGCGATCATCTCCCGTTCCTGATCCGTGGATCATGGAGGCCAAAGCGGGGGGCGCTGCTATTCCCAGCTATGTGGGAAGGTGGGTGTTGGCGGCGGCCACCGGGCACGGCGGGCACGGGGAGATGGCGACGAGCTGCCTCCCCTCAGGGGACAGGGGGTCTGGCCACTCACCAGTGACACCCCCCATGTGCCCGCCCGCCAGGCCAAAAAGGAGCGCACTGGCAAGAAAAGAACGGTGGGTGATGCCGGCGGCTTCTGTGTTTGTGTTTGGCCGTCTGTGTTTGGCCGTCAGAGCTGCCTATCAGGGTTTGCAGGGATGAGATTGGAGTGCCCATGGCTACAGAACACCCCCTTCCCCCTCCCTCCCCTGGGTGTCTTCTCCCGCCTGGTGACTGCTTTGCTGCTCCATGGTTGGAAGGAAGCCCTGCTGATCAAGGAAAGCTGGGCTTCCATTCGGGTTTCCAGGGCGACAGAAGGAGGAGAAACACAGCTCAGGCATTCCCCTGGCTCCGTTGCCCCGGGAATAGATTACTGGCGCCTGAGTGTCTGGCTTCCCGATCCAAGCCCGATCCAGCCCGATCCAGCCCCCTCCCGATCGCTGGATCGTTGGCCGTGGCCGATCACAATCCGCTGAGTCACAATCGCGCGATCGCCATTATTGTGGGGGTTTTTTTGGATCGTAATGCGGATCGTGCCCATCTCTAGATATGACTGACCCAAGGTCACCCAGCTAGCTTCAAGCGGCGGAGTGGGGAATCAAACCCAGTTCTCCAAGGTAGAGCCTCATGCTCTTAACCACCACACCAAACTGGTTCTCTAATCCTTTTAGAAAAATTCCCTCCTTAGTGTTACTGGGCACATACTTTATATTTAAACTAATTAGAAACTCCTATTTATTTATACTCCCTGTAATTCAATGAGATCTAATTAGATCTCATTTGTATGATATTTTTGTATGATGCTTTAAATGTTTTAATATGGAATGTTTTAAATGTTCTTAATGTTGTTATCTGCCCTGAGCCTGCTCGCGGGGAGGGCGGAATACAAATATGATATTCATAAAAATTAAATAAATAAATGAAATAGAAAATATATTAAACAGGAGTTGGAACTCCGTCTCAACTTTCATTTAACATGTGACCCAGGGCTCAGTTAAAAAAAAGTATGGGGTGCCAAAATGAGATGACTTTCCTCCCAGAAGCCCTGATGGGTTCTCACTGACCAAGTGGGCCTGACCCAGCGGCTGGCACTGCATAACTAGGCCCTAGATGGCATTTTCCCTTCCCCCTCTATTTCCTCTTTCCCCCAAAGTCCCCACAGCCTCTCCCTGCTTCCTTCTCTGCTTCCCACCCACCCACCTATCTGCACCCCTGCCTTCCGTTTTCCCTCCTTCCCTCACCCTTGCAGCCTCTGCCTGGGAAAACCAGAGGCCAGCTGTGTGGTGCTACACAACTGGACCCACTAGGGTAATCAGTCCCCTAGTGGGAGTGGGGGGATCCTCCACTCTCAACCTCCACCGCCCTGCCACCACTAGCTCTGGGTTGTGAAATTCCTGGAGATTTTGAGGATGGAGCCTGGAGAGAGCAGGGTTTAGAAGGGGAGGGACCTCAGCAGGATATAATGCCATAGAGCCCACCTCCTAAGGTACCATGTTCTCCTGAGGAACTGATTTATGTCGGCTGGAGATCAGTTGTAATTCGGGGAGGTCTCCGGCCACTACTTGGAGGTTGGTAACCCTAGCCACCACTCACCTGGCCCCATTAGGAGTAGAAAGTATGGGGGATGGGTTCAGGAGCTCCAGAGCGCACTCCCATGCGCTCTGGAGTGCTTTCTTGTTGCACCAGGAATGACATCGTTCCTGGCGTGACAAGGAAGTGAAGGCCCCCATAAGGCGCTGATTTGATGAAAATCAGCCCCCAAGGAGGTAAATTTCCCCCACCTACCCCCCCCAATCCCCCATTCCCTGGGTTGGATTCCAGGGGGACCTGGCCACCCTAGGGCCTTGCCTGACAGCCAGTGCCACACAACTGGGCCATAGTTTACCCAGGTAGAAGCTGCCAGGGTGAGGAAAGGAAGGAAAACTGAGGATGGGGGTGTTGAGGCCGAAAGGGTAGTTTGGCTGCTGTTGGGTAGGAAGGAAAGAAGGAAGAAAGAAAAGGGGAGAGGCTATGGGGGCTGCCAGGAAAGAGAAAGAGGGGAGGGGAAATGAGATGCACCAAGCAAATCCTTGAGGGTCGCTACTTGTACTTGTCTTATACGTCATAGTTGTAATGGCTGCTTTCTTGTCTAAAAAAACCAAGATGGTCTTCAATGTTTGTTAAAATCTATCAGAGTTGATTTTGTCTTAATAATGTCATCATCTTGAATAAAAATAGCTTGGCATTGAGGCTTGCTCTGAGCCTTGTCTGCTCGCTTGAGCCTGTGGCGATTTGGAAGGGTCTGAGTTACACTCACTTTGGTAGGATTGTGTAGCTCACAAGTCCTCAAGGAATCCAAAGTCTGACCTAGGGATGATTGGAAGACTGATTCCCGTGTGGATGGCGCCCCACTCCCTCCTCCAGCAAGATGCAGGAATTAGGTGGCTACCCAAGCTCCACGGCTGGTAAGAGAGAAGGAGCTACGGGAAAAGGAAAGGGGCTGGAGCAGCTTATGGTGTTTATGAATAGACATTTTCCCCAGAGCACAACTTTTAACCAGAAAGTACCGGAGTACGTGCCAGATTACTTGCTCCTGGTCACAAGACTCTGTGCCAAGATTACACTTAATAGTTCTTTTTAGACGTGACAACTGGGAGAAATGGGCACACGCAGGGCAAAAAGAACAGCAACAGCAACCTCCACCCCTGGCCTATAAGTGTTCTTTGGACTGTACATATAGAAGGTATCCAAGAAAATGCCATAGCAATCGTAATATTCCTGTGTTAAACTGCCAGCTAGTGTCGTTCTTATTTCTCAGCACAATTCAGATTGCTGGCTGTCACCTTTAAACCCCAGATTGTTCTGGATCCAGGCCATTTGACGGACAGCCTTCTCCCATGTAAACTGCCTGTTCCTTGAGGTTTCCCAGAGAGGCTTTGTTCCTTCCCTCCCTCTTCCAATTCTCCCTATGCCTTCTCTCCGCATGTGTGTATATAGGTACCCTGTAAAACTTGGTGGAGTTTGTAAAGTTTTAAACCGATAAGCAGGGGACCTACAAGGACTTGCAAGGGGAGAAACTTATTCTCCCCTCCACCATTTTCCCTTCCCTGAAACCCCCCAGAGCTTCTTATCTTTTCCTTGTTCCTTTTCCTTTTCCCACAGATTGTCCAACCCAGAGGTCATTTCATAGAAAAAGAGCTGCAGGAACTCATCAGCATAACTCATTAGCATATGCCACGCCCCTTGCCATCGCCAGAAGTGTGTCATTAGCATAATTGATTTGATCGGGCCTGAAATGGCCGGGATTCGGCTGCTGCCACACAGGGGAGTGTTTCCCCACCTGTCACTGGCCCAATCAGGGTCGTTTTCGCCCCAATCCAGGCCGAAATGGGCCAAAAATGGCTCAAAAAGGCCATTTTGGGCACGTTTTGGCCTGGATTGGGCCCAAAACAGCCAAGATCACATCGGTGCCAGGCAGGGGAGGGATCCCTTGCTAGGCACCAATCGGTGCCAGACAGGGGAGGGGTCCCCTGCCAGGCACCAATCCAATCCTGGGGGTTTGGGCCCTGATCCCGGCCGAAATGGGCCCCAAATGGCCAAAAAAGGCCATTTGGGGCCCCTTTGGTCCCGGATCAGGGCCGAAACAGCCCAGACCAGGTCAGTGCTAGGCAGGGGATGGTTCCCCTACCCGACACTGACCTGATCCCAGCCATTCTGACCCTGATCCCAGTGGAAATGGGCCTCAAATGGCCATTTAGGGCCCATTTGGGCCCTGATAAGGGCCAAAAAGCCCGTACCAGTCAGTGCTGGGCAGGGGCTGGGGAGGGTTCCCCCACCTGGCACTGACCCAATCCAGGCCATTTTGGCCCCAATTCGTGCTGTTTCGTCCCCAATCCAGGCAGAAACCGGCCCCAAATGGCCATTTTGGGCCTGTTTGGGCCTAGATCGGGGCCAAAACGGCTGGGACCAGGTCAGTCCAGGGCAGGGGAAGCCATTTCGGCCCCAATCCAGGCTGAAATGGGCTCAAAATGAGCCACCTGACAGTGACCTTTTGGGAGAACTGCCGGAACAGCGTCCTGGCGCGTTCCCCCTCCAAATGAGCCCTGGGCCAGCCTACCTTTATCTGTCCCCCGTCTTCAGCTTTCCCTCCTTCCTTCCCTTTGGTAGCTTCTCCATGGGAACACTCTGGCCAAGTTATGTTGTGCTGGCTGAATCTGGCCCAGCGGCACGGAAGGGAACCTGGCAAGGAGTTGCAGGGAGCACGTCTCTTACTCACCTATCCCTCCTTCCTTCTCCCTTTTCCACTCACCAACCACAGTACCTTTTATCTGTGCTAAATAGTGGGTTCAGACATCACGTAATTCAACAGCTCTTTATTTAGCAGGAACACAGACAGACACTTAGGCGGCAACACACCCATATATATATATACACAACTTCAGTCTTAAACCACTCCCCAATATCTCAACGCCCAATGGGGACGTACAGAACAGGAACCCTTCATTTGCATTTAACTATGTACATTGTAACTTATTTACAGCTCAGTGATTGGTCTTTATCTTGTCACCCTGATTGGCTGCTATCCGCAAACAGCAGCCAATGATAGCGTAGGCTTCAGTTCCTTTGCTTAAATTAGAGTTCGACCAATACATTACAATCTGCCTCCCCTATCCTCAGCTATATTTATTATTTATTTAATTCATATCTATTCTAGTTTTCTATACAATGGGGACCCAGAGCAGCTTACATCATTCTCTCCTCCATTTTATCAGCATGGTCAGTAGGGATGCCAGATCCCCTTATCGTCCCATTGGGAGAGGGAGGAGTCTTGGCACTCATCTGTTTTGACATCTTTGTGCATGCATGCTCCCGAGGTGGCACAAAGACATCACTTCCTGGCACTGATGTCCTTGCTTAGGGCCAGGAATGCTCTCGCGCTTCACAGCAGGCCAATTTGGGCCCAAAATGGGCCTGATTTAGCCTGTTTGGGGCCCAAATTGGATCACTGTGAAGCTCGGGAATGCTCCTGGGGCGGTGAAATGACATCACTCCCGGGAGTGACATTGGCCTGCCATCTTGGGAGCATGCCCAAGAGGCTTATTCCTCCACCTTTCCCTCCCGCTGACCAAGTGAATGGTGGTGGGCATGGAGGGTGGGAGTGAGAGATCCCCTGTCAAAAGGCTGCAGATAGATCCAGAAGAAGCAATAAGGAGGCACGGCCTTTGTTTATATTCAGACGGACATCATCCACTAATGCTCTCTGTCCCTTGCCCTGGTCTGAATCCTGACTGGAATCCTGAATCCAGAGTGCTAGAGTTATCCAAGAAGATCTGGAGTTGGTCAGCTACTGCTCTCTCAGTCACTGGCCCAGAAAGGGCAGGCTAGAGACTGGGCGATAATTGGCCACATTATTTTTGTCTAGGGATGGTTTTTTAAGTAGCGGACGGATAACCGCCTGTTTGAGGTGCCGGGGGAAACCTGCCCTGAGTTAGCGACTGATGTACAATAGACCTCAGTGGTTCACTTATGTGGTCCTTACTTGATGTTAACAGCCAGGATGGGCAAGGATCGAGTGCACAAATAGTGGCTTTCATAGACATCAAGATCCTGTTAAGATCTGTCATTGTAATTGGTTCAAGGCAGTCCAAATGTAAGCTACATGGTGTATTAAGCATTTCTTCTATCTCATTTGCATTGCAGCTATCATGTAGATCAGAGCATATTCATGCTATTTTATCAGCGAAAAACTTAGCAAAGGCCTCGCAGCTAATTGTCTGTTCTTGGGACAGTAAAGGTTCAGATTTTGGGGGCATTTGGAAATCTGAAACAATTGGGATGGTTGTGATGTAGCCAATACAATCTTTGCTGAGAAATAACGTTTCTTTGCTGCGTTCATTTCTACCTCATAGGTCCTCCAGTGGGTTCCGTAGCATTCTCTATCTGCTTCTGCATGAGTTTTTCGCCAGCATCTTTCTAGACGTCTTCCAACCCTCTTTAAGTCAGCCAGCTCCGTGGTAAACCATGGGGCTGGCATCCATCCCAAGGGTTGGAGCGGTCGACAAGGAACAATGGTGTCAATAGCTTCAAGGAGCTTTGCGTTCCATGCTCCTACAGCAGCCACCATGGGGCATGTGTCTGGGATTCTACAATCCCCCAAGGCATTTTGAAATCTGGGAGGGTCTATGAGCCTTTGTGGGCTAATCATTTTAACTGGACCCCCCATTTTGTGGCTTGTTGGGGCTATATTCACTTTTGCCTTGAGCAGAGGATGGTCTGACCCTGGTTCAGGCCAAAACTCCAACATTGAAACAAGGTTTTCCCTTAAAGGCTCAGTGCAAAATACTAAGTCTAAGGTGTGGCCTCTTTCATGTGTAGGGCCTGACACAATTTGCGAGAGGCTCAGAGTTGCCAGGGAAGCTATACATTCCTGAGTCGGGCCTGACTTTGAACACTCAGCATGGATGTTGAAGTCTCCCAGAACAATGTCTAGGTATCTTTAACACCGTATCTGCTAGCAGCTCTGCCCACTCAGAAAGGGGGCTTATGGGGCAGAGAAAAGAAATGGCTAATAGAAGGCTAGTGTTGGACTTAAGGTTGCTGCCAAGCTGTTTTGAGAATTGGGGGGAGGGGTTGACCAAGTTTCTTCCTCTCCTCAAATGGACTCCCCCAGGATATCCTGACCGCTATCCAGTTGGGGAAATTAGGAGGCAGAAGGTAGGTTGCAGACTCATTTAAGAGCCTAGGGGTTATACTGGATCCAGCACCACTGCAAAGAAAACCAAGTTAAGGCAGCTTGGAAAAAATGCCTTCTACAAACTCAGTTTAGCCTGGAATATGGTCCCCTGCCTCAGTACAGCCGATCTGGCCACCTGGATGCATGGCCTGAAAACATGGACACTTGTCTACTTTAATGCACTGTACATAGTTCTCCTCTCTGAGTTAATTAGGAGACTATAGTTGGTGCAGAATGCTGCAGATAGGTATCACATGCAAGCTCTCTACGGCCTTGGTCCCTCATTACTACAGCCAGGGCTCATTTCGAGGGGGAATGTGCAGGGCCGCAGTTCTGGCAGTTCCCCAAAGAGGTCACATGTCAGGTGGCCCCACCCACCTGATTCTCAGCCATTTTGGGCCCATTTCAGCCTGGATTGGGGCCAAAATGGCCTGGATCGGGCCTCTGACGGGTGGTAGATCACTCTCCCACTCAGCAGCGGCCCGATCCTGACCATTTTGGGTCCCTTTTTGCCATTTTGGGCCCAACTTTAGCACTGAATGGCCAGGATTGGGTCCAAAACAGCCAGGATAGGTGATGGCAGGGGGTGTGGCATATGCAAATCAGTTATGCCAATGACACACTTCTGGTGATGTCAAGGGGCATGGCATATGCTAATGAGTTATGCTAATGAGTTCCTCCAGCTCTTTTTCTACGAAAAGACCCCTGATTACAGCTATGCTTATCTGAACAGGCTGTTCTGCAGATGCTATCTTACTCCTGAGCAAAGTCAACAGCTACTCATACATATTCATTTTCTTTGGTGCCCCCTACCTTATGGAATGTCCTACCTGAAGAGGTCAGAAAAGCTCCAACTCTCCGGGCTTTCCGCAAACTATGAAAAACTGAATTATTCAAGAGGGTTTTTTACTCAGATAGGAGGGCTATACTGTAAGGAACAGATCTCTGAAAGACGCACCAGTAAAAAGATAGGGACTATAGACTTCACGACTATGTACTGTCTCTTGCTGTAAGTATGATCCTACCAGGAGTTTCTCTGTTTAATATGTCAGTCTTAGAATTGCTTATGCTCTGTTTCAGTATTTCTTCAACTCTGTATTGGATTTCTTCTGGCTTTAAAGCTTAGCAAATTTGTCCTATTTCACTGTTTATTGAAATGTCTTTGAAATTGATTGTACCGACTCACATTGTGTAATAATTTTTTTTTTCAAATACCATTTTCTTCTCTAAGCAGTATGATGAACAGCAGTGCTCAAAAATGAAAGCAACTTTATACCTGCCTCCTAAATCTACATCTTGACTGATAAATTACCACTGCTAATTTACAGAAATTTTATCTTCCTTCTACACAAAATATGTCTGCAGTTGCAAATTTGGGAACTGCATAATTAGGCAAACAGTGTAGATAAGTTTGGGAGGGTGGTGCTATTTCTGTTAATCAGTGATCCTTGGTGCATGTTGGACACTGCCTTGTTAGCCTTCTCATGCTTCCCCCAGTTCCTTCCTCTAGACTTGTAGGATTTTGATTCTGCCTGCTCAAGATCTCATAGAGTAAAATATCAGGTTGAATTTTTTCCTTTAACATAGTTAATAACAGGGTTTTTTTTCAGCAGGAACGCGGTGGAACGGAGTTCCGGAACCTCTTGAAAATGGTCACATGGCTGGTGGCCCCACCCCCTGATCTCCAGACAGAGGAGAGTTGAGATTGCCTGGCACGGAGGGCAATCTCAACTCCCCTCTGTCTGGAGATCAGGGGGCAGGGCCACCAGCCATGCGACCATTTTCACCACGGGCAACCCACTGAGTTCCACCACTCTTCTCCCAGAAAAAAAGCCCTGGTTAATAAGATAGTTGAGTTGTCACTTGATAGATACTGGAAGGAGTTATCCATATTTCAGGTTCAAGTTATCCTTCACGTTGTTATGGTTCCATTATGTTCTTAACCACGTCAAACAATTTGCCAGCAAAGAGATGGATAGATTGCATTTGTACATCATACAAATCAAGCATGTTGTCTGCGCATCTGCCAAACAGAAACAGTTTTGTGGAAGCTGAGTAGCCCAGAAGGATAACGGGGATGGAGTGGGGGGGGGGCGGAGTGCAATGCTATTCTCTGTGATGTATTTATAGGATACAGCTATAACAGTGATCTAGTGTTCTGGGATTGAACAGTTTATTTTATGATTTCAGCAGCACTCTGGAGAGTGTTTAGCAATCGCCACCTTGCTTGTTATCCCTAACACCTCTGCAACTGCTGTGCTGAGAGATGGTAGTTTGGCTGAGACATCTGAGTATCATGGTTGAAAGAAATGTTTTGAACCTTACTCTCCTGTTGCCTAGAAAATAATAGGAAGCTAAAAACTGTGATCTGAAACAGGGAGTTTTGTTCTTGTATTTACAGTGTAATGCTTCTGGGGGTGGGGTGTCAGTGAAACTTTTGGCCTAACACTACCAAAGGGTTTAGTTGGTTGCCCATCGGTTAGGAACTTTTCAGAAGGAATTATATGAAACACTAAAAATTATCTCCCCTGTACTGGATGTGATTTTAAATTATGCTTCATTCATCATGTTTAACTGGAATCCTTAACATTTTGAGTTGTAAAGAACGTATGCTTTGAATCCTTAGATTTTCATGGTAATTTTTTACTTTCCTTTGTATAATGCCGTATTTACTTGAAAGGAAGACAACCCTGAATGTAATACTACCTACTTAAAAAAAGTTACCCCTCCCCAGGGCTTTGTTTCAGGGGGAACGCGGGGAACGGAGTTCCGGAACCTCTTGAAAATGGTCACATGGCTGGTGGCCCCGCCCCCTGATCTCCAGACAGAGGGGAGTTGAGATTGCCCTCCGCGCCGCTGGAGCGGCACGGAGGGCAATCTCAACTCCCCTCTGTCTGGAGATCAGGGGGCGGGGCCACCAGCCATGTGACCATTTTCTCTGAGGGCAACCCACTGAGTTCCACCACCTCTTTTCCCAGAAAAAAAGCCCTGCCCCTCCCCCATTATTACTGGCCTTAACTGTAAATTGTATGCAAATATTAGATAACCACCTCTTTTAACCTCTTTTTGATGGCATATTTGGAAAAAGACATAGTCTTGCACAGAGGTCATTTCGTAGAAAAAGAGCTGGAGGAACTCCTTAGCATATGCCACGCCTCTTGCCCTCACTGGAAGTGTGTCATTAGTATAACTGATTTGAATATGCCACACCCCCTGACATCACCTATTCTGGCTGTTTTGGACCCAATCCCGGCTACTCAGGGCTGAAATTGGGCCCAAAATGGCAAAGAGGGGCAGAAAATGGCTGAAAAGGGGCCCAAAATGGTCAGGATCAGGCCACTGATGAGCGGGAGAGTGATCCACCACCCATCACAGGCCCAATCCGGTCCGTTTCAGCCTCAATCCAGGCCGAAACAGGTCCAAAACGGCCAAGAGTCAGGTGGGCGGGGCCACCTGACCTGTGACCTCTTTGGGGACCTGCCGGAACTGCGTTCCTGTGCGTTCCCCCTCGAAATGAGCCCTGGTCTTGCCTTTGAGTAAATATAGTACTCATATATTCTGTCTAATGGCACCATGTCCATTCAGCATGACTAACAATTAGTGCGTTTCTGGTGTGTCACCCCTCTCTCCTTCCCTTACTTTTTCGTGACGTTAAGAAATTGGTGCAAGATCTGGGGGACGTGCTGTGGATCTTCCACTGGAAGCTCTGGCCATGATTGAAAATACTCCACCTTGTAAATAATTTACTCTTTACCATGTTCCTTTGCCTTCACTTGCGAGGAATAATTCATCCTGTGATTTTTCATTTTCTTTCTGGCCTGCTCTGCCAAGGAGTTCTTAAATATTCCTTTTTGTATTTATTTTATTTGTGAAAAAGTTGGCCTGGGAACTGACATTAAGTAAATAGTGCATGTGTTTAAGAGGAGGCTTTGGAATCCTACCGAGGCAGTTTAACCGCTTCCCTCCCGGCCTCCTGCCAGAAAGTTTGAAGGAAAGGAAGAAAATCTCTGCAAGGAGCTGCTTTTCATCAGGACTTGATTAGTTAACGAGAGCTGCGGTTAGTGTGGTTTTCCTGAATTTAAGTTGATCAGCCTATGTGAGGTCTATATCCATTTACATGTAATAGGGAGCTGACAGAATTATTGCTTTTTCCACCTTAAACTGACCCACAGTGGCCACATAGAAAGGTGTTTGTTCTTCTCAAATGGGAATTTAAGCACGCACAGCATTAGGGCCGGTGTGGGGTCTCACCCCACTCTCCCCCTCAAGAAATAAGGTGCCTGAGTATACGTTCACTGACTTTTATCATTACAAGACATTGTTGGTGTGAGGTAAGAGTCAGCGTGGTATAAGGTCTGAGGTGGCAAACTATGACTGACACTCACATGGTATTCCATCTTCGTCCAGCCTCATTAATAACAATCAGGTGCCAGGGCAGTAGATGAGGTTCTCATTTAATAATAAGGTAAAGGCAGGGCTTTTTTTCAGCAGGAACACGGTGGAACGGAGTTCTGGAACTGCTTGAAAATGGTCACATGGCTGGTGGCCCCGCCCCCTGATCTCCAGACGGAGGGGAGTTGAGATTGCCCTCTGGCGGCACGGAGGGCAATCTAAACTCCCCTCTGTCTGGAGATCAGGGGGCGGAGCCACCACCCATGTGACCATTTTCTCCGAGGGCAACCCACTGAGTTCCACCACCTCTTTTCCCAGAAAAAAAGCCCTGGGTAAAGGTAAAGGTAGTCCCCTGTGCAAGCACCGAGTCATTATTGACCCATGGGGGGACGTCGCATCACGACATTTTCTTGGCAGACTTTTTATGGGGTGGTTTGCCATTTCCTTCCTGAGTCATCTACACTTTACCCCCAGGAAACTGGGTACTCATTTTACCGACCTCGGAAGGATGGAAGGCTGAGTCAACCTTGAGCTGGCTACCTGAACCCGGCTTCTGCCAGGATCGAACTCAGGTCGTGAGCAGAGCTTGGGCTGCAGTACTGCAGCTTACCACTCTGCGCCACGGGGCTCCTCATTTAATAATATTTAATAATATACACCAGCTTTATCAGAAAAACTTCTGGGCTTGTCAGCCATGTTAAGGCCAGGTGATCTCTATGAGGTAACATTGTCTCCATTTGCCTCAGCAAACATTCCCAGATTTCCTCAGCAAACACTCTCAAACGCTGTCACACAGCCATGAAATTCATTGGGTGAATTTCCTACCTCACTGGGTTGCTGTGAGGCTAAAATTAAGGCTGGAGAAACCGTGTGTATAGAGTTTATTGGAGGGTGAGATAAAAAAGTGACAGACTTAAAGCGGATGGTGTGAATCCCCTCCTCTTTGCCCTAGAAAGTCCAAGCAAATCCTCCACTGGAAAGCACCAGCGAAAAAAAATAAATCTGCTGCATATTGCAGTATTAATATGTTATTTGAAGATATAATTGAACTAAATCCATAGATAAGTCTGTTCATTAATAACTATTTAAATGCCATGAATCAATAAGACAAGCAGAATATAAATTTTGATTTTACCTAGCTCCTACTCAGACTCTACTGAAAAAGGCTTATATACATTTCAGTACTTCTAGTGTTGGGTATTTTCTGTAAATTCAGATTAATGTTTTCTTTTTTCTCTTTGTGTCTTTTCTGTATTATAAGTGAAAGAGAGAGAGTTGAGGAAACTACTGGCTCTTTGGCTTTATTTTCCTGCCCAGATTAAGAGGCATCGATTACAAAGGAGGCCTGACTTTATGTTAAGCCTCTTCAGCGTTTAGATTTATATATTTCCTGTGTGGTCACTGCTGTGCTTAAGTGCAACATGTATTCTCATTCCCACAGGACCTTCTGGTTTTTTTTTTAAAAAAAAACAAGCCTCATTTGGCTTACTCACAAACGAAATACGGCCTCACGCTCAGAGTCTGCACACAAGGCCACCTCTGCTCGTTTCTGTACATTGGGATATCAGCAAAGTACATCGGCAAATATTTATGGACAATGAAGAGTTATACTAACATAGTGTCATGCGAGAAATCAGTCTTAATTATGTTGAATATGGGCTTTGCTGAGGATGCCAGCATTCTGTTAAATATTTATAACAGAGCAAGCTTGTTTACTTTGGACCTCCACAGACTGCTCCATTCTTAGGATGAGGAATGCCTGGGTTCCTTCCAGTGGGACATTATGGAAAGGTTTGCATCTAAATTCCAGATTTATAAGCAAAAGTCCTAAGGCTTCATTTACCTTGAAAATTTTGTGTCCAGTTTTGTTGCAATGGATGAGAACTATGCCAGGAACGCTCCTGTCTTCTCATGTAACCCTGGTATGTGTGTGTGTGGGGGGGGGGGGGTTGTCATCTTGCATAGAAGAACGTCCAAGCGGATTATACTTCTCAACCTCATTTGGCAAATGGGCAGGATTTTGCCTATTTAAATGGCTGGTCTTTTGAGGGATAGCACTTGAAAAATAGGATTGCAGTAAAGAGAGAAATCTGAAGCATGTTTTGTCAGAAGAAAGCCCCAATATGTTCAATGGTGCTTACTCCCAGGAAAGTGTTCTTAGGACTGCAACATCAGGGTGTAAAATTCAGGGATAAAATATGAAGCCCCTTTTTACCAAGACTGGTAACTCTGATTGGTAGGGTTGCCAGGACCAGGTTGGGAAATTTCTGGAGATTTTGGGGGTGGAGCCTGAAGAGGGTAGGGGTTTGGGGAGCGGAGGGGCCTCAGTGGGGTATAATTCCAGAGAGTTCACTCTTCAAAGCAGCCATTTTCTCCAGGGGAACTGATCTCTGTTGCCTGGAGATCAGTTGTAATTCCGGGAGATCTCCAGCTATCACCTGGAAGCTGGCAAGCCTACTGATTGGCAACAGCTGTGTAGGGCCTTGGACAGAGAAGGGCCTTTTCTAGCACTAGTTCCCTGTGATCATTTTCAGCTAGAGATGCCAAGAATTCAACTCGGAAACCATTGTTGGTCACAGTAGACTGTGCTGAGATTGATAGACCAGTGCTCTGACTTGATATAAGGTGGCTTATCATTGCACGAAATCAGACAATATATATCCTTTTGCTGTGTGGGTAGCCTCCTTCTCGGGAGCAATGGTGAGTGGCATTTTGATCCCTATGCAGCTATGTTTGAAATATTGCATTGACTTGCAATGAAGCAGTTGGAACAACTTATAACTCACAGTTTTTAGGAAGAATGAGACCATTCCACATCCAAGTTATGAGTCGTTTTCTTACCTTAAGACAGTGGTATATAATAGTTAGCCAAACCACGTCTTCTTTAGGTGAATGTGAAGAAGAGACAATCCGTCCCTAGGAACTCAACATTCATATCATGTACTTTCAGCTGTTGTTCCCAATTATCAGTTTTTTTTTAAAGAGTAAAATACAATTGTTCTAAAACCAAGCATAAAAAATGTGAATAGCCTAAAACCAAAATATTAAAACCTTCAAACAATTTAGAATGGTAGCATTTTACCATTTTATAACAGTAGCAGTCTGTCATGAAGAATTGGGCTAGTGGAAGCCAGTGAAGGGGTGTGTGGGGGGGGGGCGGTCATCAAAAAGACTAGATAAATGGGAATGTATTTGCTTGTTACTTAAAACACAGCAAGGTTGGTGCCTTTGTAGTAGATAGGGTGATCTGTAATGGAAGTGCCACAGCCCAAAAGGCCCTGTCTCTACTAGTTACCGCTCTGATTCCAAAAACGGAGCACAAAGAGCAGATTCTCAGAAGCTGGTTGTAAGTGTACAGTCATAGAAGTAGGGCTTTTTTTCAGCTGGAACGCAGTGGAACGGAGTTCTGGAACCTCTTGAAAGTGGTCACATGGCTGGTGGCCCTGCCCCCTGATCTCCAGACAGAGGGGAGTTTAGAATCTAAACTCCCCTCTGTCTGGAGATCAGGGGGCGGGGCCACCAGCCATGTGACCATTTTTGCCGAGGGCAACCCACTGAGTTCCACCACCTCTTTCCCCAGAAAAAAAGCCCTGCATAGAAGAGATGGTGGGCCCTCTCTGTGCTCTGCCCCCAAGCTGTTTAGATGTACCTACAGCCACATGAAACAGCTTATTCCCAAGTTCATCCCGTGGAATCAAGTTTATATGACTAGTTATTCGGGTGGCTTATTCAGATTCGGCCTTCTAAATGAGGGTTCTTTGGGTGATTACTGGGGATCCCCTTTAGATCTAATTCCCCTCTTAAATTCTGAGTGTATCCCCCTTTCTCAGTGTACATGTGTTTTTTTAGAACTCTCTCATTCAAGTCCAGGAAAAAGTTTTCTGTTCATTACTCCCCAGGAGTTGCCACATTTTCTTTGGATCTATGAGCCAGCCCCAAAAGGTAGGCACCAGACTCATTTTTCAGCCTTCAGAGTTTTATATTTTAATGGCAAATATTTTGTTATTATTGCTACCTTACAAAACCCTACTACTAAGCACTTCAGAGTTCTTGTAATTTTATTCAAAGTAATAATATGACAAAAGTGTTGTAGTATATAAATAAATATGGGGGGGCAGTAACCCTGGGCTGTCATCATAATAAAACCATCATAATAAAATAATTGCTGGTAATACTAGGTGCCACCAGGGGTCATTTCGTAGAAAAAGAGCTGGAGGAACTTATTAGCAAAACTCATTAACATAACTCATTAGCATATGCCATGCCCTTGACATCCCTGGAAGTGTGTCATTAGCATAACTGATTTGCATATGCCACACCCCCTGACATCACCTATCCTGGCTGTTTTGGACCCAATCCTGGCCATTCAGGGCTGAAATTGGGCTCAAAATGGCAAAAATGGGCTGAAAATGGCTTGAAAAGGGCCCAAAATGGTCAGGATTGGGCCACTGCTGAGTGGGAGAGTGATCCACCCACCCGTCAGAGGCCCGATCCGGGCCATTTCAGCCCCAATCCAGGCCAAAACGGGCCTCAAATGGCTGAGAGGTCAGGTGAGCGGGGCCACCTGTCATGTGGCCTCTTTGGGGAACTACCGGAACTGCATTCCTGCACATTCCCCCTCAAAATGAGCCCTGGGTACCACAATGAAATTCTTAGGTGCCATGGCAGCCTGGTGCCCGGAATTAGTCAAGCCTTGCAGTACTTTATTTCTCAATCAGCAGGTTACATGGAACTAGGAAAGTGTAATGGCTAGACTGTTAGGCTATGACTAGACCTAGATTCAAATTCCTGCTTAGGCATGACGCTTATTGGTGACCTTGTGCCAGTTGCATATGCCCACATTCTCTCTGCCAAACCTTCCTAACAACCTTCCTGCAAAAAGAAGAGGGGGGACCACATGTGTGCTGCCCTGAGCTTCTGAAATGAAGTACAGTATGACAGTGCAATAAATAAACTGAAACGATGAAAGTTTGCTGACAAAATCAGAATCTTGGCTGAGAAGCCTTTATGAATAAAATTCATGTTAAAGCAACAGTCAAGGAAGTAGAAATGTTGCATTTTAGTTTGACATTAAGACTGCAGGTTGAGTTATAATTCCCCAGCTGATGATATCTCAAGCTGCTTCCACACACAGAAGATTCTCTGTATAGCTGTTGTTGCAGCTGGAAAAGCAGAGGCAATTACAGTGGCAGTGGAGCAACCACATGGAATTTCGCTCTACACGTTTCTTATCTCAGCCCTCAGTAACCACTTTTCCCCTCCTTCCTCCAGGATGCTTTTTTTATATAAAAAAAATCTGGAACAGCTAGATCACTATAGCATTATAATGATCTATTGCCTCAATTTACTAGCTTTCATTTTTGGGGGGAAAAATAAATCTAGCCTTTTCACTGTGTAGTTATAAGGGGAAATGTGCTGCTTACACTGTATGCTGTATGTAAAGGGGAAATGGCAGCTGCAGGGTCTGAGGGTGGAGCCTGCAAAAATGTACTCCTTCCACCCACACCATGTCCAAAGGTGTTTTGATTGCAATCTTCCCCCAAATATCATAGTAAATCAGGTCTGGGGAAAATCACTAACAACACAAGGAGAATCATGAAAGTCAATAACCGAGTCAAGTATCGTGAAATACTAACAAAATAAAGTATTAGTAAAGCATTTGCAAAATCATTTTTTGTTATTATTTCATAAATATTATCCAGTTGCCTTCAATCTATAAAGGTACATGCAGTCTTCACCAGAAGATCTATACATAAAGTGCTAGTGCATACAGTACAAATGATGGAAATTCATATGAGCAGTAATACATCATTCAAAATCCTATTTAAAGCAATTTCTAATAAAGTCATAAAGTTCATAGGATCATAGCCAAGTATAGATCCGATTGTGCAGGATGGAAAAAAACATCTAACGGGCAGACCAGTTCACTCAGAGGGTCCCATTTCTGTTCTTTGTCAAAGATGGTTAGTGAGCCGATGTCAATTTCATCATTCCAAAAGCCTTATGTAAAAAATCATACACAGCACTGAAATACAGCCGTACATTCAATACAAAAATTATATAAATACCATAATACGCTTACATCATATTCAAACACCAATATCCCAGCCGTCAGATAATGTTCCTTAGCAGGGCTTTTTTTCTGGGAAAAGAGGTGGTGGAACTCAGTGGGTTGCCTTCGGAGAAAATGGTCACATGGCTGGTGGCCCTGCCCCCCGATCTCCAGACAGAGGGGAGTTTAGATTGCCCTCCGCGCCGCTGGAGATCAGGGGGTGGGGCCACCAGCCATGTGACTATTTTCAAGAGGTTCCGGAACTCCGTTCCACCGCGTTCCTGCTGAAAAAAAGCCCTGCTCCTTAGGAAGGCTGTGTGCAACCAAAACCTCAAGCGGCAATTTATACTAATCGCTATCAGCTGACAATCAGGTAAATTAACTTAAAGTTACATGTAGCTGAAATGCACCTCCACTAGAGGAAGCACGTATAATCATTACTGATGTTCAAACCCCTAGGAACGAAGGTATTAAGCTTATAAATCCAAAAAACCTCCTTCCTATGCAAATCTATATTTATTGCTTCCGGATATTATTCTTTAGATATATACAAAATTGTATATTTAAATCCAGCCTCCTAAAAGTGGTTGACCAGGGACTTTATTTTTTCAAGCACTTTATTTTTTATACATGACAGATGTTCAAGTATTCTTAATTTAACTGCCCAATTCGTTTTGCCTACATACAAGAGAGAGCACTGGCACTTAATCAGATATACAACATTTAAGGTATTCCAATTAGTAAAAATGTGCAAAGTTTTTAAATGCAAGAATGTTCGCTTCTGCGTACTCGTAACAAGTGGGCAGACTCTACAGTTACCTCAAGCATGATGACCCTCTGGTAAATGTCTGGGGATTCCTATCGTAGTACCAATAAATTCAGATTTAATCAGCATATCCTTGATATTTCTAGTCCTCCGATATGCAATTATAGGGGGGTCCTACAGCCAGGAATATCTTCTACTATATTCCAATACTTGAGGATGATTTTCTTAATAGCAGAGGCTAGCAGTGTATAATCAAGAGCACACACAATCTTAGATTGTGGTGATTTACTCCCTGTATTTAACAGTTGATCTCTTGAGTGTTGTTCAGCCCATGCATCTGACGAAGAGAACTGTGATTCTCGAAAGCTTATGCTACAATAAAGTTGGTTAGTCTTAAAGGTGCTACTGGACTCTTTTTGGTTCAGCCCGTTGTCATCGTTATTAATGATGTGGGCAGGATAGCCTCTGTGATAAAAATCCTTCCCAAGCTGTCTGTGCTGCATCTCAAAGTCCACTGGTTTGGTCGAATTTCTCTTTAAGCGTAAAAACTGCCCCAGGGGAATATTATTTCTAATATGGGGTGGATGGAAAGAACGCTAATGCAGGTCGGAGTTTTGGTCCGTGCCTTTCTTAAAGGGTCGGACTGCCAACCAGTTATCTTGATCATGGTATATAGTACCATCCAGGAAGTTTATTTCTTGGTTGCTAAACTGCCAACTGAATCTGATATTAGGATGTACCCCATCCATCCAACGGCAAAGGCTATCTGCACTATTAATATCGTCATAAATTATCAGAAGATCATCTATATAGCGATGAAATGCTATAATTCGAGTGAAGTATGGATATCAGTAAAGGATCTAGATGACAAATTAACTACTAAGTTCGTTTCCCTTTCAGGGTTGCCCCCCCCTCAATTACTATTGCTGTTATTGGCCTGACATTTAAACTGGGTATTTTGCGGACGGGAGCTGCCACTCCCACTCTCTTTAATGATGTATTAATATTGCTCATAGGAATTTCCATCATTTGTACTGTATGCACTAGCACTTTATGTATAGATCCGCTGGTGAAGATTGCGTGTACCTTTATAGATTGAAAGTAACTGGATAATATTTATGAAATAATAACAAAAATTGATTTTGCAAATGCTTTACTAATACTTTATTTCATTAGTATTTCATGATACTTGACTTGGTTATTGGGGAAAATCACTGCAAAGCAGGGGGAAACATGGATACAGGACAAATAGAGGGCAACAGTGGCAGGACTCTAATCTGGACAGCCAGGTTTGATTCCCCACTCCTCCGCTTGAAGCCAGCTGAGTGATCTTGGGTCAGTCACAGCTCTCTCAGAGCTGTCTCAGCCCCACCCACCTCACAGGGTGATTGTCATGAGGATAATAATAATACACTTTGTAAACTGCTCTGAGTGGGCGTTAAGTTGCCCTGAAGGGCGGTATATAAATCAAATGTTCTTATTGTTGTTATTATTACATCATGTGGATGCTCCTGTAAAGAGCACTTCTGAAAGAAAGCTAAGAGAAAGCAAAGCATCCATGTGGAAACAGCCTCAAAATGGTTGCTTCCAAAATGACTGCCAGGCAATGTTCTCTCTTAACGGATAATACAGCAAATTAAGTAGATTTTGAATATGAGTTTTTGAATGTGGAGTTCCCTCAATCCTCAAAATAATTCATTGACACACGTATGTGTAGCATAACCACTAACAGTCTTCCAGAAATGGAGATTAAAGCCTCTTTCTCCCAGTTTGTTGATGGCCAACTTTATCCATGGCACCCTTATGTTTTCTGCCTTGCACTTGGATGTTTTGTGTTTAAATTCAGGGTTGATTTAGGCCGTTTCCAGATGTCTTACTGCCTGTGGAACATCATGTGAAAGACCCAGAAGACACCGTCTTCTTGCGCGAAATTGCATCAGGAAGACGCTGTTATCCAGGAGTTTTGCACGACATCGTGCAAAACTCCCAGATGACAGCATCTTCCTGGCACGATTTCGCACGAGAAGACGGTGTCTTCCGGGCCTTTTGCATGATGTTCCGCAGGCAGGTAAGACGTGTGGAAACGGCCTTTGTCTAAAGTTTTGATAATATGCTGCGAAACCAACTTTCAATGTTTTCTCATCTTAAACCACTTATCCTTTGAAGGGAGGGAGGCAGCATGGTACAGGTGTTCTGGGAGGCAGTTCCAGGCATAAAGGGTCACAGAGCAGAAAGAGACAACTTGTTTAAAGGAGCAGGAGAGCTTTGGGCAGCTAGTGGAGCACAGAGCACAGGCAGGGCTGTGAGTGGAGAGATCAAGAGCACAAGATAATCTAAGAGTCATCTTTCAGAGCCTAAGAGACACATTCTTCCCCAGAGCAGAAACAACTTAGAAAAATGGTACTGAGCGATTTTCAAAATGGCGTCACCCTGAATGCGTAAGATTGACTGGCAGAAAAGCCATACAGTTTCAGATGTGTCTAAAGGGTGGGTAGCTTAAATATAATACATGCAATTGCCTAGTATTTTGCAAGCGGAATTTTAGTTCAAGAACACAGTCTGCTTCAGGTTATATATGCAATGGTCCTTGTCTCCATCCAAGTACTCTTGTGTGGACAAAACTTCATAACTGAATGCCCTCTAAGCATTTCTTTTTAACCCAGTCATTCAAGCTGCAAATCTTTGGATAGTTTCCATAAAAATTCAACCTGCACATACTCTGGCAGAACCCGTGAGGATTTATTCTTAAGCTCTGAGTTTGTATGGAATTTGAACTCATTTGCCAGCTATTTTCCACTGTTGTGTTTTTGGAAGGAAAAGAGGCTCAATTTTCAGAGGAAATATGTCAATGGCTGATACAGATTTGCCAGAAGTCTAGGAAATTCAGTATGAAAATACTTCTCATGTTTGAAGTAATATCAGGATATTCTGTACAATGTACAAAGATAAGCACGGGCAGCAGTATGGGGTAATGCCTTCCAAAATACCAAGTCAGTTTTAAATTGTAAAGATTTATGAGCACCATATGGTGGCTGTCTGGAATTCTGTGCCAAAGATTCCAAATCTTAAATTTAGCAAACTCTGCAATTAACAAGTTTTGTAAACTTCATACAGTTCCTAATGTATGTATTAGAAATTGGTAGCACGTATATTTTGGCAAAATTTTGTGTTTTCATTCATAGGTTTGCTTCAGAAGAGTAGGCTATACATATACATGAGCACGAACAGAAAAAAACCCAAACATGGTGTTCATTGTTCGTTGCCATCCACACGTTGCCATCCATCAGCACGTATATTTTGGCAAAATTTTGTGTTTTCATTCATAGGTTTGCTTCAGAAGAGTAGGCTATACATAGACATAAGCACGAACAGAAAAAAACCCAAACATGGTGTTCGTTGTTCGTTGCCATCCACAAACAACGAACATTGATGAACATGATCCTGTTCACGAACATGTTCGTTGTTCGTGGGGGCCAGCAGGCTCTGCTCCAGCCATCAAGATCCCTACTGCACCACTCCCAGAAACCCTACCTGAGCAGGCAGCAGGAAAGGTACCAATAATAAATCATAGCTTGGCCCCAGAGCCTGGCAGCAGCCCTGGAACCTGAAGGAGTAGATCCCTATCCCACCACACACAAAGCAAATTCAAGCTCCAATGCACTCACCCTATCTTTCTAACAGCAGCTGTCTCTCCCTGAAAGCCAGAGCTGGGAGCCCCCCTCCCCCCCTTTTTCCCTCTTGTAACAAATTTGGAGCTCCAGTCCACACTTGGAAGGAAGACCTGCCTGTCAAGCTAAATTGGGCTTAGATTGGGGTTTCCAGGGCAACAGCAGGAGTTCAGACAGAGTTCAGACAATCCCTGCCTGAGTAGCCGTGGGAATTGATTGCAGGTGCCAGACTGGCTTGACGAACAGCAACGAACGAGGCTTGCAACGACCACCTGTTCATTTAGAATGGGGCCTCACGAACAGCTTGTTCGCAAACAGCAGATTGGGCTGTTCGTGGCTTTTTTTAGTTCGTATTGCTGTTCATGCCCATCTCTACCTAACAGGGGAACTAACACTTGAAATTGAACAGGAAGTACCATAACGGGGCTCATTTCCTTGCATTGAACTTTGGCATGAGGGTGGCTTGTTTGGTGCTACTATCATTGTTCTAGAGGAGTTAGCCATGTTTGTCTGTAGTTGCAAAATAGTAAAGAGTACAGTAGCACGTTTAAGACTAACCAACTTTATTGTAGCATAAGCTTTTTAGAACCACAGTTCTCTTTGTCAGATGCAAGTTGGTTAGTCTTAAATGTGCTACTGCACTCTTTACTATCAGTTTTGTACTGTCTTTACTGATCTTGCTCGCCTGTTTGGGTTACGTCTGCCAAGAGGAAAGGAGCGGAGAATGATTTGAAAACCTATTACTATATATCTGCTGCTTTTAAGGTTACATTAGGAAGACAGTAGAATAATGAATTCCTTCTTAAAAGAATGGTTCAGTCATTTGGATTTTTCTGCCTGTTGGGTGCATGCCCAGTATCTTTTTTCCTACTTACCTCTGAAGAGCTACGTACAGCTTAAAACACCTGGATTTCCTGTTCATTCTTGTCATAAATCTCTCTCTACATTCATGTACTGACTACATCTTTTTAATCTATTTCCCATTGGGATTTTAAGAAGCTGAAAGGGCCTGACACAGTCCCAGGGCGACTTTTGAGTGTTGGTTAGAAGCAGCTGCCATCTGGAGCTCCCTAAGACTAAACTGAGCTGAGCGAAATTCTGACCCGGATCAGCAATGAGTTAAAAGGACTGGCTGTGGAAATTCTGATAATGGCCAGTTAGCCCAGAGGCAGAAACCGGAACACTGAGAACCAGAATCAGTGGTTGTGTGTGTGTGTGTGTGCCAGAATCTGTGTGTGTGCGTGTGCATGCATGCACATGTGCATATGTACTGAGTTCAGAAAAGCAGCTTTTTGATTACTAGATCCTGGCTAAACCATAAACTTGTGAAGAGCGAGCTGCTAATGACTACTCAAAGCTCTATACACCTCCCCTCTCTCTTCTTGATTTCTGAACTCTTTGTAGAAGCTCGCATGCACTCCTGGAACAATAAAAACTTTCAGTTATTGGCCATAGCAATTGATTGAAACAAAGCACAATAAATAAGAATAGTTACCTCCTGAGTAATAACTTATCCAAAAGATCCAATAGCAATTGTAACAGTTTCTATGCAGACTCGTGTAACTTTTTTTACTCTTTTTACCAGAGGTCTGAAAATGGAGCTGTTTGCAATTCTGTGTAAGACTGCGATCATTCACACACATACTAAGAAGTAAGCTTCATTTAACGGAGTGCATCTTTGTTTTGTTGTACAGGCTCTAGTCTTAGCCTCAAAATAATATTTTCAAGTCAGTTGCCTTTCTTTAACAAGCGTACTGCTCATGTCTGTAAGGACAATTTCCTTTGCAAAAAATACAGTGGACAAGTTTCAGGCAAAGTGGAACACTTTGCAGCTCCTAGGTTTCATAGAATAGAGCTGTGCCTGTATTTTAACTTCCTTGTTGATGCCAGCAATCTTGGGAAAGAGCCTATGGCTCAGTGGTAGTGCATGTGTTTTGCACCCGGATGGTTCCAGGTTCAATCCTCAGCATTTGAAGTTAAAACATAAGTTAGTAGTTGATGAGAAAAACTCTGTGTCTGAAACCCCAGAGACTGGTAGACTGAGCTGTGAGCCAGCTTTGTGTATCCGTGCAACGTGCCTAATACTAACTAGACTTCAGTATTATAGTTTGCCTGTCATTTTTTTACAGCTGTTTAGATTCCTTGGCGTTTCCAACTGCTTGTTTGATATTCTGTCTACTTGTACAGCATCAGTGATGTACATGGGCCCAAAACTTCCAGTGAATTCATGAAAATAAGGGAGGCAAATTTGAAGAGTCATGAAGAAGAAGAGAGGCCTAGGTAGCTATGAGCCACTTCAGTTATACGTAGTTTGACTTCATTTCAGAGACACAAACGGACTCTTTCTGTTGGAATAATGATGCCTATTTTCAGTTACGACCTAAAATGTCTATGAAATAGTATCATTGTGAATAATTTTGGATGGAGAAGTATAAACACAGCTGCTGCAGGGAACTATGTATCCATGCAAAAAACGGTCCGAGCCGCCTTCATACTTTCTGGCCCAAAGCAATCATTTTGGCCTTGCGTGTGATTCCATTTTATGAGAGTGCTTGACTCAGATTGAAGTCAGATTTCACAGGTTGTCCAACATATAGGATAACAATTCACCCATTTCCCTTCTGGCTTCTGCTGTTGGTTTCTTTCAAACTCAGCTGGCTCTAATGTTAGATTATAAACCGGCTTCTCCATCTGCTGTAATGTGGGAAATTGGATTTGCACATTTCTCCTACAGCCTGATCCAGAAGCAGTCGGGGGCTCAACAATCTCATCATCACCGTGAACTTACCAAGAGAAAAAGAGGGGGGGGGGATCTCCAACTTTTATCACTCAGCTGCGGAAAGAAGATGCCGAAGTGGCTCACGTGGGTTGCTTTGACAGTCCTTTATAACTGACAGTGTGAGTGACCAACTCAGTTTTCATTTGTGTCATGTTTTCTACTTGCTGCTTTGTCTCTGAAGGGCTTAACATAAACTGTATACCCACCCTCTACTCAGAGTGACAGTGGTAAGCCTAAGAACATCTATCTGCCTGCCTGCCTGCCTTACCTACCTACCTACCTACCTACCTACCTACCTGGGAAATGTGCAAGCTGTCTCATGAAGTAAAAATAATTTTTAAAAATGCGCAAGTATAATCAAGCCATAAAAACAAACCAGGAATATAAAAACAGCATAAAACCTCAAGGGTATTCCACAGGCAAGATGCCACCACTGAAAAAGCCCCGCCCTCTGGTTGCCATGGGCCTCACCTCTGCAAGTGGAGGCACATAGAGCAGAGCCTGAGAATGATGATTTTCACTGGCCAGCTGGACAGTATGTGAGGAGGCCGTCCTTCAAATGTCCTGGGTACATGTTGGGTGACTTTGGCCATTCTCACATTCTAAACTAACCTCCTGTTGGGTTGGGGAGGGTACACCATGCAGGCCCACCTGAGCCCCTGGGAGGAAATACAAGATAAAAATTGAATAATAAAATCCAGTGTTTGAGGCTGCAGCTGGACTTGAGTGCTGTCATGTAACCATTTCAGAACTCCACTGCTGCATGTTTTCTGAGCTTTATTCCACAAACTATTCCATTATAATGAAGGAGAATATCATATTGGCACACTGTTGTAACGATAGGTGCACTAGGTTCTCTGAAATCCTGTCTTTAATTTTTAAAGATGTGTAGCCTCTTCCCTTATAGAAATATGCTTTTGCTCTTCTATCTTCACAAAGGGAGGGACTAGAGACTTACTTTTTTTATTAAAAAAATGAAAGCTGTTGAAACCACTGGTACAATGGTATATCTTATCTTACTTACTTAAATGATACTGCTTTAATGGCCAACTGGCCACAAACAGCATCGCACTGAAACAACCTTTTTTATCATCTTTTACATTTAATTACCACCAAGACAAATTTAGCATTCAACAGTATGGTCCTTTTATCATTATCTAATAGTAACGTCTGAATTAATCTCTGCAGAGAAGGAGATAGTTTATAAAATATTTCTTCCTCAAAGCCTCCCAGAAGCAACAAAACAACAAAACAGCTTCCAAAGTCTCAACAAGAGCCTTATGAGATTTTAATCCTTTAATTAATATTTCTCTGGTGATGACCAGATGCCACTTAGGAGCCACCACTGTATCTAGTACCTTTGAGCTTACAAAAGTGGGATCGAACAACAACTATCAAAAACGTTCCCACATGGATGGAGCAATGCAGCCCGTAAACTTCCATCTTGACCCTGTAGCCCCAGTTATCATTTTCCCAAAGACACAAGAGTTGGCTGATAACGATGCTTCCTGCAGCAGTTATCAACGCTTCATTGAATCCTCTTTTTTCTTTTGATTTATCAGTTTTTTAAAATCCCTTTTCATCTCTAGTCGATCCTGTTTAAGATTGTATTTATGGAATCTTCTTTGTGTTTGTCTTACCAGCCTTCTTAAAGATCTACAATCATTGCCAAGCCATCAACTTTTAAGGAGGCCATGGTTCTTAGAGGAACCTTATTTGAAATAATAGATTAGAATTTTTCAAAAAGACTCTCTAGTACTTTCAAATTTTGCACAACCTAAGAATCAGCCGTAATTTGTTTAGCCATAATTAGGCATAGATCTGAAAACATGGTGTCCCTCACTTCCCTTTTCCACATCTTTTGTCCAAAGTTTCACTTTTACTTTAACAGCTCCCTGTATTAATTGTATTAATTAATTATATATCAATAAAATGTTTTTAAATTGCTGAAAATTTAAAAAAAACTGGTAGTGGAGGAGGAAATGGTCAAGGAAATGATAGGGTCAAGGAAAAATGTGTGTGTGTAGTGTAGGGTTGCCACATCCAGGTTGGAAAATTCCTGGAGATTTGGGAGGTAGAGCCTGGAAAGGATGGGGTATGGGGAGGGGCCTCAGTGGAGTATACTGCCATAGAGTGAACCCTCCAAAGCAGACATTTTCTCCAGGGGAACTGACCTTTGTCACCTGGAGATCAGTTGTAATCCCGGGAGATCTCCAGCCACCACCTGGAGGCTGGCAACCCTAGTGTAGTGGGCCAGAATATCCAAAATTTCCCACTCACACAGTAGCCCTCCAGGCTTTACTGCAATATTTGGCAAAACTTGAGGTCAAAACAGGTTTGAGAAAGATCTGAGAAAAGCTGAGGAAAACCCCAGAGGTGCAGGAAGGCACCATGATGCTATGGGGAAACGGGGGGGGGGGGGGGGCGCGAAATTCCCAGATATATTAAACTTGGGGCAGGTAATCTTTGTTGAAGAAATCAGTGTGCGTTTCAGTTTTCTTGTGATGCAGAGGTGGCTTTTCGAGCCAGCTGGAAATAGAAGACAGAGGTCTGTTTCCCTGGATAAAAGGGCTGCTATGGAGGATCAATTCCCTGGAATTATACCCAGTTGAAGCCCCTCCCCTCTCCAAACCCCACTTTTCCCAGGCGTCACCTGCAAAATCTCCTGGTATTTCCCAACCTGGAGCTTGAGTAGGGATGCCAAACACCTGCTGGAGGTGGGGGATCCCCCACTCCTGTCCCCTCTCTCCACCCCACCCACCCCTTTCCTGGATGGTGGGGGGGGGGTAGCATGCCTTCAGGCCTGTTTCGGACCGGATTGGGCCTCTGCAGAGCATGGGAGTGCTCCTGCACCCCACAGTGGCCCGATCCAGGCTGAATTGGGCTGGATATGGGCCGAATTGGCCCAGATCAGGTCACTGCAGAGGGTAGGAGCACTCTCACAATTTCCAGCAGCCCAATCCAGGCCAATTTGGGCCTGAATCAGCCTGGATCTGGGACGAATCTGCCCAAATTGGCAAAGTCTGAGCTGAATTGGCCCAAATCGGGCCACTGCAGAGCACAGGAGCGCTCCCACACTCCGCAGTTGCCCAATTTGGGTTTCTTCGGGCCCGATTCAGCCCCATATAGGCCAGATTTGGGCTGAATCAGGCCGCTACAGAGCATGGAAGCGTTCCTGCAATCCATAGCAGCCTGATTCGGCCCAATTTGGGCCTGAATCTGGCCCAGTCGGGCTCGATCCAAGCCGATTCAGCCCTCTGCAGAATATGGGCGTATTCCCAGGGCAGCCGTGTGATGACGTCACATCCTGGTAGTGACATCATTGCACTTGCCGGGAGCACGCACACCCATCAGCAAGTTAAGTGCCAGGCCTCCAACCTCCCAACTGGAGGCTGAGGCGGCCTGGCAACCCTTTTGTCTTGAATACCCCCAGTAACTGTTACAGCCCTCCTACCTGTTCTTTGTGTTGAGTGTCTGTGTTTATTGAATTGTTTTTAATACTATCTTAAATGTAGATTTAAATTCAGCTTTTAAAAAAAAAAAGTTCTAAATTTCTTGTTAGTGTTTTAATGTTTCGCACCTTGTCGACCCTCTTTTGGGTAGAAAGGCAGCATACGAATATTTTTAGTTAGTGAACGAATGAACAAACAAACAGTAAGGAGTCTGAATTGCCTCTCATTTGCACTCTTCAGCAAAGTGATCTGCTAAGCGCAAAAGCAGAATTTAGTAGGCCAATGGAAATTCAGAAGCAGCGAGATTCGGTTTCGTTTTCTCAGCCATGCCGGACGCTCCTCTCGGCTGGTCCGGGAGGAAACGACCGGGCACCCTGACCAGGCGGCTGATCCGCAAGGATTAGCCCCCAGGACTCCCAGGGAGGGAGCCAGGGTCCGGGACGCGGCGGGAAGAACTCCCCGAAATCAATGCGGGGGGGAATTGCCCGTTTGTCCCTATGGAGGCCGGCAGACGTGCGCGGCGCCTCGAGTGCCGCCGGGCAACGAGAAACGGCAAATAAAAGAAACAGGCGGAAGCCCGTAAACAAGCGAATCCCTTCTGTTCTACAAGCGTTTGTGAAGGAGAGGTTGATCTGAAGAAGACTCGTTCTTCCCCTTCGCTGAGTTCCAGAATTTTGTTGCCCCCCCCCCAAATGGCAGCAAAGAAGCAAAGTCCCGCTCTCGGTAAGTCAATCTCGGCTACCTTGAAGGGGGAGTCGCTCGAAGAGTTGGTGCGCAGGGCGGTGGTGGAAGCCATAAAACCCTTTGTTGACAAGCTGAACGAAACTGATCAAAGGGTGGGCTTAATTGAAAGCGAAGTGAAAACCATTAAGGCAGCAGCGGGGGGGGCAGAGAAGTCTGCTCTGGAAAGTGCGTCACTTGTGAAGGCTACAAAAAAGGAGCTGAAGCTGGTTGAGAACCAGCTGATCGGGCTACAGATGGAACGAACGCAGACAATTTTGCGTCTCCAAAACGTGAAAGAGGAGGAAAAAGAGGATCTGTGGGAGGTGGTCTCGGAACTATTGGCGATACCCGCGAGGACGACTAAAGAAGAGGTTAAAAGCGCCATTTTGGAAGTCCGTCGGGCTTCTTCAAAATATGCAACAAAGCGACAGTTGCCTCGTGAGATCATTATTGACTTTTCATTTAAAAAGATTCGGGACACCATCCTATATAACTCATACAATGCGGATTTGGACTTTATGGGTTTGAATGTCAAGATTTTGAAGGACGTTCCATTTCTAGTCCGGAAACGGCGTTTTAAATATAAAAAGTTTGCAGCTCTTCTGAGGGACCATGGAATAAAGTACAAATGGTTATTCCCGGAAGGAATATGGTTCAGATATAAAGATCAGGCCTATAAGATATTATCAGAAGATCAACTAAAGGATTTTGAGAATAAAAACCCAGAACTCTGCTGCACCGAGAACGAAGAAAAGGAGGAGCCGGAGGGGGAGGAGGAGGAGGAGGAGAGCACCGCAACAGCGGTTGCACAGAGAGAACTGCGTCCGGGACCTAGAAGGGGGAGGAAAGTTTAATCAGAATTTGAAATGTTTATTCTCTGTATGATTAACCACTCCATCATTATCCTATGGAGCTATTTTTGTATTATGACAGTATGAAGGGAAAACATTGAAGTGTAGTGTTTAGTGTTTGTAGTTCATTCCCCCCCCTTTTTTTCTTTTTCTTTTTTTCTTTTTCCACCCCCCTTTGTCCCTTCCCTCTCCCCTTTCCTTGTGATAGTCTTGTGTAGTGCTGTGTAGTGTTTTGTAGTTATGAAAAATAAAAAAAAAATTATTTTTTAAAAAAAAAGGAAATTCAGAAGCAGCAACTCTTTGTTCAACGATCGCGGCAAAAGGTCGAGCATTCTGACATAGTGGAGGTTTTCACATTTTTTTTGCAACGGTGATGACCTTCTTGGAATGAAGTGTGTTTGGAATGTCATGGAATGCAAGATGGGGATCCTTATCTGAAAGAGAGCAGGCGTTCAACTTCCCTATCTGTGGTTAGTGGAATCCTGAGACCACCCATGTGCATTTTAAGTATAATTTTCGTTACAAGCAATATATTCAACTTTAAGTCCCAAGGAATCAGGAAATGGGACAGGCATGACAGGAGGTGGTCAATAATGTGTTTTATTTTTTGCTTATTTATTTGCCACATTTTTAAAACCTTGACTTGTCTAATGACTCACAGCAATCCCATTGTAATCCAAAAGACAAATGCCAAATCTTCATTGGCAGGTGCATTCTCAGCGGGAGCTAGGGTCAGGCCCAGTATTGCTCCTTTGCAGAGCATCTGCTCTGTTTACTGAAGGTCTCTGTCAGTCCTTGGCGTCTCCAGTTATTGCTCCCTCGACAAGCTGCTTTTGGGGCCCAGTAAACCTGATTTTGTCAGATCTCGGAAGCTAAGCAGGGTCAGCCTTGGTTAGTAATTGAATGAGGAATCTCCAATCAAGATCAGGGTTGCTGAGGCAGGCAATGGCAAACCAGTCTCTTGCCATAAACCCCCCAGCAGGGATTGCTGTAAGTCAGCTATGACTTGAGGGCACTTTCCATGACCAGGGCAAAGATAGGATGCTCATGTTATATAGTCCCAGGCTATGTGTATTAGAGATGATGACTACTCCTATGCTGTTCTGCAGTCTTTGTCATTAATAGATTTTTATTGGATGGGTAAATATATATTCAGTTTCAAATACAAATACATTCCATTTTAATTCCCCTGTGTATATTTCCCCGCCCCCTCCCCCTTTTCAATAGTGACTTCCAACAGCACTCCAACCCCCTGATATTAATAATACCTTATTTCTATACTAAATTTGTTCTTTTCTTATTATTAGTAAAGATCTTAATTATATCTTATCTTACTTAATTTCTTTAAAACCTCTCGAAAGACCATAATTGTCCATTAACATCCCATTTCTTTTCCATATATTTTTTCAACTTTTTCCAATCTTCCAAAAATGCTTCTGGATCTTGCTCCTTCAAATTTCTTGTTAGTTTGTCCATTTCAGCCATGTACAACAATTTCCTTGTCCATTCTTCAATTTCAGGTATTTCTTCTCTCTTCCAGTACTGAGCATATATTATTCTAGCGGCTGATATCATATAACAATATCTTATCATTTCTATTAACATCTTCCAAATGCAATGATAATAACAACATTTGTGGATTTTTTGCAACATTATAACTAAGTATCAAAGACATCTCAGTACATATTTTGGTCCAGAAGTCTCTAGCCTTACGACAAGTCCACCACATATGCAATAGAGAACCTTCATGCTCCTTACATTTCCAACACTTATTAGATAGCTGTTTGTTGGCTATGGCTAATTTTTTCAGTGTTAAGTACCATCTATATAACATTTTATAGCCATTCTCTCTAATACTGGTACATGTTGATATTTTTAAAGTATTTTTCCATAATTGTTCCCATGCTTCCATCGTTATTTCATTATTACAATTTATAGCCCACTTTACCATTTGGCTGTTCTGCAGTCTTGAATGGAGCATATGCACAGATGTTCTGCCTGCCATGGTTTGTCCCCTCCCTTCACGGTATTACATGCCGCCATCCCTGCCTTTCTTCATCTAGAATCCTTTAATTAGGCTGGGGCTACATGTCAGTCTATATAGCAACAAAAAGACTCCCACCCCTTTCCTGTAAGTTGCAACACTAGGCCAGTTCACAAATTACAATGAACACACAATTGTGTTCATTGTACAATTGTGAGAGTCTACAATTGATTTTTTAAATATGTGCATCGAATAATTCTCATGTTACGTTCAATCCATGTACATATGAATGTGTGATAACAACTTCTCCATTTATTCAGCTACTGGTCCCTGGTTTCAGATACAAAGTGAACATGCATTGGTTGTTTCTTACAAACAGATGTACGTGTGTTCAATGTGATGTGAATGGGGCTATTGTAGGTTGCTATTAGTCAAACGTTTTGTGTCACAAGTACAGTGCAATGTATGTGACGGTTCCAATGTATTGTATTGCACACAACTGCATGTAGAATGCCCATGTACCCCATGTATCTTAGTGTGATGTTGCCTTTGACCTGGTGAACCACATAGTGGGCAGCATCGTAGTTTGGTAGAGGCAAGCAAGAATGTAAACCTTCTTACAAGTTGGACCCAAGCCTATTGTGGACTCTTTCCAAGCATTGCACAATTCCATGCTGCTGGCGCCACAGGCCTTGGAGAGTTGGGAGTTTATTGTGACCTGAGACTGCCTCTGCAATTATGTATGTCAGATTCATGGAGTGGCATCCCCCACAATTGTGTTCGCCATAAGCAGAAGCCCCCCAGCCCACCCCAGTTGCTCACCCTTGTACACTGGCTTGGTCCCACCAAGTGGTGCCTTGGAATTAGCTGTGTCTCTTCAACTCCACTTCATTATGGACAGTCTGCAATACATCAGTGTTAATTCAACAATGTACAATGAGCTGATGCCCCATCTTAGCCCAATGCACCAGAGAGCAAAATGCATAGGAGATGTACAGGTTCTGACGTACAGATGTCAAGCAATATATTTTAATCTGTGGTACTGGGCTTTGTGGACTGACTTAGAAATGACCGAGTATAATCTACCTTTATGATTTTTGTCTTAATCTTGTCCTCTTAATCTTTGTCTTAATTTTGTTCTTTTTCTCACTCTAATTCTTTGTTCTTCTAAAATGACCCCCTTTTTTACTTTTGAGTATCAATAATGAACCGCTGAAGTACCCTCTCCCTGGAGATACTTCACATTCTTTACTTTTGGAGTACTGACACAACTAGGGGACATGTTTTGGAGGTTAAAAGGTTTCAGCAGCGTTTTACGAGTAGTTAAGGAAGGGATTTATTCCTTTCCTCCTTGCTGTGTGGGCGTGGCAGATGGTTGCTATCCAGGCCTTTTCTTGCTTAGAAAGATAAGCTGCCCCTATCATATCATCCGTATCAAGCTCCCTCGACCTCTCGATAGGACCCAGCCAGCAGGCTATCCTTTCATCAAAGCCAGATTGCTGATAGCGGCATACTGGGCACTAGTGATCTTGTTCAGCAGTGTTTCCTTCTGCCTCTTGTCAAAGGCCAAATGAACACAAAGCCATGACAGGTAAAATCTTCCTCCAGGTCTCAGATACTGCTTTACAAAGAGCCGTGCTTAAGCCCTGGCCTAGTATGTGATTGAATAATCTGCATGGTCATGAATTCCAGCCATACAGGGACAGGAAGCACAATGAATTGTGGGTAGTGGCCGAGGTCTGCAGAGTCCTTTAAGCCTTTGTTGCATTGTATAGCAAGGGATTTAGCGAACAATCAGGCCTGTCCGTCAAAGATTAAGCAGACTGGAAGTGCACTTTACACCAACAAATGAACGAAGCCTTTTCGAGTGTTAATACCGCTCTGCAGTAAAGGGTCCAAGGTCTTAAACATACAATTTAAGTGATGACAAGCACCATTGGAATGAATAATTTATTTTATAACCTTAGCCAGTGGGAATTCCTGTAGGAGGGCTAGTTCATTTCCGTACTTAACCTGCTTAGTGTATGAAACTCTAGAAGAGAGACAAAATAAAATCCTTCTTCTCGGGCTTCTTGATTTTTGAAGAGTTGAGCCAGCTACAGTGCATTTTTTACAGTGGGTGAAGCCATTGAAAGGCTGTAGCAGAAGTGACCAAGTCTAATTGCATCTTTAAAAAATGGCTTGAGGCTGGAGCTGTTGTAAGCAGCTAGAACTCCACTGATTCTTTTCAGTCCGTCTGAAAAACGGCTCTACTCCCAGGGCAGAATGGACAGAGACTGTGCTTCTGTGTTTAAGATTAAAATGAGGTCCTTAATCTTAATCTCTTCTGTAGTTCCTGGTAAAATATTAGGCCAGTGGATTGGCTTCACCCAATGGTCCATTGGGCCCAATGGGTCTGTTTGGTTATTGTTACATATTCATCATGGTTTTCAGTCAGAAGTTGGTTTTCAAAGGGGCCTAGGAGTCCCCAACAGAAATGGCTAAGTGAAATATAAAACACGCAATTATCGACTGAGCTGGAGCCAGGCATAATGGAAACTAAGTTACCTCAGTTGCCCCGGTTGCACAAATTAAATGGCAGCGTTGTTGTATAAAGTGGAGATGTTTAAAACTGAGGCTGCAGTCTTATGCGTGCATGCTTGAAAGTCAGTCCTGTCACACAAAGTAGTTACTTCCAAGTAAGCATGCCTACGATTGGGCTGCATGGCACAACTATTAGCATACAGCAATAGCTCTCTGACTATCTGCTCAATGCACCTTTCTGCAAACTTTACTACAACGAGGCTGAGACAAACCCTTGCCTATCACAAGATGCTGCTAAGTCCACCAACCAAACAGCACTGCAGCAAGGCAAGTCTATCAGGAGTAGCTGAGGGTTGCTTGCCACGATTCCTGCAGCCTGCTGACAACGTTGCTGTCTCCAGCAGTCTATCATTTCCACCTTCAACCGAGCTCCCTAGTTTAGTCTGCACAGCCAGATCATGAAAATGTTTGTTTGTTGTAGCAAAATAAAACGACCTTTCCTTTTCTTCTCCATAATTTCTCTTCTTCTTTTCCACGCTTTTCTCCTCCTTCATTTTGCTCTCTGCCCTTCACGATCTGCCTTCATTTCTCTCCTCCCCCTCTTCTGATTTTCCACTGTTCAGGCAATGGGTTGTCGCTGCTACGATTGCATTGGTAATTCTTTTGTAAATGCTACTTTACTGCTATAGGCATTAAGCTTCATGTTGTATGAGAAATGATTAATGATTGGAGATTCAAGTATTAGAGACACAATGTAGGTTGCTTAAAAGCTCTTTTACTGCATGTTGCCTTTTGTGGAGATAACTGGGTCTAGGATGTTTCAATTCCCTCCAGTTTTGGCACTGCAACTCCCATTGTTATCCTGAGTTTGGTAGGTTTTCAAACACGTAGTCTTATTGTTCTGATGAGGTCTGCCTGCCACGAACAGAGACCCTTAGCTTCCATTGCACAGGTGTGTGTGTGGTGGGGGGGAGATAACCTGGTCTCCTTTAAATTTTGGCACTGAAACTCCCGTAACTCAAACCTCGTTGTGGGAAAAAATATAACGGGCTCTAGAAAGGGAGACAGGCGGGCATTGTCGCCTGCTCCACACCTGATCCCAGCCAGGTGAAGAGAGGGCCAGGCATTGCCTCCTACTCTGCACCTGATCCCGGCTGGGTGAAGGTAGAGGGTTGGGCATTGCCGCCTGCTCCGTGCCTGATCCTGGCCAGGTGAAGGCGAGGGACAGGCATTGCTGCCTGCTCCACGCCTGATCCCGGCCAGGGCTTTCCGCTGCAGCGTGCTCTTTGGAGGGACAGGCTGCCTCGCCTGGGCTTCCTGCCGCTGCAGTGCTCTCTGGAGGCACACCAGGGTAAGAAGTGAGTCATCTGGAATACGGCTTGCCTTTTATATAATAGGATTCATGGTAACAGCAAGCCAGGTGATTTGTTTTGTTACATTATTTGCTTTGAATCAGGGCCATATCGGGCAGCCCAGGTAGAATCTTTGCCTGAGTATTGCCGAGAGACAGGGATGTGATAACATATGAGAAGCAAACTCACAAATATTCTCAGCATTAACATTTATGTACAACAGCAGAGACTGGTGGCACCTTAAAGGCTACCTAATTACAACAATATAAACTTTCACAGGCTTGTGCCCACATTGTCAGGTGCTTCTCAAGCCCTTGAAAATTTCTGCTACAGTAAATTTGTTAGTCTTTAAAGTGCCACAGAGCTCTGCTTTTGTGTTTGCTGCAGTTGACTTAACACAGCTACCCTAATGGAACTCAAATCCTTTGCTGAAGGTTCAGTGTTAAGTTTTCACAATATTCGTGCAGTGATAGGCTTTGTGTTGAAAATGGGGTCTTCCTAGTAAAATGTTTGGATTGGGCTGCCAGATGTTCAGGGTTACATTTCAGTTTCATTTTATACTCCAGTTACATCTGACTGTCAGAATAAAGTGCAGTCAGTCTCCTACCTGGATATTTGCACCCTGAGAAGCAATTTGGTATAATTGACCCTTTTCAAAGGTGAGCATCTAATATAAATTCATTGATTATTTTTGGCAGAGATATAAATCAGCTGCATGGGCCACTGCTTCTTGGTAGTAATATAGAAAGTGAGCCATCAGCCATCAGTTGGATATTGGGGTTATGGATGTGCCTCAATAACTGTCTCTTGGGGCATATTTTTTAAAAAATATTAACATATGAAGAACTGGTAGGTATAATGGTCTGGGAAAAGATACCCTGTTTTTCAGAATTTATAGTAAAACATACTGCTCTTGCTCTTTTGATGAAATACAGTAGACCTGGATCCCCCAGGTTTTTTTAGACTATGGGCACCTTTGAACTTCTACCACAGGGTGGTGGACACAACCACAAAATGGCTGCTGCTGGAGGCAGAGCCAGCCACAAAATGTCAGGGGGTAAATTATGCATAACTGTAATAGTTGTTGTTGTTGTTGTTGTTGTTTATAGTTAGCCCTTCTCACTGAGACTTAAAGACAGATTACACAGTGTAAATCAACATGATCAATAGCTATTCTGGAGATTTTGGGGGTGGAGCCTGGAGAAAGTGGGGTTTGGGGAGGGGAGAGGCCTCAGTGGGGTAGAATTCCATAGAGTTCACACTTCAAAGCAGCTATTTTCTCCAGCAGAACTGATCTCTGTTGCCTGGAAATCAGTCGTAATTCCGGGAGATCTCCAGCTATCACCTGGAGGCTGGCAACGCTATCAATGGCTGAGGCATTCAAATAAACAATACAATAGGCTATAGATTATAATATATTTGAAAAGCTGAAACAAAATGTAAGCAATTTGACATGACATTTAAGCAATGTGGAAACTACTTAGTAGGAACATACAGCAATAGGCAATACGCAGTAGTCTAGTCTACAGTCCCTATCTTTTTATCAAAGCATCTCTCTGAACCATTTCCTGTGATAAAAAGCTTTCCTGAATAATTCAGTTTTGCAGTTTGTGGAAAAGTAGGACAGTGGGAGCTTTCCTGACTTCTTCAGGCAGGCCGTTCCATAAGGTGGGGGCCACCACAGAGAATGTGCTTTGTGCGAGCAGCTGTTGATTTTGCCCTTTAGCATTTCAGGCAACTCTGCGTGACAAGACACCATTTTAAATGAGCGTATTGTTTAATGAACATATTATTTAAAAAATATGTCCATGTTTCAGTAATGCAGTGAAGATCCTTGTGCTGTGGTGGAAGCAGCTGCCAAAGCAATGCTTTTAAAAATCTGCACAATCAGTAGCCCTATATGACATCAGCCCCACTCACTCCCCCACTGTGAGGCAGATTTTCCCTCCAAAACTGTCAAGATTGCTTGCAGTCTCTGGATGTTATTTAAAGGTATTTTTTTCTCAAACTTTCAAGTTTAAGTATTTATGGCTTATATCCCAGCTCAAATACTTGGTAGAGGAGAAGCAAGAACCCATGTCCTCTTCAAATGAAATGGCAGGCCCTTAGCAAGGATCGCCGGCACCTGGGGGCAGCTCCAGCGCTGTTGCCACCCCCGTGACCACTCGTGCATGTGTGCACCCGGACTGCGCATGACACCATCACACAGGGCACACCGCTCCCGGGAGCGCACCCACAATTCCGTGAGCTCCCCGGCCAGCAACTGCCAGCCGGCTGCCCCATTGGTGCGGCAGACAGCCAAGGCGAAATGTGGGCAGCCTCCCAGCCCTCCCGCTCAGTTGCCCCACACTGCTGCCCTGGCCACCTGCCGTGCCGACGGCTGCACCTGGCCCGCAGCTGCTGCATCCAGCCAGGAGCGGGAGCTGGTGGTAGCAGTGTGGGGCAAGTGAGCAGGAGGGCTGGGAGGCCGCCCACTCAGTTGCCCCACACTGCCACCACCAGCGCCTGCTCCTGGCCAGACACAGCCGTTGGCATGGCAGGTGGCCAAGGCGGCAGTGCGGGAAAACTGAGTGGGAGGGCTGGGAGGCCACTGCAGGTGGCTGGGGCAGTGCGCATGCGGCCTCCCAGCCCTCCTGCTCAGCCGCCAGCGGGAGGGCTGTCATGCATTAATTGCTTATCAGCTTAGATCAAAATGTGATCAGTTACTTGCAAGCCACATAGCCGTTTGGGTCACTTCTTGATTTTCAGTAACCTCCTGATTTTTCAAAAAGAAAAAAATGTTTGGAAATCATCATAATGGGATTCCATATTTCCTCTCCCACCCCCAGCCACCTTAAACAGACCACAAAGATTGTGTATTGAAGCACAAAAAAACACGGTGGGAATAAAGAGAGCAAATGAAAAGCAAAAGGCGATTGAAGTCAGCTGTTGGCACTGCAGTGCTTACAGGGTACCATTCCACCCCCCCCCGTCAGCTTAGTCACCCCCTAAGCATTTTTAATTATCCTTTTAAACCTTAGTCTCCAGTGATAAATCATAAAATGGGTGTAAATGACCTCTCACCATGGCAGAGGTATGCCAGGCAACTTAATCTACTGCACAGCGCATACCATAAAAGGCCTTACCAGTTTCTGCAGGAATAGTTGGCACTGTTGTATAAATACCAGATGGAGAGAGGCCTGGCAGAAGGGTTTTGCAGAGCAGCAGCCCTGGAAAGGTGAGGTGGGCCTCTTTGGAGAGGTATGGAGAGTTGTCAGTGCTGTAGGTCTTTGTGAAGTTGTCTGATCTCTCTGTCAGGCAGATATTTTAGGGGCTATGGACAGATGAAGTGGCCTGATATCAAGTCAGACTATTGGTACATCAAGTTTGGCATTACATCCTTTGCCTGGCAACAGGGCTTTTTTCTGGAAAAAGAGGTGGTGGAATTCAGTGGGTCACCCTCAGAGAAAATGGTCACATGGCTGGTGGCCCCACCCCCTGATCTCCAGACAGAGGGGAGTTGAGATTGCCCTCCATGCCACTGAGCAGCGCGGAGGGCAATCTCAACTCCCCTCTGTCTGGAGATCAGGGGGCGGGGCCACCAGCCATGTGACCATTTTCAAGAGGTGCCGGAACTCCGTTCCACCGCGTTCCCCCTGAAAAAAAGCCTTCCTGGCAACATTCATTTTTTGAAAGTTAAGCAACAGGGACTGTCCAGTGATGTGGAAGGAAATTTGCAAGCTACATTCTGCCTAATCACTTTTAACTTCTCTAGCCGATGGGGAAAGTTGGAGCCGCGATTGGCATGCTCGCTACATTTCTCCCTCCAAACCACAAGCAACTCCCAACATGAGCAAATGAGCCCGATGAAAGGCTTCTCTGCATTATTTCTCAATTTTTCATGGGGGTTGCCAAGATCAGACATGAAGTAGTTGGTAGGCAGTGTTACAGTGAACATGATTCCCCAATTTGTCGACAATTTGCATAAAATGCATCTTCTGGTTACTGAGATTTGAGGCACTGGCCATCCTCACCGTATGGATATTCTGCCTCAGGTCTCAGAATGTGCTGGGCCATCTCTGGTGTTGGCACATGAGAATATATGTGCACTGGGCTTCTGTGCCTACCTAGGTTCCATCTCAAAGATGCTTTTCTAAAACTGGGCCCTGGAAATTCCTTGCTGTTTGGAGCTTTTAGTCAATGCCAATGGAATGAATAGATCCAGAGGAGTTAGCTGTGTTAGTCTGTAGTTGCAAAATAGTAAAAAATCCAGTAGCACTTTTAAGACTAGCCAACTTTATTGAGGCACAAACTTTTGAAAACCACAGCTCTCTTTGTCAGGTGCATCTGACGAAGAGAGCTGTGGTTCTCAAAAGCTTATGCCTCAATAAAGTTGGTTAGTCTTAAAGGTGCTAATGGAATGAATGTTTCCTGGGAGCATATTAATGTAAAACTGGAGTCGAGGGGGCCCTGCAGGACTTGTTACAGTTCCACCAGGCCTGTAAGATGGAGATGTTCCGCCAGGCTTATGGTGGTAGCAGAGGCGGGGGCGAACTGGCTGGCCGGCCTCTCAGCTGTGGCCTTTCAGTCTGCCTGCCCTGCCTCCATGGCACTGGCGTGTGGGATGCATTATGGTGAAACATCATATACTGCATTGTAGATTGTGGTTTTAACTTTTGCACTGAATTATGAAATTGTGTATTTTATCTTTTATTGTGTATTGCTGTTTTAATTTGCTGTATTATTTATATAATTTTGTAACCCACCCTGAGCCCACTCATGGGGAGGGTGGGCAAGAAATCTAATAAATTAAATTAAATTAATTGAGTCAGAAGGACTGTATCATACACACAGGATCAGGTAAAAGGGATGGTTTTAAGCAGCGCTGGCGTCACAGAACCCAGTCCTGTTTACCGTGGTCTTCTCCCGCAGTCTTTCTGCAGGCGCTGTGTACTTAAAACCATCCACCTAAGAATCCATGCTTTTTAAAACAAAGGCAAATTCCTTGCATTTCTCTAGTTCCTTTCATTCCAAATGAAGTGCTAGGCAGAGATCACTTTGCTCTCAATTAAAAGCCGGCAAAAGTGTCCTCGCCAGCCTCTGCTAATCTGACAATCCATGAATGAGGTTTCGTGTAATTGCAAGTTATCTGCATTCCGACTGGCCAAGAGCCATCCCTGCCTGTCTCAGATGTTGCTGAGACCATTTGATCTTGCTTCGGTTTGATCCTTGCGGGTGGCACAGAGGCAGCAAGCTCAGGCAGTGGGGAGCAGCCGCAGAGAACAATTTAATGGCGCCTGCTGCATTCATTCCTGGGGGGGGGGGAGGCATGAGCCTGGTGCTGCCCCTCCTCCACTGAACCATGCATGGGGTGGGAGTGGGGAATAGTTTTCCCCTGGAAGGCTGAATTCAGTGTGAGGAGCTGATCTCTCACTGCCTGACAGAAACTGAGGACCAGCTCGCAGATGGGACGTTGTTAGCCCTGCACAGGTCTCCGCTGTGTGTCCTACTCCCCTCCCCCTCAAATTTCCAAATAGACAAGGCGGGAAATTGAAACATAATTTTTTTGACACAAGCTTTCCTTTGCATGGCAAGAATAAACAGAAATCCTGTGTCACCCTACAGAATTTTATGATAATTTATACTTTCTCAGTATGACCTCACATACCCTCCTGTGAAGGGCCACAAAACTCCTGTTTGTTTGTTTTTCTACTGAAGAGTGACACAGCCGCCCCTCTGGAATTAGTGTCTTGGAGGTTTTGTGTGGAGGTATCTAATTTTTTAAAAGTTGTATCCTTTATAGTAATATTCTGAACAGGAATTTAGGAAGCATTGTAAAACAGGTAACTTCGCACCAACCAGGATCCACCAAGTACCATCTACTCCCTCGGTCACTAGGCCATGGCAAGGAAGACTCACCCATTTTCCAGGCACGCACATTTTCCATTGCAGTGCCGCTCTTGTGGAATGGCTCCCCCGAGGAGTTGCAGGAAGCTTCTTCGTTGCTTTCATACATGAAGCCTGTAACGTGGAGATGTTCCACAGGACCTTTCTTGGGTAGCTTTTACCTTGCTGGCTTCCAACCTTTCTCTGTCGTTAGGCGTCCTGTGGTTTCATTGGGCTTTTAGTCTATTTTAGATAATGTTGACTTTGCTCCTGAGAACTGAAGAATTCCTTCCCAGAACTAGGGATCCCAGACCCCCGGTGGGGGCAGGGGATCCCCCGCTCCCCACACCCTGCCCCCACTTACCTGAGCAGCAGAGGGCGTGCACATTCCTTATGTGCTCCCCCCGTGGCGAGGCGCACTCTTGTGCGCTGCAGCCACGGGGATCGGGCCCATTTTGGCCCAGATTGGGGCCGCTGTGGAGTGCGGGAGCGCACCTGCGCTCTGCAGTGCTCAAAGCGGCCCTGATCAATGGCAAACCAGGCCCATTTTCAGCAGCTGCAGAGCGCAGGAGTGCTCCTGCACTCCGCAGCACCCCATAATGCCCCCGTTCTGCCGTGTATTGGGCCCGTTTTGAGGTGCTGCGAAGCGCAGGAATACTCCTGTGCTCTGCAGCGCCCCAAACGGGCCTGTTTCGGCATGGATTGGGCCCATTTTTGAGCCGCTGCAGAGCGCAGGAATGCTCCTGCACTCCGCAGTGCCCAAAATGGGCCCGTTCTGCTGCGGATCAGGCCCATTTTGAAGCGCTGCAAAGCTCAGGAACGCTCCTGTGCTCTGCAGCACCTCAAAAACGGGCCCGATCCACAGCAGAACGGAGCGCAGGAGTGCTCTACAGTGCCTGAAAATGGGCCTGCCCAGGGGCCACGCGATGATGTCACTCCTGAAGTGTCATCATCACGCCTGTGGGGGCGCACGCACGCGCTCCGCGCACACACACCCTCTCCCCAAAGGTAAGTGCCAGGCCCTTGTCCCCCACCGGGAGGTTGAGGGGGCTTGGCAACCCTACCCAGAACACAAGTACTCAAGAGTGCTGGCTATCTTAACAGGAATTCTGTGTATATGCAGACTCCAAACAGTGCAACTCAGCAGTTACTGGGAAAATGAAAGTTTAAAAAAAGAGCTGTGGAGTGTGGATGCTACAATATGCATTCAGTTATTGATAGTGTATACACGTACTCATGCGTGTGCGCGCGTGCACCTTTTCAGTCCTCTGTGTGTGGTACAAATTATTCATTTCATAAAGGCGCTTTGAAATGCATTGAGATGCTTGGAAAGAAAACTTTAACGTGTGGCAAAATAACTTTTCCCCAGTGTTTTAGAAGTAGGATTGCCAGGTCCCCTTACCCTCCCGGTGGGCGGTGGGGACCTGGCACTCACCTTTTCTGTTTTCTTCACACGCACGCGCTCCCAGGCCTGCGCAATGAAGTCACTTCCAGGAAGTGACATAATCACACAGGCCTGGGAGCACATGCATGCTTCGCACTGGGCCGATTTGAGCCCTGCCCCCACCGGGGGAACGACGACCTTATTTAGAAGTGTTCCTTCCAGCTGATGACAATTAAAATATTCCCATTTTATAACCATCGTACACAGTGGTGTTTCAACAGAATGTTGCGACAATGTGGACAGTGCCCTCAAGTCAAAGCTGACTAATGTCGACCTTTGGTAGGGTTTTCATGGCAAGAGACTAACAGAGGCGGCTTGCCATTGCCCACCTTTTTAATAGCTTACCTTTCTCACTGAGACTCAAGGGGTATTATAAAATGATGCAGTCAGACACTGTGAGACAATGAATTAATGGAATAACACTAGGATTCCAAGGTTTAAAAACAATGCATATAACAAATAGTCAAATCAACCATCCTGTGCAGAAAGTGGAATTACAAAGTTGTTTGTTATTTCATAAAGTCTTTTTAATGTTATTTGTATACTGTTTTATCTGTTTTTGACAGTATTTATGTAATTTGAAATGTTGTACTCTGCCCTGAGCCCACCTGGCGGGGAGGGCGGACGAAAAAACTAATATAATAAATAAAGGTAGAAGACAATGCAGTAAAAGCAAGATGATAGCTGTAGTAATCGTTCCAGCAGACCGCAAATCATGAACCAAGAGGAAGGGGGGGGATATAAATATTTTAATAAATAAAAATAAATGAAACGATTTCACATTACTTATCAACAGAGGCAGTAAATAGTACCTGTGTGCTTAATTGGTAACTTTTGCAAAAAATTGATTTTTGATCTTGGAACAATAAGGCAACCCTCTTTGGATCAGAATATTACGCATTAAAAAAATAAATTGATCCAATCTTCTCTCTATTTTTGATATACTTTAAACATGTTGCACAATTTTTATACAGAGGCACTTTAAACAAGCACAGAGCAGTCCTTAGGTCCAACCTGAGACAGTGGCAGTCCACGTTGCTTCTTAAGGTCCTTCAGATAAAATTGTTCTTCGTTTCCATACAGGGTGTTACATTTCAGGTGTTCCCTCACATAAATATCTTTGTTGTATTAATTAAATACCTTACCAAGTTTATTTGGAAAAGGTGAAGTTAAAGAATTTAGTCTAATTTGGAGAGGGTATCCCTTGCACCTAAAAAAACCCACGCCGCCAATACAGGGGAAATTGTGTGGATGGCAACTGGAAGCAGGGTTGCCAACCTCCAGGTGGAGCCTGGAGCTCTCCTGGAATTATAACTGACCTCCAAATGATAGAAATCAATTTCCCTGGAGAAAACAGCTGCTTTGGAGGGTAGACTATACGGCACGTAAGGAACAGGGAGATGTTATAGTGGGAAAGCCCCTGTCAGGATTGTCAGGTAAGTAGCTGGGACTGGATATTTATCCCAAACTTCATGTTTGGGGCTGATTTTTAGAAAATTGGCTGCCGACACAACCCATTGCTTCTGTGTAGCACTGAAAATTACACCATCAGCCAGCGAGCGATGCATGATGTCACGTGTCCATTTTGGCCTCGTGCCTCCCAGTTCTTTGTGTCTCCCCCCCCCATTGCCGGCCAGGTGAGCAGTAGCAGGGAGTGGCGGATGGCAGCAGCTGCCACACACCCAGCTAGGGTTGCCAGCCTCCAGGTGGTGGCTGGAGATCTCCCGGAATTATAACTCATCTCCAGGCCACAGAGATCAGTTCACCTGGAGAAAATGGCTGCTTTGGAGGGTGAACACTATGGCATTATACCCTGCTGTGGTCCCTCCCTCCCCAAACCCCACTCTTCAGGCTCCACCCCTAAAATCTCCAGGAATTTCCCAACCTGGACCTGGCAACTCTACACCCAGCTTTATACAATACGGGGAGAGGGGTTAATTTTGACTTAAGCCACCCATTGCCATGAAGCTGGGTACTCTTTGTAGCAATTGTTCCTGCATAGGCTATTGTTGCCTCATCAAAACGTCAGAAGGGTTGTATATGTTAAATGCGGAAAATAGCTGCAAATTCAAAACCCTTTGTTGTCTGCAAACTTGCCCTTAAGTGACTGAGCTAAAATTCTCCATTTGTGAGCCAGTGTGGTATATTAGATAAAGTGATGAACTTTAAATTTGGTAATCCAGGGTTCAAAATCCCTGCCAGCCATAACATTTACTAGGTGACCGTGGATAAGCCACAGTGGGGAGCCAGGGTGGTGTAGTAATTACAGCAAGAGTCCCCAGCTCTGTTGAGCCTACAGGTAATTGTGGACAGGAAAAGAAATTAACAGTTGTTCCTTGTAGCAATTCAAATTAACTTGAATATATATAAACTGGGAGTTACGAGGAAATGGGGGTGAAGATAAGCTATTTGAAAGTTTACTCCACATGTATGTCGAAATCTATCCCTCCAAGTTTCTATTAACTTTGAAGGGCTTGACCATACCATTTTCTGCTTTGTGTGTTTTCGGTGGGTAGCCGTGTTGGTCTGTAGTAGATAGGGTTGCCAGCCTCCAGGTCGTAGCTGGAGATCTCCCGGAATTACAACTGATCTCCAGGCCACAGAGATCAATTCACCTGGAGAAAATGGCTACTTTGGGGGGTGGACTCTATGGAATTATGCCATGCCAAGGTCCTTTCCCTCCCCAAACCCCACTTTCTCCAGGTTTCTCCAGGTTTCACCTCCCAGATCTCCAGGAATTTCCCCACTTGGAGCTGGCAACCCTAGTAGTAGAAGAACAAGATCTGGGTCCAGCAGCACCTTAAAGACCAACTAGATTTCCAGGGTATGAGCTTTTGAGAGTCAAAGCTCTCTTCGTCAGACAAAGGGAACTCTGACTCTCAAAAGCTCATACCCTGGAAATCTAGTTGGTGTGTGTATGTTTCCCCTTCTTTACCTGATGTTCAGCTGCTTTCAACATTCCATGCCTTCTGGAGCCTACTCAATACCCAGTTCTGTTTTTGCTATGTTTCAAAATCATATTTTTCTGCCTATCTCGGGGGGGGGGCTTTTAAATTGTCTGTGGGTGGCCCTAGTTTTGTGGCTTTTGCGACTGGCATGGGCCACCTATTTTCCTGTTAGATAATAATTATTCAACTGGTATATAAAGGTGGTTTTTACAAATGAACGGATGTTATTTTCACGTTCTTTGGATGGCAAGCTCAAGGAATCATGAATAGTTGGAACCCATTTAGAACTTTAGGCCACAGTCTTTGAAATCAAACTTATTAATTTGAATGGAACTACTCAAAGGGAAGCCATTAAAGAGCAACACTCTACCAGTCCCCAATTCATGTTCATTTGGAAATAAAGTTCCCTTTGCTGTGGCATGCAAGGAAAATGTGAGCATCTAAATGGCATTATAACCTGTTAGAAGCCTACATCCAGCAAATTAGCTGGGTGGTTTAGTACATGAAAATCTCCCATCCCTTCTTGGCTTTTGTCACCACTTTAAAAATTGCTTCTTCACAAACTTGCAGTGGACAGAGTCTGTACTTTTACAGCTTATGCCCCCTTAGCTCCGTAGTTCACAATCCCTTAAACCTGATCTCCACTTCCATCCTGCCAATAAAGGATAGCATCTATTTAAGAACTTTGCTTCCTGAGTAGCTGGAATGTTGGTGAACATTCAGTATCATCCCACCAGCTCAGCCATTCGTTAGCAGATGCTTCCACAGTCACCAACACAACACAATATTGATGTGCAGAGCTAAATGCCCCAAGCTGGCTTTAATCTATATTTTTATGAAAGAAAACAACAAAAGATTACTTCTTTAAATTTGACAAGCAGTACCTACAAGTACCTCTTTAAAAATACTGGATTCACAACCAAGTAAAGAAAACAAAAGTTGTTATATGCTCAGCCAACTCTTTTTTAGGTACATGAAATATAAAGATTAATGGTCTTAATTATAAACACAGAAGGGTTGGCTGCTTGATCAGATGTATATTTTGTTGTCCGGGGTTTAAAGAGAACTTTCCAGTGTGGAAAGTGTTGTTGCCAGCCATCCTCATAGACTTCAAAAGAACTTTAAGTGAAATTCATAAGAATTAGATTATCATGGCTTAATCACATTACAAGGGAGATTAGAGAGATGTTTATTGTGTCTTTGTGTTTCTGGAGCAACCCCTCTGCTCTGGGCGAAGTCACAAGTGCCATTAAGGTTTCCTTTGTAGTGTGCAAAGTGATCAGAAGATGGGGTGTTGGTTAGAATTAGAAGCCGTTCTCCAGAACCATACTGGAAACTAACAATGACCAGATTGAGATGAAAGATCCCATGCAGCTGTAGAAGCACACCGCACCCTCAGTGCTGAGAATGGTATTAAGAGGGGGAAACTTGAGGCCTTCAAGTTCTGCTTCTGACACTTGGCACAAGAGCTTTCACATGACAGCTTAATTTATACCAGACTAAAGTAGTTTATGTGAAATCTTGTGCTGTTATGAAGAGCTGTCCCAAAGCTTGAGGCATCGTTATACCAAGTGAACACAGAAGACTTTGGAGATGTCTTGGTTGGCTGCTTAAGAACGTCCCCCCATCTCCCAAGTAATATTTCGTTGCAGAAGGGATGCATCACCTCGAGCTGCCGTTTGTATTTTTCAGTGTGAGCTTTCTGTCTCATTGCACTAACTCCTCCTTTTCCCTTACTTCTCGATATGTCTCTGCCTGTGAGCTCTGCTGTTGCAGTGCTCGCATCTTTAGCTCCCTAAACATCGCCTTCTCCCTTAAAGAATGCCAGACTTTTGTTTGTTATGTCCAGAACTCTTTCCAAGAACACCTGTGTGATGCTGCTTCTCTGTCATCTTTTGTAGCTGTCCTCAAAACCCATTTTTCCTGTGGAGTCCTTGTCCTGAAGCTAACCTGAAGTGAATGCATGTTCTTCAGTGCTTACTCAGGCCTCCCTTCTCCCACTGTAGCCTGCCTCCTATACAAAGTGTTATATCAAATACTCCTTGGGTCCAGAACCTGCCTTGCTTGCTGCTCTGGGGAAAAAACAGCTCATTAATTTAATCTTTCTGTATAAAGACAAGTGTCCTGAGACTCCTGACTGACTCATCAGTGCCTAACCCAGACCGCTGGACCTATAAACATGAAATTTGGGGAGAACATTCCTTTCATAATGTAAACACCTACTAAGAAGGGAGTTTAAGAAATTTGCCCCCTAAGGGGATAAAAAGGGATTTAAAAAAATTTCCCAAAGGGATCCAGCTTCCCTGTGTGCCTGGCAGGCTGCTGCCTGCTTGCACCCCCGCCCACTTCCAGCTTGGCCACTCTTCCCTGATTGGGCCAGTCTTTCAAGGTTATTTGCATATGTGGGCAGATTGAGCCTCACAACATTCCACACCTCATTCCCCCCTCCAGTTCAAACACAGAGATTATTTGAATATGCAGCCTGATTGGTCCTCACCCCCCACATTCTAAACAGTATGCAGTTGCTTTTGGGAGTCATTGAATGTGTCCTGAGATGAAATGCTCCTCTCAGCTTTCCCCTAGAAGTTCCCTAAGGTTGCCAATCTCCCTGTGGGGCCTGGCTTTCCTGTGTGGCTGGCAGGTTCCTGCCTGCTTGCACCGTCCTCTCTCTGATTGGTCACCTGTGGAACTCTGTGTTCTGAGGTAAAAATCTGGTTAAAGAAACTGCAGACAGTTGAAGAAAGACAATGCAAGACTCCTGAATAGGAATAACACGCTTCGTTTTATTCAAACACCTTTATGAAGGGCGGGTACTATGCTATTATACTACAAAAACAACTCAAAACAAAAAACCACAAACCAAAAAATATTACTTACCCATACGTATTATAACTGGATTTAAAGTTGTTAAATACCATAGCAAAGCACAGGTATCATGCTTAGGCTTGCCATTCCCCCACCAGGGGCAGGGGATCCCCTGCTCCCACCTCCCTTCCCCCCCCCACTTACCTGGCCAGCAAGGGGGGGCGCTCCTCGGGAATGCTGTAGTGAGAGATCCATAGTGTAGATGACTCCCTTCAGTTGCAGCAGCACTAGATTCCTTCTGCCCCTTGCATGCTTGTAGCACTGCAGCCAAACGGTTCCTTCCAGGCAGAATCTGCAGCACTTGCCCTACCGAGGCCTGAAACCAGGTCTCCTGTCTCTGTGGGTTTCCAGAGAGAATCGCCATGGTCACCAAATTCGGCTCACCAGTGAGTGGTGTTCCTTTTGCTGTTGCGCATGAATTGATGCTGAGTGATAACCACTGATCGGATTGCTAGGCAGGGAGGGCTTTTCTGCTACTTTACTTTTTAATGTCTCTTTGTGTCTTCTGTTTTTAATTTGAAAAATAAGTAAAATCGAGTGTTAGCTTGATCGTGCATTTTCTTGAAAGGAGAGTGGAAAGGCAACAGATTTTTAAAACTAGTTGTAATAGTGTTTTGCATTGATCAACGAACAGAGGTTTTTATCATGTTCTGAAAACAGTTTTGATGTTTCATAATTTTGGGGATGCTGATAGAATGTCTGGGCTAAGAGAATGAGCTTAGATCCCACCTAGAATTTCTGTAGGCACAAGGGAGGGGCCATTTTCACCAATTTCCCCATCCCCTGTCAGCAACCCAAAATATCCCTCTCCAATGCTTTTTTTAGGAGACAGAGGACCGCTGGAGAACAGCTGGGAAGGAATCAGAATTCTCCTGTGGGAGGGGGAAATGGGTTAAAATCTCCTCTACTTATGCCCACATAATTCTAGGTGGGATCCAAGCTATTACTTGTATTTGGTTTGACCAGTGTTGGTGTCATCTCAAACTGGTCTTTGTTGCAAACCAGTGCTTAGTATCTGAGCTCGTTATGAGGGAGAGGGATGGAGCACACAATCACAGTTCCAGTAACGACAAACCATGATTTGTGGTTGCATTTGAATTCCTCCAGTAACACCATTCTCTTACAATCTGTGATTCATTTTTGTTTTTTCTGACTATGTATTACAAGTTCCAGTTGCTTAATAACTCTAAAATATGTCCATTGCTTCCTGTGATGAATTTACAAAAAAAAACCCCAAAATGCACCCATTTTATTCCTTGCTCCTAGGGTCAACCGGGACCAATTGGAAGCCAAGGACCGACGGGTGCCCCCGGGTTTACCGGATCAGAGGGCTTGAGAGGGCCAAAAGGGGAAAGAGGGAGAACAGGCGCTCCAGGCGCTGCTGGACAGAAGGGAGATAAGGTGAGTTCATCCATGTCTCCTAGGTTGATGGGCTGTTTTCTGGTATGCAATATGGTAAATGCATGAAAAAGGTATTTTGAATTTTTTTTTGTCTCCCCAAGAACCCCTGGATATAATTTGAAGCTGAAATGAAAGCTTCTATTTTTAGATTATCCCATAAGCATTTGTGTTTGATCCACTGGCCACTGAAGGATTATACACTCGGGATCCTCGAGTATGCAGCTCCTACTTTTACCAGGATCTCTTGCACTATAGGCCATATGCATTTATATTTATTTATTTATACCGCTCCCCCTCCCCAATTTGGACTCAAAGCAGCTAACAATAGAATAAAAAATACAACAGAAACAAACAGGAAAGAGTTTCTTCTAAGATCCAAGCAGTCCTGCAAGCTGACCTTCCATTCAACTTTAGGCTATGACCCTCCGACTGTAGGACAAGAGCCTTTCAGCTGTTCCTTTGGGCACTTTCAGGCCTTAAATACCTGTAAGGAGAGAAGAGAACAACTTCATTAAGATGTTATTCATTTGCTGCTAACTAGCAGAATCTTCCACAATTCCTCCCTTATGATAATTCTCATAAGAACATAAATTTCTTATGAGAATTATCTGGTTTTCAGTCCCTTCTTTGAGTCTTGTAATCACTGAAGTTTACTTGCCTTCTGAAGTAGTTCATCTTCCAGGAGAGATGAGCAATGGGGCTGTAAACTTCAGTTGCTGCTTTCTCTGTTCCCTGCCCCTATTCTGTACTGGAAGATAGTTTCTGTGCAGGGCATTGACCAAATTGTACATCACCACAATTCCACTTTGCCCACACTAGCAAGGGGAACTCTGTTTTGTTGCAGTGCAGGGTTTTGTTTCATGGATTTTCCTCTTGACCAGCTGGTAAAGTTGGAATCAGAAATCTTGGCGTAATGGGACAGGAGGTTTATCCAAGGCAGCTGTTCCTTGCATCGATTTTACTTTGATTATGGTAGCCTTTGTAATATTAAGAACCTTGATACTACTCCTGAATTCATATAAAACAGATGCTGGAAATTAAAGTAGTGCTTGTACATTTCTTTCTAAGCGTAGTGAAAAGGACCACAACCTAACATCCCAACTGCGTGTACAAAAAAGGTTTATTAGGGACATCTTGGGTTAGGCGTACCCTCTTTCCAAATTCAGTCTGAGAATGGATGGCTGAGGAAGGAAATTAAAGGAGAGGGTAATAATCCTTGCCTTTGTTTAAATGTAATGCATGGGTGAAACTGACCTTCTCAAGCTTGCCATAATTGCATTGCTCTTATAAAGTATCCTGTCCCCTCCTCTAAGTCCAGTACAACCTCCTTTAACTTAGTTCAAGTACGAGGATCAGCTAAACATTCTGCCAGTCCCCGTCTTACCTTACTACTAGCACAGGGACCATTGACTACAGTTACACAGGAGAAGAACAATTATTAATCTTACCATACTGTTCCTCTCGACTTTCCTATGTATCATTGGGTTGAGAAGTTGCTATATAGACTGTGATATTTTTGTACTACTGGACTATTTATGAAAATTGCTGCTTATCATTGTATTTATTGAATATCATGGAAATATTTATTGTTAACTACAGTAGGATTACCCATGAATTGAATTTATTGTTGTAGATGTACTATTCTCTTATTTGAACTCCCAAGGGGATTATATGTATTATAAATACTGTACATTATGATTGCATAGCACTTGCACTTTATGTGGTTTATCAGCAGTGAATACATATTGGGAAATCTGCGCTTGAGATTATTGGATTTATTACGGGAACACAGTGTGTGTGTTTTTTTCCCTGGAAGTCCCCATCTCAAAGCTGATAATTAGAGGCTTTGGTGGCCTTGGGCTGAGAGGGGGGGCACACTATAGCTTGCTTTGTGCTCCCCACCCCAAGCTAAGCACCTGTGGTAAGCTGGATGATGGCGATCAGCAGAGCGATGGAGCACAAAGGCCGTGCTGGAGAACAGGCTTTTTGACACTAACCTGCTTCTTTGGAGGAATGTGGGCGGAGACACCATGGCAAAGGTCGAGTGCAGCAGTGGGGGTGATCACCTCTCCTTCCCATCTCTGCCCCCTCCTGACCGCAATGCCTCCTGTAGCACCCGCTTTCCCCATCCGTAAGTGCATGCTGTGCCCTGGTCATATAAATACAGGATGCAGGATTGTATCCAGTTAGTTGAATCCATCAGAAGAATTTTCAGAAAGTATTAGTGGAACAGTTTAAGGCGTGCAAGGGTTTGGGCTGTATTTGTTCTGTCTTGGAGAGTCTCTTAATCATTTGGCCTTATGAACAAGGTCTGTGCAGAAGTCTGGTAGCAAGTCGCATTTGTGCACAAGCTTAATAAACCACAGTTTAGTAAGGTATCTGAAGGCCACCGGTTGTGTTCTAGTATATTTTGCTGATATGGCTCAAACCTGCAGCTACCCCAGGTGATACCTTAACTGCATTCTTTTTGTTATTTTAGGGCCCAATGGGAGTTCCTGGATTCCAAGGAATATATGGGATTCCTGTAAGTCTTTTTTTACATTTAAAATATGAAGTCTGGAAATATTGTCTTCATTCATTCATTCATTCATTCATTCATTCATTCATTCATTTATTGCACGAGTGCAGGCTGACCTCAATCTCAACCTGTTTTTCCTTGAAGATAAATCTTGGTAGAACAACTGCATTCGAATTATTTGTATTGTTTCTGTGTTGTATCTGAAAGGAGGAAAGCAATCTCAAAACACTAAATTGGTTAATTGAAATCTGTACAACTGGGGGAGATGGGCAAAGGAGTCCAAAGTATAAGTTCCAGATAATATTTTTTTTATTGAGTAGGTGATGGTTTTTCACACTGAGGTTGGCAGTAAACCCAGTTGCTCTGAAGAAAATGACAGATCATCACAATACATGAGCAGGAAATAAACAAACCAAAATTGGAATTAAAATCCAAAGAGTTGCTGCGCTGTAAAGCACATACTTTGCATTCAGAAGGTCTGAGGTTCAATGCAACAAGAAGTCTCTGGTAGCAAGGCTGAGAGAGACCTTTGCTGGAAAGTAACTACTAGACCAGCAAGTGTTCCAGATGTACCTGATAAATGATTTGATCAGTTTGAAAAACTTTTGAAAAACAGCCTCTTCCTTGTAGTACACAATACTGTTGGTCACAGTTGTTTAATTTTTTTAAAACCTCTCTGCAGGGGCTGGGAGACTGACAGTGCAATCCTAAACAGAATTACACCCTTCTAAGTCCATTGATGTCCATCAGCTTCAAAGAGTATAATTCTGTTTTGGATAGCCCTAGCCAGGGCTTTTTTTCAGCTGGAACGCGGTGGAACAGAGTTCTGGAACCTCTTGAAAATGGTCACATGGCTGGTGGCCCCGCCCCCTGATCTCTAGACAGAGGGGAGTTAAACTCCCCTCTGAGGGGAGATCAGGGGCGGGGCCACCAGCCATGTGACCATTTTCGCCGAGGGCAACCCACTGAGTTCCACCACCTCTTTCCCCAGAAAAAAAGCCCTGGCCCTAGCTTTAGGTGGGTAACTGTGTTGGTCTGTAGTAGGACAGCAGGATTGGAGTCCAGGGGCACTTTAGAGGCCAACAAGATTTTCAGGGTAGAAGCTTTTGAGAGTCAGAGCTCCCTTCTTCAGACACTCTGCAAGGGACTCTTCCAGGGTCAGGATCTGGAGGACCCACTTGATTCACTAGTATTTATTGAGCAACCTTCATTCATAACAGCTCCCAAGGCGGTAACTCGTCTCTGCTAGTCCTCAGCTTACCAATGGAAGGAGCTGAAGCATCTTGTTTTCTTTTTGGCCTTCCCAGGAAGAGTCTCACAACATGCTCGCTGCTCTGGACTGATCCTCTCTGGCCCTACCCGCCTGCCCCTAACTGCCTCAACTCAACCCCTGCCTGCCCTCTGCACTCCAGGACTCTTACTCTAGGTTTCCACAGGCCGAGTTCCCTGAAAGGACAGGCGTCACGCCTCTTCTGCTGCCATGTCACTATGAAGACATCCCAGTTTTCTGCCTCAACCTTACCTCTCTTTGAAGTCTGCATCTCCAGGTTTCTTTGGCTGAGGCAACTGTTTCCTCTTGCCTTAGTTTGCCTAGTCTGGGTGCTTCCCTATCATCAAGTCATGAAGTTGCCATCCTTCAGGTGGTAGCTGGAGATCTCCCAGAATTACAGCTGATCTCCAGGCAACAGAGATCAATTCCCTTGGAGAAAATGGCTGCTTTGAAGGGTGAACTCTACAGCATTATACCCATCTGAGACCCCTCCCCTCCCAAACCCTGCCCTCTCCAGGCTCCACCCCCCAAATCTCCAGGAATTTCCTAACCTAGATCTGGCAACCCCATGTCATCTCAGGGCCAATAAACAAGCATGTCTGCCTCCCTACAACCCCTGTATTGTTTGGAGTTGGAGTTTTTTCTTTCACTCAATTTCTCTGATGAACAATTCTTAGATTCTCCAACTAATTATTCCTTCCCTTATCATTTATAGCAGGTAGGGTCCCCTCTCCCAACCAGTCATTTTTTCTGACTCATATTTTGCTTCCATGCTCAATTCCTCCTAGCGGCTGATCTCTCTCTCTCTCTCTCTCTCTCTCTCTCTCTCTCTCTCTCTCTCTCTCTCTCTCTCTCATTTGAAATAAATTTTTACTCCAGCTATCCTTAAAACTTTTAGAACAAAATTATCTCTGTTGCTAATTTGACTGTAAAAGCAATTTGTTCTCTGTTTTCTGACGAGGTTCCAGAAAATGCAGAAATTCATAGCCTGGGGAAAGAGCACTGCTCTATGAGCTCTCCCAAATTACCTTCATCAGCCTATACCCTTGACACAGAGTGGAAGCACAAGTTTCTCGTTCATGACAATTTGTGATCTGTTTTCCATCCTGGATGGGTGGTAGAAGAGCTTTCATTCCTCTCAAAGGGCAAATTAGATGATGAACCATCCCACACCAATTGGATTGTACTATAAATGCAGAACTGGAAAGGGGTGTGGAATCCAAATGTTTCTGTTTTGTGTTTGCTCTAATTTTTTAAAAATCCCCATAGGCATTGTAGTCGTTCCGACTGGCCATTTGCATCCAGAGCATCTCATTCCCACCAGGAGGGGTGAGGTGTGTTTGCAGTAGGACCAAATGAGACTGCAGAGTCTTTGCACCAGGGGAGCCCTTGCAGTGGGTGGGAGGGGAGAGGCCACTGGAGGTCATGTAGGAAATGTTGATCATCAGGTGAGTCTCTGGCTTCCCCTGTTGTTGCAGCTGGGTTGATGAAACCTCTTGGCAAGCTCAGCGGCAACTGCCTGTGTTTATTAACTGTTTACCCACAGAAGCACTGGAGAAATGGTCCTTTAAAAAAAAGAAAGGGGGAGAAACATCCTGCCACATATGTTTAGTTTTTCCCATGGAACAAGGCTGGAAAGCAAGATACACGATTTATGCAATTTCAGCTGAATGTACAAGGCTGACTGAGTGGAAACTTTCCTGTGAGATACTAGATGGAATGGCTTCTGTCAGCTCTGTACCTTCTTTTGTTCTTTTGCTTTTTAGCTTGAAGTAGAGCCTGGAGATACTCCTTCGCTTTCAGAACATATAAAAGCTGCTTAATTGGTTAGGTTTATGTTCATCCTTGCTTGAACCTCTTAACCTTCTTCCTTCAACATTTCTTTTGGTGTCTTTGAGGATTCATCCTGTACTTTAAATATCTCTAGTTTTAAAATGCAACCTTTTTTCCTGAAGCGCAAGTGCCTTGTGATGCCTGGGAATCTAATGAAAACTTTACAGTCTTCACATGTTCTTGCAAACTTCAGTAGGTATGGGGTCATGGCTCAGTGCAGAGCCTCTGTTTTCTATGGTCCCAGGCTCATTCTTTGAAATCTCCAGTTGATGGGATCTAGTGGGTGATGTGAAAGACCTCCACCTGAAGGATAAATGACGAATCATATTTTTTAACGCATCGGATTACATTCGGGTTCCCCAGAATGTAATGGGTAGTTTCTCTCTGAGACCCTGGAGAGCTGCTGCCCATCAAAGTGGACAGTATTGACCTGTGTGGACCAATGGTCTGACTTGATTTAAGCGAACATCATGTGTTCAGTGTTGTATGAGACCCCATGGCTAATTCCCCCTTAATTGTCTTACCAGATGTGGGTTCCTGTAGTTGAGTGGTCACTAAATATTTTCCTTTGGGGACCTCATAGACGGTGTTCTTACAGGGTATATCTGTCAGTGCCTGTCCTTGGCCCAGTATTCTTCGGATCATTCCCCGAATCCATTACTAGGTATTTCTTTTTACAGGAGCTGTTGTTTCATGACTGTGTGAATTCTCCCTTCTTATAATGCAGCACCCACATGAAGCAAATGAGCAGCCCATAGTAACACCTATGATAACAACAACAACATTTGATTTATATACCACCCTTCAGGACAACTTAACACCCACTCAGAGCAGTTTACAAAGTGTGTTATTATTATCACCACAACAATCACCCTGTGAGGTGGGAGGGGCTGAGAGAGCTCCAGAGAGCTGTGACTGACCCAAGGGCACCCAGCTGGCTTCAAGTGGAGGAGTGGGGAATTAAACCCGGCTCTCCAGATTAGAGTCCTGCCACTGTTAACCACTATACCAAACCTAGGTCATGATTCTTGGACATTTAGGCTGCGTCAACACACTATGAGCAAGTAAATGCTGAGACAGTCACTTCAGGGTTTGTTTGGGTTTTTTGCTTCATTTATACACCATCTTTCTCATCAAAGTGGTTTACATCTTTCTCCGTTCCTCCATTTCCCCCCCCCCCCAACAATAATCCCTGTGCAGTAGGTCAGGCTGAGAGGATGTGACCGGCCCGAGGTCACCCAGTGAGCCCCCATGGCAGAATGGGGAATCAAACCTGGGCCTTCCAGATTCTAACCACTATACCACGCAGATAGAAGATATAATTTTTAATGCTCTTCATGTTTTCATTTTGTTTTTTGACCATCTCTGCAAACAGACAGTTATTGTAGCAAGGAGAGGGACCCTGGTTTTCTGTTGGCGTTTTTTAACATAGAGGAGCTTTTTTTCATTTAAAAAGCGATTCCCTCCGCCAACTTGAAATTTAAAGTAAGGAAGTGCATCTGCTGCCATTGCTGCATCCGTAGACAGGCCTCACTTCCTATTAAATGTAGAAATGCACACATGTAGAAATCAGTCTGCAGTGATGACTGATTATATGATTTGTGCTCAAAGCTGTTTTTGTGGATATAACCTTCTCTGAGTATGGGCATTAACACTTTTGCCAGGGGTAGGGTGGAGATGAGACACTCCTCAGCTCTCCTTACATGGTCAAGCCCAACGCCACAAGGCCCAGGGGAGGCACAGGTATCTTTGACATCTGCACACTAGCCAGTTGCACAATGGCACCCAGCCCTTTACGAGTCAGGCAGCCACGGACAGCTGGCCCTTTGACAGCCAGCGGCCTGACAAACAGCTGTTAGGAAGCTCCACGGGGGGTGGGGGATTGCTCAGTAGTCACCGTTGGTCCCACACAGGCTTGGCCATGCCCCATAAGGTTTTGGGGTAGAGACAGGGCACTGGACATGCCCTGGCTTGAGGGAAGAGGCCAATGGAGACAGATCAGTTTTGGCTTCTAGGTCAAAGTCTCTCTACACGAGACCTCTTACTTGAGGACGCTCAAGTGAAAGGAAACAATATCACCCAGGAATCGTAGTTTTAAAAGAGAGAGACAAAGACTCTGTGTGTTTCACCTCTCTAGAGCCTGCAGGGATCACTAGTCAGAGGGTTTGTTTCTTTCATCTTGGCTTTGGAAGGGGAGGTGAAATTGATAGAGCCTTCAGGGAGGCAAAGATGAAATAAACAAGCCCCTGAGTGAACCCTACTTGCTCTAGAGGGGTGAAACTACAATTCCCAAGTAACATTGCATCTCCCTTCACTTGGGCATCCTCGTGTAAGATGTCTCGTGTAGAGAGACTCTAATCAGAAATCAAGAGGAGTTAGTCATATTAGTCTGTAGTAGCAAAATATTAAAGAGTCCAGTAGCACCTTTAAGACTAATCAACTTTATTGTAGTTTAAGCTTTCGAGAGCCACAGCTCTCTTTGTCAGATGCATCATCAGCTTTCGAGAGCCACAGCTCTCTTGGAGAACCACAGCTCTCTTCATCAGATGCATCGAAAGCTTATAGTACAATAAAGTTGGTTAGTCTTAAAGGTGCTACTGAACTCTTTACTATTTTTTTCATTAGAGAGAAGTGGAAGTGGAATAGGGAACCCAATCCCTGCTCCTCTCTGTTTGAGGCCAAGGAAAGTTGCTTCAGCCAAGTTGGCCCTGGTGCATGATAGCTGGGACCTCCTAGGTTCCTCCAACTTTGTTCCTGCACAGCAGACTTTGCACTTTTTAAACTTTGCACTTTTTTAAAGCGGCTCTTTCATGGGAGGAAGCATTTGAAGTTATGCATAAGCATATAACAAAAGAAGAGGGAAGTGACTTTACCGAGGGGAGGAGAGTTAAATGAGAAATTCTAAGCAAATATTTTATTTGACTACTATACATAGTATTAAGTAATAGAGGTGTTATTATAAGAATTATAAGGATAGAAACTGATTAATTTTATTTGTGGCAGATAATTGTATAATGGAGAAATGATATAACTAAAATAGAATTAATATAAGACAGAAGGAAGTAAAGAGCAATATATAGAGTACAAGTCAAATCGATTGACTTATAGTGAACGTATACAATGTTTATAGAAGTACTTAAAGTTATGTAGAATAAGGGACAAATTGTTTGTCCCATATTGATGAGATAAGAATGAATAAGATAGAATATGGAGTACAAAAACTAGACAAGTGATTGTTATTATTAAAGAATATATGCCAGGAATGGAAATATTTAGTTGATAAGATAAGCGGGAATAGAGATAGCACTGTGTTATAATAGAGAAGCTTAGAAGAGAGTGAAAGTATATGTTTAATAGAATAAAATAATTGTCGAAGGCTTTCACGGCCGGAGAACAATGGTTGTTGTGGGTTTTCCGGGCTGTATTGCCGTGGTCTTGGCATTGTAGTTCCTGACATTTCGCCAGCAGCTGTGGCTGGCATCTTCAGAGGTGTAGCACCAAAACTGAGAGGACACTGAGAGATCTCTGTCTTTTGGTGCTACACCTCTGAAGATGCCAGCCACAGCTGCTGGCGAAACATCAGGAACTACAATGCCAAGACCACGGCAATACAGCCCGGAAAACCCACAACAACCATCAGAATAAAATAAGTTTGAAATGAGTAGGGGGAAAAACGAATAAGGGGTTGGAAAACTGTTGGAAGTCAACAAAAGGGGGGGAAAGGGAGGGGGTTAGAACTGGAAAATTTAAAGGAAATTGATTGTAATGGATAATTATAGTTATTTCTAATCCAATAAAAAATTTTTTTTTTAAAAAAAATAAAGTTATGCATAAGCAGAAGAGTCCTCCTTAACCCAGAGGAAAGCACTGCTGGTAGAGGAATAGATCCATAGGACCCAGCCTTTTGTTCCTGAAAGTTAAACATGTCACTGCCGGATGTTTAATGTAAAAGGAGAAGATAGCTTGTCCCTTAAGCTATCACTACTGTTATCTCTTTTGTTATGGAGGCGGTAGAAGCTTCCAGTCTTTGTTAGCAGACACATGCAATTCTCATTTCCACAGAACAGGCTTGCCCCCAGGAGTTATCTACCACCTTCAGGCTATAAATTGAGGTTAGAGAAATACGTGGATGAAGAATCCCATGTGTTTGCTCTGAACCATCACAGGCCAATGCTGTGTTTTGTTAAAAGGCTGACGTGTTGATGTAAGATACTTTACTAACTGAACCAAAGACAGGCAAGTTAGCAAACAGATTACAGTATTTGGCTTCCATCCTCCCTTTAACGGATTAACTTTAAGGAAGAAAACAATGGGGGAAGATTTACCGTGTGCTTGTTCTGTCCTAATTTGTGCCACTGGGTTATATTTTAGACAGAAGCTTTTGTCAAACCAGAGCAGCTTCTTTACTTTGCCACCTGAATTAGCACATGTGATACATTCATCATAAGTATTGGGATGCCGTTGCCGCCTGCTGGCTGGGTTCAGAACCGGCCCAACCATGCATGGGCCCTTTTGAGCTTGGCTACCACCCAAGCAGCGTATGTGACCAGTCCCTCTGGTGATCCAAACTATGAAAAATAAATCATCTTGTTGGGGGGCGGGGGAACCCTCCTAAATCAGCACTTAGATGCATGAAATTGCTTTAGGCTGCAGTCTTAAGCACCCCAACTAGGGAGTAATTCCCATTGAGCTCAACGAGACCTACTTCTGACTCAGCATGCTTAGGAGTGCACTGTTATTTATGCTGAGTTGGATTATTGGCCCATGTCTTGTCTACGATGAGTGGCAGTTGCTCTCTGATGTCTTGGGCAGTGCTCTTCCCCAGTCCTGGTCCTGAGATCCTGTAGCTGAACATACTGGGGACAGATCCCAGGATATTTCGCATTCAAGACCTGAGCTTTACCACTAAACTATGGCCTGGTAGCAAACAGAAGCTGTTGGCAGTCTCTGTTTTCCTTCTTGTTAAGCGATGAATCCCCTGCACACCAATAGCTATTTAAAAACTTGGGATGTTTTTTAATGTAGTGTGTTAAATTTATGTCAATAAGTACTCTGAAATGGTTCAGGATACCATTTTCTATGCTGGCCAGATTAGGTAGATAAATTATTCTGGGGATCTGTACACCCCCCTGGAGGATATCTGAAAATCTTGGTGGGGGGGGCATTCAGAACTTTTAAAGGCAAATAGACATTCAGGAATTTATGTAGCATGTTCCCCCATTTGCAATTGCTTCTGCTCTCCAGCAGAACAGAGCTGTTTTATTACTGAATTGTATGTGTATTTATGGTTTTTAGAGGAAATTTTATTGTAGATTTTAATACTTATGTTATCCACTCAGAGCCCATTCATGGGGAGAGCAGATTATGAATCCAATAAATCAAATCAAATCTTATGTTGCTCAACCCACCCTGATCATAACATGCCAGATTTCTCCTTAAGGCTCTTTAAAAAGGAGTCCAGAGCAGATAGGAATCAAACCTAATTTAAAGGAGCCGAGTGATGGCCGCCAGGCACTAGCATTTCCCTGAATGCGTGCATGAGATCTGCATTTTGTACGCATCCATCATAAGTACACCAATATAATATATAAATTCCCTTTTCTGGAGAGCTGTTTTTATGTCCTGCTATTTTACTTGTTTACTTATGAGTCCGTTCACTATCTCAGATCCTCCCAGGGCCACCTCTTGACTGAGCCCTCCCTTTGTGCTGCTATTTGTCCACAACATGGCCTCACTCTTTTTTGTGTGCCCTCCCAAAAGAGCTATTAAGGACCCCTGTCCTAGGAATCATAGAATCACAGAGTTGGAAGGGGCCATACAGACCTTCCAGTCCAACCCCCTGCCCAATGCAGGATAAGCCTAACCCCCCCTCAATCTCCTCTTCTCCAAATGAAACATTCCCAAGGCCCTCAGCCTTTCCTCGTAGGGCTCGGTCTCCAGACCCCTGATCATCCTCATTGCTCTCTTCTGCACCCTCTCGATTTTGTCCACATCCTCTTCGATACTTCCTCTCGTCCTTCTTGGCTCAGCACCGCTGTTAGGAGTATTGTCATAAGTGTCCTAAAATGATGCTTGTTCTGACCCAGGTCTGAAGGTTGGCTTACCATTGCTAGTGCCCATGAGGCATATAATCTGAGCTGTTCTTTGACTCTTGTGAGATCCCAGCTGCAGATTGGCAAGGTTTCTGGTGCTATTTGACAGCCATGTGATTTCATGTTCCATAACGCCCCACGAATATATAATGCAGATTTCAGATCTGAAAGGCATCCACAGCATGCCTCTCTCTGCCTCAGCTCCTCCTCTCCTATAATTTTCCTTACAAATATGTATGCAATGCTTTCCTTCCAATATGCATTTGAAAAAGGGAGCTGACCAATGAAATCCAAGGATGGAATAAAAGTTGTTAGTCCTTAAAGTACCACTGGATACATACTTCTTGCTAAAATGCAGCTTCTTGGTCATTTCTGTATTCAGGTAAACATGGTGTTATTTTGTCAAAGTCAGTCTAGCACAGTTGGTAGAGAATCTTCAAGCAAGTACCTTCCCTTCTTTATCCAAATATGATCAAATGTTTCCCTCTTGCTTGTTTGAATTCACTGAGTATGCATTTCATGTGAGTCATCGGTTGACAGGCTCTAAGGCAGGATTCCCCTGTGTGGTGCCTGCCAGTAATTTCCCTGGTGCGCACCAAGCTTTTCAGAATGTTTGTTATCGGTTGCCTTCATGCAAATGAAAGGGTTTTCTGTGGCTGCAACAGAAGCTGCAGCCTCTGGAGGATCAGGAGCCTGGGACTGTGGTGCCATTTTTCTCCCTCTCCTCTGGCTTTTCCCCATTCTGCCTTTCTTTTGCAAAGTGAGGATGGAAGTATTGTGTTTGGCTCCACCTCCTGCAAAAGCCATTTGGGGTTTGGCTCCACATCCTGTGTAGAGTATTTTGGGATGGTGCTCTTAAAATTCCAGAAGTGCCTGCAGGCACCAAAAGACTGCTCCGATGCAAGGTTAAGCACACCTATGAGGAATTCAGCCCCAATGAACTTAGCGAGGTTTACTATAGTGCAGCTCAGAAAAGCAAAAACCACATCTGCACGTTTGTCTTAGTTGAGCTAAGCATGGCCTATTGTTTAATTGGCCCATTTCTTCGGTTTGTCCATTTGCGACAAACTTCCTTGATTACTGCAATATTTGGAAAATATTTAATACCTATATTAATGAAACAATTTTTGCATTTAGGTTTTGCATGCCAGCTCAACCCATACACTTCTTTTCTTTGCCATGGACGGGGGAAATGCAGCATTCTACACCATGTGATTTATCTGTCACAAAGAATGCAGTGAAGATATATTGTCGAAGGCTTTCACGGCTGGAGAACGATGGCTGTTGTGGATTTTCTGGGCTGTATAGCCATGGTCTTGGCATTGTAGTTCCTAACGTTTCGCCAGCAACTGTGGCTGGCATCTGAAGATTCTTTTTGTTTTGAGAAAAGGTGGAATGGTTTTCATGTCCCTGCAGCGTAGGAGAAAGGTTAAAGAACAGAGTAGATGTGCTTTCTTGTTCCGAAGTGTTTCCAATCTCCGGGTCTGTTGAAATGTTTCCTCCCCGTAGAGGTGTTCGATATATTGTCGAAGGCTTTCACGGCTGGAGAACGATGGTTGTTGTGGATTTTCCAGGCTGTATAGCCGTGGTCTTGGCATTGTAGTTCCTGACGTTTCGCCAGCAGCTGTGGCTGGCATCAGATGCTGGTGAAACGTCAGGAACTACAATGCCAAGACCACGGCTATACAGCCCGGAAAATCCACAGCAACCAATGCAGTGAAGGTTGATGTATAAATTCAGAACAACCTCATGCATTTAAAGTATTAATCTCAGCTCAAACTCTGCACCCATTTTCAGAGGAGTGAGGGAAAATGTAAAATGCAAGCCTGCGGGTGGCATTTGAGGTCAAGTTGTTGGCAAGGAGAGAGGCAACGGGCAATAGTGTCCAGCTGTGCCATGCCTGTTTGGCAACAGACTGCTCTTGTAGCACTTCAGGTCAGACCATGAAATCATTTCCACAGCTTTCCTCTAGGGACACCTCACACAGGTGAGGAGATCACTTCTACTCAGGGCTTTTTTTCTGGGAAAAGAGGTGGTGGAACTCAGTGGGTTGCCAGCACAGGGGGCAAATCCTGGTGGGAGGTGGTGCCCCTGGTACCACATGCACACGCGCAAAGTGCGTACACGCTCCCAGGACCACACAATGATGTCTCTTTGGGTCAGCTGGAACAAAGGGGGAGTTTTTTAAAGTTTAAATCACCCTAGGTGAAAATGGTCACATGGCCGATGGCCCTGCCCCCTGATCTCCAGACAGAGGGGAGTTTAGATTGCCCTCCATGCCACTTGGCGCAGAGGGCAACCTAAACTCCCCTCTGTCTGGAGATCAGGGGGTGGGGCCACCGGCCATGTGACCATTTTCAAGAGGTGCCGGAACTCCATTCCACCGCGTTCCAGCTGAAAAAAAGCCCTGCTTCTACTGGAATCAGTATCACATTGAGTATTTTCTACCTTGCAGTTTGTTCTTGAACATTTTATATGATTTGTCAGATATTGAAATAACCCAGAATAGCTGGCTCCTTTTAAATGCTTTCATACAGAGCTCAGTTTTGTAGATCACCTTTAAGAAATAATTGCATCATTTTTATGCTGAGGAGCCAAACACACCAAGATAGCTAGCCCTCTGCAAACTGTTATTGCTGCCATCTACTGGCATGATCCCCTTTTGCCGAGCATTTCCCCAACCATTGATTTGAATTACTTGGTCATTATGTAACAACAACAACAACAATAAAAGTTATGTAGAAATGTTCAGAGCTTGCAAGAACATTTGAATGTCATAGTAGATGCCAAATCTGCATATGAAATGCAATTTTGCACCCCATTTTAGCTTCTTCTTCTTGTTTCTTTTTTTTTGGTGTTAAATATACGGTTCGGTTCCTTGCCACTTTTCTTGTACAGAGAATTGCCTCCGGTGCGCCAACATGTGTTTCTCAGAAGTAATGAAGCTCTGATGCACACATGTATCCCTGACATGTTTGTGGGGACTGTACAAAAACTCAGCAGTGGAATCAGCTGCCTGGGGATGTGGTGGGTTCCCCATCCTTGGCAGTCTTCAAAGAGCAGCTGGATGAATACTTATCAGGGATGCTTTAGGCTGTTCCTGCATTAAGCAGGGGGTTGGACTAGATGGTCTGTAAGGCCCCTTCCAGCTCTAGGATTCTTCTGATTCTCCTGCCTTCATTTTTTTCCAGCACACAGGTGCTGCCATCACTTCCTCCTCCTTTATCAATTTCCTCCCTCCTCCTACAAGCACAGGATGAAAACCAACTTCCGTTATTGCTCGCTCACCCCATCAGTGAGAGGAGATAGCTGCTTGGAGCACTGCAGCCACTGTCGCAGGGGAGGCAGGAGTGCTGACCTCTGCTGTCCCTCCCACTGACTGCGTACTTACCCAAATAGGCTTGAAAAGGGCTCACTCCCCAGAGAAGCCCTCCTCAGGCCCACAGCACACAGTACAAGAGGCTGAGCCGTGAGGGGCTGCTGTGCTATGGCAAGTTAGCGTTGTGCCCTCCAAGACTCTTGAGCTCTGGTGTCTGCTCAGTGATGCTGGCCCTGCCCAAGGGCTGACATGTAGATTTCGATAGAGATGGCAGAATGGCACACGCGTTCCTTTGGCATGCTCTAGTCACTTTGTGCCATTGAGGATTGTTGAGGCCATAAGGCTATGTATCGTTTTCTGGATCGAGGCACATGTAGTAATTTTTTTTATCATTGCTGACTTGCTGGTTTTTGCGGAGCTTCAAGTTTAATTAAATTGTTTCTTTTATTGATTCATGCACACACACGCTGAATGGATTTTTTAAAATGCTCATTTTAATGCATATTTTTCTCTTTCCCCCTCCCCCCTCCAGGGACACCCTGGCCAGCCAGGACGCCGAGGTCTACCTGGCCTGGATGGCTGCAATGGTACCATCGGGAGTCCTGGCGTCCCAGGATCAGATGGATTTCCTGGTTTGCAGGGGCCACCGGTATGTTGTAATAAATGTTTATATTTTTCTGAAAGCTGAGAAAGATAATGTTTACTCGGAGCAGTGCTAGGAAAGAGAATTTTCAGCCTGAGCCTCTGGAAATCTGCTGTTAGTAGGGATGCCAGTCCTCCAGTGGGGGCAGAGGATTTGCGCCCCCCCCCCCAGCCCAGCAGGGGGACAGGAGGGGGACAGGCAGGGAGCCACCAGACATGCACCAAAATGACACAGGTGCATGCTGCAGAGGCCCTAATGATGAATGTCATGTGGAAAATTGGAAGCTATAATGTCTTAGTGGAGGCAAATTGTCACCAAAAATAGCATGTTTGGGGCCAGTTTTGGCCCTGCTGAGACCCTTTAGCTTCCAGTTTTCATCCGGAAGTGATGTCATCCGGGCATCAGGGGAGCATGCTTGCAGTAGTAACAACAACAACAACAACATTTGATTTATATACCGCCCTTCAGGACAACTTAACGCCCACTCAGAGCGGTTTACAACATATATCATCATTATCCCCACAACAAAACACCCTGTGAGGTGGGTGGGGCTGAGAGAGCTCCAGAGAACTGTGACTGACCCAAGGTCACCCAGCTAGCTTCAAGTGATGGAGTGGGGAATCAAACCCGGGTCTCCAGATTAGAGCCCCGTGCTCTTAACCACTACACCAAACTGGCTCTCAGTAGGAGTCTGGATCAGGACCAGGTGCTTGCCTTGCAACGCTCCCTCATCCCCCACTTGTGAGGTCATGGGGGCTGGCAACTCTTGCTTTTAGCAGGATTCCATCACTGGGCTATGTGGACCAGTGGTCTGTCTGGGTATAGCTTCATACTTAATATGTTCCTATACTAGCTATTTGATTGTGCTGTGTATTTTCTGTACAGCTCAGCTCTCCTTCTCTGTGTGTGTATCTCATACACCCTGTTGTGGGAAATGATACCCCATTTTTTGCCCTACCTTGTAGTGGAATGTGTGTGACTGTTCCAACCACAAGGGTGAGACCGTTATGTGGGAAGGACCTCCACAGCAGGCCCCACCAGTGTGGCTGAAGTAAACCCGATAGCGTAGGTTGGCTGCGAGGGGGAGCAGTTCCCAAGTGATCGGGTGTGTTTGTATGAAGCTTGAACATGAAATCCTGGGGGAGGGGGCAGGATTTATTACAGCAAACAATGTATTGTTGCTCTCTTTAACTTTTGTGAACAAATACTCGTTTCAGAAGAGCTAAGCTTTGTGGCTTCCAATGAAAATACTTGAGGAGGCCCCGGCTCCTATTTAAACCAATTTCTGTTGTTTTCAAGAGTTTCAATGGGAAGGAAGGCAGCATGGTATAGCCCAATCTCGTCAGATCTCAGAAGCTAATCAAGGTCAGTACTTGGATGGGTGACCTCCAAGGAAGACTTTGCAGAAGAAGGCAATGGCAAACCACCCCTTCTCGCTTGCCTTCATAGCCCCTTGCTGGGGTTGCCATAAGTCGATTATGACTTGATGGCACACACATACACACACACAACTTTCAATACAAAGCAGATCCTTGTTATACTTTGATGGTTCTTTACAGAATAAGCAAATATATTCGCAGTCTAAAGTTTAACACAAGGAGGGAATTAGAGATGGAGGAGAGAAGCAAGGAGATGCATGTGTACCATTCATAACTGCCCAGACACATGTAAGTGGGCATTTAAAGATGAGCATATACCATCTTACTTCCACACTTTTATGTGTTTGCAGGTTCTGTAAGAAACATTAGTGGCACAGCATTTAGTGTTTTCCACAAGCAATGTGTTTGCAGTTTGCTCTGTCCTTAGACTTCATTGCAATTGTGGATAAAGATTGGTGGAGCAGCAGATTCAGGTGGAGGGATCAATGAAATCGGAAGAAGCATATTTTGAGAAGGGATTTTATGCAAGCCCTAGGCACAGGTTATGCCAAGCTGTGGCTTGTTCTAATCATGGTTCAGAACTCAATTCATTCTATAGGTTTCTAATCATACCCTAGCTGGAGCCACTTGGGTGCTTTGCATCCCTCTTGGCACTTTGCTTCATAAGTTGGCCTCTATTTTCATAATGCAGTTGCTTCCGGAGATAAAGTGATGTCTCGAACTATGGTTTGCCAATTGAGATATCACACCGAACATTAGTTCAGCTTTTATACTCTGTTATTTTGCTTGATGGCTGGATGGAGCCTCCAAAGGAGACAGAACTATATCGATGCTTTGAGAATATAGATAGATAGATAGATAGATAGATAGATAGATAGATAGATAGATAGATAGATAGATAGATAGATAGATAGATAGATAGATAGATAGATAGATAGATAGATAGATAGATAGATAGATAGATAGATAGATAGATAGATAGATAGATAGTATTCAATTTATATACTACCCTTCAGGACAACTTAACATCCACTCAGAGCGGTTTACAAAATACATTATTATTATCCCCACAACAATCATCCTGTGAGTGGGTGGGGTTGAGAGAGCTCTAGAAGAGCTGTGATTGACTCAGAATCCCCCAGCATCATATAGAATCCTTGGAATGTTTATGAGATATGAGTCTGGAAAATATTAGGATGACTGAGAGGGTTCCATTAAAATCATCCTGAGCTTTGACATTGGTTTCAGGACCATTCACATGTTATTTTGCTCAGTTTTTCCAGTTCATTTTATGTGTGAGAGACAAGCATGTTCTTGCATTTTGTTTTAATTCAGGGTCGTCAAGGTCCAAAAGGTCTAAAAGGAGAACCTTCCTTTGCCCGAGGAGTTTTTAAAGGAATTCAGGTAAGAAGAAAAAAAGAAATTTATACCAAGAGTAGTACCCAAGCTGTGTATTTGGATCGTACGGCCAGTGTATCTTAAGGAATTAATATGAACCTGCCCAGAACATAAGCCAGCTTATCAGGCTTTTCTCTGTGTAGTCCTGTGGTAGTCATGAAGAGATTGCCTTTCCTATACTGGCTCTATGATTGTGAAACTACTGTCAAGGGAGTCTACTGGCTTCCTTTCTTTAAGTGTTTTTGGCACAAGGTTAAGACAGAACTCTTGAGGTGGATGTTTGGAGGCTTAGTCACAGCCACTCAATCACAGCCGCTTGATCTTAAACCTTCACAATATATTCTAGGGATCAGTGGCAATGTAACAAGTCTCCTTTCCTTTAGCTTAGCTCTGTACAACTTCAAACTTTGAAGTGAGTGTGACTGCATAGATGACATTTGAAGAAAATCAAGTTACAGATAAGCAACCTGCTCATAATCAAAAAGTCTATTTAAGAGGATCAGGAGTACCAGTAAGCAGTCCATGTATTGTTAAAGACTAGAGATGGGCATGAACTGGAAAAAACCGTGCAGTTCGTGGTTTGTTGCATTTCACGAACCACGAACTTTCACGAACCTGCCCCAGTTCGCAAACCGGTTCATTTGGTTCATGAAAATGTCACACCGAGGTCAGCAAATCATCACTCAGCAGAAGGTCACTTCCAGGCCAGCAGAAGGCCACTTCTGGGCCAGCAGAAAGTCTACAGGAAGTCCATTCCCTGTTGCCTAGGAAACTGATTGATTGGTGCCAGGCTGTCTGCAGTGACAAACCAAAAAAACGAACCAAACGAACCGGCCTAAAGTTCGTGGCGGTTCATCAGAAATGGGCTCCGACGAACCGCCAGTTCACAAACCATGAACCGGCCCAGTTTGTCATGAACTTTGGTTCATATTTCGGTTCATGCCCGTCTCTATTAAAGACCTTTACAACATGAAATACAAAGAAGCTCATGTGTTCCTGTACTCAGTTGCCCACACTGTGCATCATGTACCTCAGAGAATGGAAAGTTGAAGAGGAAGGAAAAAAGGGTAGGACCAAGATGACAGATGGTGGTTATCCTTTTCCCTGTGGGGATGTCATCTGGACTGGGGTTATTAAATGTTCAGGTATCTGATGATACAAGTGGACCATGGACCTACACAAGACCAGAGGTTCGATGTTCCAGAAATGGTTACTTGTCAAGGTAGCTAAGCGGGCTTCCAGGCAGAAAACATGGGCCAGAGAATAACAGGAACAAACGGGACAGAAGTCTGAATTTTTTTAGAGGTGGAGTGACTTGAGGGGAAGTGAGATAACTTCAGAACCAAGCCCCTGGATTGGTTGGAGAGGAGGAAAGGGAAAAAAAACTTGAGGTGGGAAGGAAGTGTGCCCTAGAGGGGCTTTCGATACAAAAGACTAGGGATGTGCGTTTCGGCATTCAGAATGCCGAAAGAATGCCGAAACAAAAGTGTTTCGGCTTCTTTCAGGGAATGCCGAAACGTTTCGGGGAATCCCGAAACGTTTCGGGTAGCCGAAAGAAAAAAGCCGAAACGTTTCGGGATTCTTTCGTCTTTCATTCGGCTTTTCAATGGGAAAATGCCTCCGTCTTCCCGGACGTCTGGGGGAGGCATCTTCCCACCGAATAAGCCCAAAATTGGTGGGGACCTTCCTCTAACCCTTCTCTAACAACCACCCAAGTTTCAGACAGATTGGACTTTGGGGGGCCATGTTATGGCCCCCCAAAGCAGGTCCCCCCATCCTCCCATAAAGGAGCATCTTCTTCATTATTTCCTATGGGGAAAAAATGAAGAAGCAGGCTTCCTTTGCCAGGGGTGGCATTTTGCATGCAAAATGCCCCCTTACCCTCAGGGGCCCTTCTCCCACCCCTCCTCCCACCCCCCACCAAGGCTCAGCCTGCTCCCACTTGGGGGGGCCATTTCATGGCCTCCCCAAGTAGGTGCTCTAATCTCTACCACTGACAGCTGGGGGAGGCTTGTGTTGCCAGGGGTGGCATTTTGCATGCAAAATGCCCCCCAACCCTCTGGGGCCCTTCTCCCACCCCTCCTCCCACCCCCCACCAAGGCTCAGCCTGCTCCCACTTGGGGGGGCCATTTCATGGCCTCCCCAAGTAGGTCCTCTCAGCCCCTAAATTCCACCCCTTACATCTCCACACAAACCCAATTCCCCCCAGCTGCCACACACAGACCCAAATCCCCACATTAGCCCCTCACAGACCCAAATCCACCCCCACCTGCCCCACACCCATAACCCCAAGAACAGGCTGGCAAAGGCCAGCCCTCTCCCTTTGTTCCCTATGCTGGGAACTTCTAAACTCTCTTTCCCTGGGCAATTCTGCACAGCCCAGGGGTGCCACAATGGTGGGCACACTTCTGAGTGCCAGCTGGTCCCTGTGAAAGAGCACCTGAACCACAGACACCCTCCCTCAAATTCCCCCACCACCTACAGAGATGGCTGGCCAGCCAGCCCCATTGTTCCCTATGATGGGAACCAACTGCACAACAAAGAATAAAACAAGAACAACACAAAATAAAGTTTTTTAAAAATTATTTTCTCCCTTCCAAAGTACAAGTAGGCAAAGCATTATGACACATAACACCAGCAGTCCCCCACACAGAAAAATAACACAACTCACTTAACATCAGAGAATCACAAAGCACGATTCCTGTCAAAAACACTTTATTTCTTGAACAGCTTTAGGCTACACAGCAGGGGGGGAACACCAAAGGGCATGGCAGCAGTATCTTACACAAAAATAACACAACTCACTTAACATCAGAGAATCACAAAAGCACAATTCCTGTCAAAAACACTTTATTTCTTGAACAGCTTTAGGCTACACAGCAGGGGGGGAACACCAAAGGGCATGGAAGCAGTATCTTACACAAAAATAACACAACTCACTTAACATCAGAGAATCACAAAAACACAATTCCTGGCAAAAACACTTTATTTCTTGAACAGCTTTAGGTTACACAGTAGGAGGGCACAAAAGGGCATGATAGCAATGTACTACAAAAAATAATACAACCCACTTCACCGTTTTTGACAGCAATTGTGTTTGTGTGATTCTCTGATGTGAAGTGAGTTGTGTTATTTTTGTGTAGTACACTGCTTTCCTGCTCTGTGGTGCCTTCCTACTGTGTAACCTAAAGCTGTTCAAGAAATAAAGTGTTTTTGCCAGGAATTGTGTTTTTGTGATTCTCTGATGTTAAGTGAGTTGTGTTATTTTTGTGTAAGATACTGCTTCCATGCCCTTTGGTGTTCCCCCCCTGCTGTGTAGCCTAAAGCTGTTCAAGAAATAAAGTGTTTTTGACAGGAATTGTGCTTTTGTGATTCTCTGATGTTAAGTGAGTTGTGTTATTTTTGTGTAAGATACTGCTGCCATGCCCTTTGGTGTTCCCCCCCTGCTGTGTAGCCTAAAGCTGTTCAAGAAATAAAGTGTTTTTGACAGGAATCGTGCTTTGTGATTCTCTGATGTTAAGTGAGTTGTGTTATTTTTCTGTGTGGGGGACTGCTGGTGTTATGTGTCATAATGCTTTGCCTACTTGTACTTTGGAAGGGAGAAAATAATTTTTAAAAAACTTTATTTTGTGTTGTTCTTGTTTTATTCTTTGTTGTGCAGTTGGTTCCCATCATAGGGAACAATGGGGCTGGCTGGCCAGCCATCTCTGTAGGTGGTGGGGGAATTTGAGGGAGGGTGTCTGTGGTTCAGGTGCTCTTTCACAGGGACCAGCTGGCACTCAGAAGTGTGCCCACCATTGTGGCACCCCTGGGCTGTGCAGAATTGCCCAGGGAAAGAGAGTTTAGAAGTTCCCAGCATAGGGAACAAAGGGAGAGGGCTGGCCTTTGCCAGCCTGTTCCTGGGGTTATGGGTGTGGGGCAGGTGGGGGTGGATTTGGGTCTGTGAGGGGCTAATGTGGGGATTTGGGTCTGTGTGTGGCAGCTGGGGGGAATTGGGTTTGTGTGGAGATGTAAGGGGTGGAATTTAGGGGCTGAGAGGACCTACTTGGGGAGGCCATGAAATGGCCCCCCCAAGTGGGAGCAGGCTGAGCCTTGGTGGGGGGTGGGAGGAGGGGTGGGAGAAGGGCCCCAGAGGGTTGGGGGGCATTTTGCATGCAAAATGCCACCCCTGGCAACACAAGCCTCCCCCAGCTGTCAGTGGTAGAGATTAGAGCACCTACTTGGGGAGGCCATGAAATGGCCCCCCCCAAGTGGGAGCAGGCTGAGCCTTGGTGGGGGGTGGGAGGAGGGGTGGGAGAAGGGCCCCTGAGGGTAAGGGGGCATTTTGCATGCAAAATGCCACCCCTGGCAAAGGAAGCCTGCTTCTTCATTTTTTCCCCATAGGAAATAATGAAGAAGATGCTCCTTTATGGGAGGATGGGGGGACCTGCTTTGGGGGGCCATAACATGGCCCCCCAAAGTCCAATCTGTCTGAAACTTGGGTGGTTGTTAGAGAAGGGTTAGAGGAAGGTCCCCACCAATTTTGGGCTTATTCGGTGGGAAAATGCCTCCTCCAGGCGTCCTGGAAGACGGAGGCATTTTCCCATAGAAAAAAGCCGAAAGAATGCCGAAATAATGCCGAAAGAATCCCGAATCCCGAATCCCGAAAGAGATTCTTGTTTCGGCTTTCAGCTTTAACGATAGAGAATTTTCTTTCGGCTTTCTACTTTCGGCTATAGCCGAAAATTTTTGGCTTGCACACCCCTACAAAAGACTTTCCAGATAAGGAATAGAAAATTAGGGGCGTCTCTTGGGATAACCTCTTAATGTCACTGGCAGGTGAAGGGTCCTATTGTCAGACAAGACAGGAAACTTGTTATACCCAATGGCACCTTGATTGGATCTAAATACTTAGAATTATAGTTATGGATCTGGCAGAACTTGAATTGAGGAATTTCTGTCTAGGCCTTACTTTTGTGCCAGGACTACAACTTTCCACAGCGTAGCTGTCCACCCTTTATATTTCATGTTTTAAGTCACACAAAATGCTCTGCACCCACTTATTCTCCGGCTCAGTTCACCTTCTTTTGTCCTGCAAAAATACTCTGAAACATTTGTCAGACAAGGGTTAGTCAGATCTTGAGTTTTGCAGAACAGGTGTGCTTATTACACACCCACAGGGAAGAGACTAAGACCAGGTCATGGCTCCGATACTGATAACTTACATGAGCCTTTAAGCCAGTGGCAAATACGTTTCCCTTCCGACAATGACATAAGCTCATTGTTAACCAGTTTGGCTTTCAAAATGTAGCTGTCTGCAAGTGTAATTTCTATTTAATCAAAGATATTTATTTATTTATTTATTTTACAGGGAGAAAGGGGTCTTCCTGGACTGGATGGTGGTAGCGTAAGTTTGTTTTTCATAGACATCAGTTTTTATTAACAGCTTGCTATTTTGGGTTCATTTTGTCAAACAGTCAGTTAAGAGAACCAAAGTCTATATACATCTGTACTTATATATGTTAGTTGTCTCAGTGTTACACTATTTTAAAAATCTCAAAATACATACCATATTTACTCGAAAGGAAGGTGACTTTGAATGTAAGACGACCCATCCCTAAAGAAAATGTTATACACCAAACAATTTTTTACTCGACATAACTGTAACTTGTATGCAAATATAAGACAACCGTCTCTTTTGTTATGTCATACCTGGGGGGTGGGGGCGGGAATCCCCTAGTTTTGTGTTTTTATGGCTTGTAGGCCACGATAAAGATTGTACTGTACTGTACTGAACCCTTTATTGGCATAAATACTGTAGTGTAGTCCCCCAAACTATAAGCATTTGGGGTGGCTATGGGCCAGTTCTCACAAACACCTCTGGGATTGTAGCAGTTGTATGCACTGATCTCCAGCTGCTGATATTGCATGAAGAAGGCCACGTTATGATTGGTGGCACATGTGGAACTCTTCATGCATTAGGGCTGCCAGGTCCCCCGGTAGGGGTCGGGGACTCCCTGTTCCCACCCTCTGCCCTCCTGCCACCATTCACCTGGCTGGCAGGATGAAAAGTTGGAGTATTGGGCCTCCTGGGTGCACTTCTGATGCGGCACGACAACACCTCTCTTGGGAGTGATGGCTCCTGGGGCCTATGCAATGATGTCACTCCTGGAAGAGATGTCATTGCACCGTGTCAGGAGTGCACATATACTTCACGTGTATACAAGGAGGAAAAAAAAGGTACTTCTGGGTCCCCCCTCTTGCTTGGGAGGGTAGGAGACCTGGCAACTGAAACTTGAGTTGACATTTAATGCATTTAAAAGAACAGCATGCTAGAAGTCAGACAGTGCTGCACATGTTGTTGAACTTGATAGAGCTGCCCCTTGGCTTAGCAAAGAGTAGATTAAATTGAGTTATGCAGCTAGCTAGCTAGCATAACAAAATATTTTAAATTATTCCTAATAGCTAGTTTTTAAGTATATAAAATTGTATTTACTCATATTTATCCCTTCTTTCTGTGCCCTCCATCTGAAGGAATAGACCTGAGACCTGAGTTTTTTCCCATGTAACTATAAAATGCCATGTCACTGTGTAAAATTCATTCAGTCATTCCCCACTTTTCTTCTCATGGGCACACAAAGTGGCTTGTCGCATCATCCTCCCCTCCTCCAGGTTATCCTCATAACAGCTCTGCTAGGTAGGTTAAACTGAGACTGTGGTGGGCACAAGATTACCCAGCAAGAGGGAAGGCTCTAGTCACCCTCACACTGGTTTTCAGTCAATAAATCCTCACCTCTTGTTTGGGGCATTCCTCAATTAGCCTCCATGTATTAGCTCTTTCGAGTAGGGCAAGGATTGGTGCTAACGAGTGTGTATTTTCCAGCGTTTACAAATGCTTTTCATTACAGGGTCCGAATGGCCGCCCAGGTCCACCAGGCCCTGCTGGCCCAGTTGGGCCAACTGGTGTGAAGGTATACCAGTCCTTCTGTTTGTTCCTTTTGTGGAATTGCACTGGGGTGAAATGGAGATACTTTATACTAGTGATGCTTCTGTAATATTGAAAAGTTGACCTGTTTATCAGTTTATTTTACAGTTCTGTTTTGGCTGTTTACCAGCTGTTTTGTTTATTTGTATTTGTGGAGAAACACCATTCTGTTTGTGGAGGTAACTTTCTACAGGCTGCAGAGGGGAGGGGCCAGTTCTGGAGTAGAATGTGATTGGAGGGAGAGCGAGTCAGTTGGTGGAGGGGAGTTGGGAGTGGACGGTTGGTGGCTGGAGAGTGGAGGGAGGGATGGCTCTGAGGGGAGGGGGAGATCTAGTGTAACCCCAGGGACCAAAGGCTTGGGCCTGCCCTACACAACATCTAATTAGGGCATGAGGGAGACAGAGTAGGGGTTTCTGTTTAGGTTTTATTAGTCCTTCCGTTCACTGTTTATTTATCTGTGTATAGTTAGCAGTTCAATAAATGAGTTTTGGAACTGATGACGGAGGAAAGCTCTTCTGTTCCACACAGTCCCCCAACCGCTTGGGCCCACTAGCAGAGGAGGGGGGTTCGGAGGCTGTCCCACCTAACCAGGACCCCATACAGGGACAGTGGTGGCAGCGAATACCCGGAGACAGGGAAGGGAGACAGCCCCTTCAGGTGCCTGGCCAGAGGCAAAAAGGGAGGGGTAGGCAGAGCGGGGTCTACCAGTGGGAGGAAAGGCCCCGTTTCGCCACATCATTCAACATTTGTATGTTCTTATTCAACATTTGCAGTTTTCTATCCATACCTTTCATTGGATCATAAGTCTTTTTTTTGGTATCAACTGCTGTCCTGAAGCTGAGAGAGCTCGGCTGAGGTCAGCTCAGGTGAAGACTCAGCTAATTTGCAGAGACAGCCTGTAGCTGGATGAGTAACCCAGCCTGGGATCCCATCAGCCACTGACAAGAAGAAACCTTCAATAATTTCAATTTTTTTACCCATTGCCCAGTGCTTCACTTACAGTTAGGGTTGCCAACCTCCAGGTGAGACCTGGAACTATCCCAGAATTACAGTTGATTTCTAGGCAACAGAGATCAGATCCCCCAGAGCAAATGGCTTCTTTGGAGGGTGGACTCTATGGCATTATACCCTGCTGAGGTCTACAGGCTACAGACTAATCACCTTGGTTTTATACTCTAGTGAATTCATCTGCTGGTTGTATTTACAAACAAATTTGTATTTACAAACAAATTTGTTGTTTCATTTGTGTGGTTACATCAATGTATTCTACAGTATATTGGTGTATGTAATTTATTTGGGGGGTGTTTAACCTGACCTTTTTGTGCACTGCCCACCTGACTTTGAAAAATTTTGGACCGTTTAGGCCTCGATTGGGGCCGAAACGGCCTGGATCAGGTCAGGGCCAGGTGGGGGAATGCTCCCCTGCCAGCACCAACCTGATCCTGGCCATTTAGGCCCCAATCTGTGCCAAAACAGGCCTAAAACCCTCCCCTGCATGGCACTGACTTGGTCCAGGCTGTTTCAGCCCTGATCCAGCCCCAAACGGGCCCCAAATGGCCATTTTTGGTCATATGGGGCCCGTTTTGGCTGGGATCAGGGCCCAAACCACCAGGATTGGGTCGGTGCCTGGTGGGGAACCCCTTCCCTGCCCAGCACCAACCCGATCTGGGCCATTTGGGGCCTGATCCAGGCCAAAACGTGCCCAAAATGGCAATTTTGAACTGTTTTGGGCTCTTTTCAGCCTAGATTAGGGCCCAAACGGCCCTGATCAGGCCACTGCCAGTGGAGGAACACTCCCGCCTCTGGCAGCAGCCGGATCCTGGCCATTTCAGCCTGATCAAGGGTCGTGGCATATGCAAATGGGTTATGCTAATGAGTTCCTGCAGCTCTTTTTCTACGAAATGACCCCTGTTGCAAGCAAAAGGGTCCTCATAAATGTGGAACGTTCCCTCTTCCTTCTGAGACCTCCAGAAAGCAGATGCTCTGATTCCTGGAAGTCCCAGGGACAAAATGAGGTGTGGATCATATGGGGCTGGTGTGAAGGTGACAAATCTGATGGCATCGCCCTTCATTGCTGTTCCGCGGGTGGAGTTTCTGTTGAGGCAGAAGGCTTCCTCCACACAAGAAACAAGTGATGGCGATGTCACCCTCTCCACAGTCCGCCCCCCACTTTGTCCCAAGCGTGCCATTGAATTCTGAGCATCCACTTCACCCAGGAGACTGCTGGAAGAAGTGATGGGGGGGAAAGATCTACAGTTCTGAGCATCACCCATTTGCAGTTCATAGGATACAATCCATTAGACCAAATTAAAGTTGCAAGAAGCAATTAAAATTCTCTTGTTTACCTTTTAGGGGTTGCCAGGCCGGCCTGGACCCCCAGGTCTTAAAGTAAGTAGGCTTGATTCCCCTTTTTATTTTATTTGTTGTTATTTCGCTTTTAAACATTTCCATCCATAGATAAACAGCATTTTTTAAAAAAATTCTGTCATCAGTTTATAGTATAATTTTTTAAGCTTTTAGAGTAAATGTCTCTATTCTTCATAGGCTATTTTAGGGGAGTTTGAGATTATTTTTAAAGCTAGTGTAGATCTTTTCTCCCTCTTAAGAAATACTGAAGTTCTTGAAAGCTGTGCCTGGTGTAGGTTTGGGGGTTCACATGGGCAAGATGCCCTCAGTGGGACCACTTCCTTTCCAGTGCTCATTCATTTGCCCTCTGCCTGTGGACGCAATCCCCGTTGCTGTCCAGAAGAAGAGGCTGATGTGAATGGTGATAGCTGCTCTTGGCACTGCTGCCTCTCTCAAAGAGCAGACAAAAACCACCGAGAGGAGAAGCAACAGGGTGAGGAGCCTCCAGTTCTTGGCCTCCTACCTTAGCATGGACCTTGCAGCACACACCCCAACCCCGTCCTGTTTGAAGGAAATCAGTGAGCTTCCCCCAGTACTTTGTACAGCTGTGACCTCTTCAGCCACCTCCTCTAATTATTGTAATTATTTATCTTCGAAATATATCAGAAAAAAAGGATTTAGGATCTGTTATCAAATTCTTAACTAGTTCTGAATTGATTGCCTGTTTTGGGGGAAAAAATATTTCATCCGCTGTACTAGATCAGTTCTTCTAAATTGTGGCTGGGTTGAGGCGTAACAACAAACCATGGGTTACAGCTACATGGAGATCTGTGAGTTTGCCTGATCTCCCCCACTCCCTGCCCTTTTGGGCTGCCAGAGGATTCCTTATTCTTAGCTTTACAACAATCCCTAACTAGTTGTTACAGCCACACTTGCAAGATATGATTTGAACTTTCCCTGCAAACAGTGACTCAACCACTGTTTCAAATTCTGATTTGCAGGGAAATCATAGTTTGCCAACATAGATGCAATGGCAAACAGTGGTTTGTTTAGAAAGTGGAATTCTCAAATTATTTTGCCATAAGGGACAGGAAGAGATAGGCCACAAAGCCTATCCCATATGGCCTTGTTTATTCACAAACCCTCATCCATTCACAAACCATGGTTCGCCCCTTGCATGGGAACCAAGCGAGTAAGCCAGGGTTTAATCATTGCTGCGCTGAAGCTTGCAAGAGTCTGACGATAATTACTTCATTGAAAGGTGGTCGTTTTCTTGAATGATACATTCATTTATGCATTAAGACCAGATGCTCTTTTCTCTCATCGATTTGTTCTTATGCTTTTGGTCTGCTGTGGTTTATGTCTAAAACACTTCTAAAGATGTTTTTTAAAAATGCAGGTTTCTTTGTTGTTTTTTGTTTTATTCCTTTATTTACAGGGGAACATGGGTTTGGGTTTCCAGGGAGAGAAAGGGGAAAAGGTAAGTTCCATTTGTTTACTCTTCCTTTGTGCTAATGCATGAAATATCAAGGTATACGTCAAGACAAACCAGCGATATGCACAGGTTAAAGAGTAGAGCTTTGACTTGAGACACCCAGGTTTAGATGTGGGGACATGTCAAAGCGGGACATATCAGATGGAATCAATTCATTGGCACTTCGCATGCCAAAAGCCCTGGGTTTAGTCTTCATGTAGCAGGGCTGGAAAGGACTTTGGTGTTCAGCCCCAGAGAGCCAAAGTAGGTGAAACTGAGCTAGGTAAGGAAGCTTCAGATAACTGCTTGGTTATGATGCTCATCCACACAACCTTTGGACCTAACCAGACGGTTTTGCAGAGTTATTGTGAAGTTCAATGCAGGATGGAGAACATGGACACCTGGGTGACGTGGATCAAAAGGCAGGCTAGAAATGTAGCAGTTTTTTTAAAAAAATAAAGCTGAGCTTTTAGTCATACCTAATATAAAACAGCTTGTATGTTTGCATTTCTCAAGCTGAGGGTTTTTATGAGGAGCAGCTGCCTCTTGGAGCACCTTGAAAGCAAGGTCATATGCAATGTAATTAATAATAATGGCTTTTACCTAAAGCAGCACGTGGAGTTCTGCTCACCCAACAGGGCTTTCCTGCAACCCTCCTGGTGTCTACCAAAAAAGCCAATCCTGGAGACGCCCCCCCTTGCCCCCCATGTCATGCTGTGTATCCTCAGAAATTGCAGCCAGGGAAGTGTGGAAAGGAATTGGAGAACCTTCTGCATGTGCTAAGAGTCCTTTGGAACCAAGCCACGAGTAACATTTACTATTCTCATGATAAACTCCACTTTGTGCCTTTCTCTAAGATTTGGGCCTTCAAAGGGCAGTTGGGCAGCAGCCGTGTTTGGCAAGCTGGTCCCATTGCTGTTCTCCTGCAGGCAGACTGAAAGATCTGTGCTCACTGTTACCCAGGAAATAAAGTGCTTGTTGGGATCTGGCCATCTGCTTTCTTAGGCAATGACTTCCCCAGATGTCAGCAGCTGTCAACAGAGTGTTAACCGGAAAGCGTTTATTATTCTCTTACTGCCACAGTAGCTAACCCCAGTCTGTTTCTCATTAAGAGTCAGTGTGGTGCAGTGCATGGCGGCTGCTCTTCAGGCATTGCCGCTCTTGCGGGTTTCCCAGCTGGCCTGGATCAAGCTGTTGATTGTCAGCCTCAATGCCCTGTCTGTCAAATGGGGGGTGGGCAACTCCAGGCCTCCATATTGCTCCTCTGCATTACCAGTGAAAGCAGAATGAAAAAGTTAGGCGTTTGTCATCTGATTAAAGAAATCTTCAGATGATTAATCCTGTGCAATTTAGTCTTTTAAATGATTACCTGATTAATAGTGCCATCCTAAGCAAAGTTATGCTCTTCTAAGCTCATCGGCTTCAATGAATTTAGAAGGGAGTAGCTCAGCATTCAATGGCACTGAAAATCTGCATGTGTTTGCACAGAAGAAAACCCAAGCATGCGTAATTTATTTTGGGTTGGACTTGGTAGAAGCACTTGCAGAAGGAACGGGGAGAGTGGATCTTCCCTGTCTTCCCCCTCCCACTCTGCACACCCCAAAAATCCTGCTGAGGGCTGGAGGACCCTTGTAAAGAAAATACGCTGCCACACAAGGAGCTGTGGTAGAGACAAAATCAGGATCTGAAGTGGGTGAATAAATGCCCAGCACCTCCAGTTAAAAAGGACCTAAGGTAGTGTGGGAAAGTTCCTTTCTGTGCCTTAGATCCTAGAGAGAGTTGCTAGTGAGAGTGGACTATACTGTCAGCTAGCGGACCCAAAACTTGCTCATATTATCACAGCCGTTGTAATAATAACTGTGCTTATATAATGCTCTTCTAGACAGATTAGTGCCCCACCCAGAGCGGTAAACAAAGTTAGATCATTATCCCCACAGTGCAAGTGGGTCTGAGAGGAGTGGTTTACTCAAGGCCACCTGCTGAGCTCATGGCAGCAGAGAGATTCAAACCAGCAGCATTCTGATTCGCAGCCCAGCCACTTAACCACTATGCTGCAGCAGCTCAGTAGAAAGGCTTTTGCATGAAGAAGGCTCAGAGTTCAGTCTCTGGCATCTCTTGTTGAAGGATCTCAGTTAGCGGGAAAGACCATTTTTTTGCCTTGGTCCCTGGAAGGTCCCCTGCCAGTTAGAGGACCCAGTTCTGAACCCGATGGACCAGTGGGGTGCCTTAGCATAAGGCCATTTCATATCTTCCCCAGTGAATCCCACAGACCCTCTAATGCAAGGACTCTGCATGCATTTTAGCTAACCAGGGATCTTTGTTTCCAGATGGATTTTTTCCTGTCAGTTTGGAGCATGATGACATGTACAGGGTGTAAAGTGAGTAGCCTCCTGTGAATGGAGGTCTCTTTGCAATGAGTCCAAAATATTTTAACCGTATTCATGTTTTCTGTCCATCCCACTGCCCACTAGGGAGATGTGGGGCTCCCAGGCCCTGCTGGACCTCCACCTTCCACTGGGATACTGGAATTCATGGGGTTCCCCAAAGGGCAGCAAGGAGCAAAGGCAAGTTCATCGTGTCTTAAATGTGTTGGTTCTGTGGTGTTGGTGCTGGTGTTGTTGTGGTGGTGGTGGTGGTGGTGTTGATTCTGAGGATGCCCCCCCCCCCCGCCTGCAAAGGGGGGAAGGCTGGATGAAACCAGTGAATTAAGACAACCTTCACGCCATGTGGAAAATGCAGAGAAAGCCTTTTCTACTTGGTAAAGGCCCTGAAATCATCATGCACATAGTGGAAGAAAATAATACCAAATATGTGTGTAAAATTGATGACCATGTGGCAGAACATCCCACCACGTGGTAAGCCTGTTTTCATCCTCTGTCACACCCACTACAGGTTTACAAGTTGTGGCATGGCCAGGTTATGCTTGTGCTTCGATTTTGTTTCGGTTTTCCAACTACCTTGACTCAAAGGGCTTTAAGTTGCTTAGAAAGGAAACATAATTCTTCTTTGCGTGAGGAATATGATTTCCCTTCCTGCCCCCAATGCTGATGCTCTATATTATTCATAAATCAGTGGTGGCCAAGCAGAGAGCCTTTGGTGGTAGGTAGAGACAGTAATGGATGTTGTTGATAGCACACTGGTTCCCCAGAGACAGTAATCCGTTTAATTTCTCTGATAACGCTAATCAGGGCTTTTTTTCAGCAGGAACACAGTGGAACGGAGTTCCAGCACCTCTTAAAAATGGTCACATGTCTGGTGGCCCCGCCCCCTGATCTCAGCGGCACGGAAGGCAATCTAAACTCTCCTCTGTCTGGAGATCAGGGGGCGGGGCCACCTGACATGTGACCATTTTCTCCGAGGGCAACCGTCTCAGTTCCACCACCTCTGACCATTTTCGCCGAGGGCAATTTAAACTTTAAAAAAACTCCCCCCTTGTTCCAGCTGACCCAAAGTGACATCATTGTGCGGTTCCACCACTGAGTTCCACCACTTCTTTTCCCAGAAAAAAAGCCCCGACGCTAATTGTTGGAGATAATTGGAGAACCAGATGCTACCCTGGCCCAGCACATGTTGGAACTGCAAAGTTGTCTGTAACTCTTGGATAGAACAAAGATTCACCTTAACTCCACAACTGTGTAGAATTATACATTTGTTCATTTAATAGTTAACTACATACAAGTTGTCTGGGCTGTGAAGAAGTTATAGGCTGCCTGCTTTAGACAGGCAGCCCTAGAGGAGAAACAGGAGGTTCTAAAGGCTTGGAAAGTCCAAACACCTCCAAATATTCAGGACTGGATTACAGATCTTCTAGATGTAGCATCTGAGGGATGGGGGTGCATGAGCCAAGAAACACCTTAGATAAATTTAATGTCATATGGAATGCCTCTCTTGAATGTTGCGGTTTCAGTGCTGACAGCCCTTAGTACGTACTTCCCCCTCCAAAAAAGGGAAGGAGTTGGTCCATCTGCACTATGAAATCAAGTGAATCTCCATCAGTTTCACCCCTGTGGTGGACTCTGGGACACTGTCAAGTCTAGTTTAGCTCTGTATCCCAAAGGGGGTCATCCCCTCACAGGTTTCCTTCTAGTTACAGTCCTAAAAACTTCCTGAGTGACATCGCTTACGGTGTCTGGAGGAGAGGCCTCAGACCAGGCCTTCTTTCCGAATTTCCAGCATTTGTGGGAGTGGGGTGGGGTGGGGGGTAGAGCAAGTCCCTAACCTTTTCTCTTATAAAAGTATGGGGAATAGGCAAGATTTCATCTACTTCCCTCATAAGGGAAGGAGGGCCAAGAAGCTGCTAGGGGAGCTCTTAACCCTTCCCTGCTCGTTCGTCCTGCTCATAACTTTCTCTCCCTTGCCCCTCTTCTTTCTTGTTTCTTCTTCTCCTCTTTAATGTCAGCACTAACAGCAGGCAGAAGCAGGCAGAAAATCTGAGGGAGATTTATGCTACTTTGAGATTTTTCCCAATATTTACATCAAGGAATTTGCCTCAGGATTGAGCTGAAGGACTGAGAAGGGAAAACTGAGTGCCTGCTCTCATTCAGTCTGTTACTAGTTTCTCTCAAGGCCATGTTGGACTAGGGTGTTTTCCACACAGGGACAGGCTTGTGTACTTTTGCTGTTGTTGCTGTGGTTTCTGATACAAAATAGTAAAGAGTCCAGTAGGACCTTTAAGACTAACCAACTTATTTGTAGCATAAGCTTTCGAGAACCACAGCTCTCTTCGTCAGATACACCACAGAGCTGTGGTTCTCAAAAGCTTATGCTACAAATAAGTTGGTTAGTCTTAAAGGTGCAACTGGACTCTTTAACTATTTTGCAACTACAGACTAACACGGCTAACTCCTCTGTTTCTGATACAGTGTAACAGTAACGGAGCTTGTGTGTGGCAGGTTCCCTGCCTCTCACCTGGCAGTAACTATTCTATGCCACCAAGGCTTTTTCATTTTTTTTTTAAATCAGCAGTTGAATATCATTATAAGTCAGGTTCTCTTAGTTCCCAGCCCCTCTGGCTGTGTAAATATGTTTTCCCTCTTACTTCTCTGCAACAAATGGGGTTAGAGACTAATTTTTTTAAAGGAAAGCTAGGAATACAACTTACCTGATACATGAGATGTTATGTTATAACAATGTTCAATTGCCAATTTTAAAAAAGGAAGCTCAAGGTGACAGGGAGGAAATGGCTGCCGTGAGGGCAGAACTGGGAAAATCTGAACTTTCCTACTCACATGACAGCAATCCAGACTTGCCTTGCTGCAATTCTCCCCCAAATTTTGCAGTAAAAGATAGGAGAAAAGCTGGGGAAACTCCAAGAAGTGCACAAAAGTACCATGAGGCTGTGGAGAAGCAAGAAAAAAAACCCTGCTTCCCTACGGTACTGAACCCTGGGGAAATAATACATGTGGAAATGGCCAGTCTAAAGGACCGAAGAGGGTATAAAGCTCAATCAGACAAGCCTCTTGCCACAGAAAAAATAGTACTGCATTGTATGAAGCTGAGTAGGCATTTTTAAGGGCATCATCTCCACCTACAGCAAGAGAGTTTTTAGTGGGACAAAGATATAAAGGAATTTGAGCCTAAGATAAGATTTGCTTTTGGGAGAAGAGAGTATTCCTGGTCTTGTACAGAGTGCCCTTCCCTCAAAAAGGTTACAGACTGCTGATCTGCTGCTGAAATCTGCTAGCTCCTCTGAATTCCCAGCTTTCATTAAAAATTCAAGCCTCCAGCCCTTTTTCTTGCAGTAACAACATATTTCCATATATATTATTTTCATTCTTTCCAACTCAGAGGCCCACCATGTAGCTGGGATGAAACATTGTTATGACCAATAATGAGTTTGTGGTTTTGTGTTTGTGAAGTTCCAAAATTGTTTAGGCAGATAATGTGATGTTAGGCAGATGTCACCCCTCTGTTTTGAAGGGAATATCCATCAGAGGTCACCCTAGAATCTTCAGCCTAGCGGAGACTTCAATACAGTTTGAATTTATTTGCATTTTAACATAAAGAATGTTGGCCTTATAGCTGGTTTTCCTGTGGGGCAAGCTGACATGATTTCTAGGGTCTTGGATGGTAGGACTGGGAAAGTCCTTGGCCAGAAACCCGAGGGAATTGTTGCCAATCAGAGTAGACTATGTTGGGCTGGCAGACCAATGATCTGACTCCATATAAGGCAGTTGCATATGTTTGTCTGCTTTTGTCACTTCTCTGTAATATTCAAAGGTGCTCTGAAAAAGTTTGAACTATAAGGGCGATTCAGCAGTGGAATGTATTGCCAGAGGGAATTAAGCTTTTAACCTTTACTGTAGGTTAAAAAAAAACATTTCAGGCATTTATCAGAGTATACTCAGGAATCGGGATAGGGTCTTTGATTAGAATGATCCATTGACAGGGCTTTTTTTCAGCAGGAACACGGTGGAACGGAGTTCCGGAACCTCTTGAAAATGGTCACATGGCTGGTGGCCCTGCCCCCTGATCTCCAGACAGAGGGGAGTTGAGATTGCCCTCTGCGCCACCGAGGGCAATCTAAACTCCCCTCTGTCCGGAGATCAGGGGGCGGGGCCACCAGCCATGTGACCATTTTAACCTAGGACGATTTACACTTTTAAAAACTCCCCCCTTGTTCCAGTTTACCCAAAGTGATGTCATTGGCCCTGGGAGCATGTGTGCACTTTGCATGCACACATGTGGTACCAGGGGCACCACCTCCCGCCAACAGTTGCCCTCTGTGCTGGCAACCCACTGAGTTCCAGTAAGGAAGAAAAAAAGGGAGAGTGGGGGGAAAATCCCCACAAACTCAACCCGAACTAGCAGGGGAACAAAATAGAGGGGTTAAGTAACAACCTAAATATATATATATATATATATATATATATATATATATATATATATATATATATATATATATATATATATATATATATATATATATTAGAGAGTATTTATTATAGATGTGCACCAACGTAGATTAAAAACAAGTTTAAAACATAAGGCCTGAATGACAGGCTACATATATATACTTATACCACCTCTTCCACCAGAAGAGTTCCACCACCTCTTTTCCCAGAAAAAAAGCCCTGTCAATTGACATCTCTGATTCTGTGTAGATGTTTCTGGTTCCAGCTGAAAATTTGAGATAACCGATTAAGGGGGGGAAATCTTTGGCTCAAACTCTAGCCAAGCTGCTTGTAAGGTCTGCAATCTTTGGCACACTTTCTGTGGCTAACTGGAAGGAATTTTCCAGAAGTGAGGTACATCCTATTAATCTTCAGTTCCCCAGGGAAAGCAAAGATACCAGGTACTGCATACCCTTGCTAGTGATAAAAATTATTGTCAGAAGGCTTTGAAAGTGAAGGTTTCCCATTTCAAGCCACAGAGTAGAGAAAAAACAATTCAAGCCAGTTGTGCATAGGGCTTGGATATTTATTCAGCTCTGCAAATGATTAACTCTGTTTGAGGTCTGATTTCCAGAAGGTTTGATCAATAATTTCCTGCACTGTTTTGTTTTAAAGTTGCTGTAAGCGTTTTGGACCCTTCCTCTTTGAGAATTTGTGTTTTCCCAGAACAAAGATGCAATCTAAGAGCTACCCAAGATTTTAATTATTAGTTTAGAAATGTTGACATATCAAACTGTTTCTACTGAATCTCTGAACCATGAAACTATGTTAACCCAGGTGGAAGATGTAATCTCTTAAGAAAACAAATCTGACCAGAGAGGGCTGTAGCTCTTGCATTTTATGGTGTATGGGTTGTCAAATGATTGTGTTAGCAAATTAGATTTGTGGGTGTTGGCTAAGATGCAGGCTGTATTATTACAAATTATTATAGTATTGTGACAAATTATTTATCTAGGTTTAAATAGCACTCTCTGTGTTGATGCGCTTAAGAATGTCTTATGTGACCTTTTTTGGAGTGCAGCTGGGCTGACCTCATACTGCATGGTGGAATTTCCATGGGTGAAAGCAGAGGGTCAAATAATGTTATGGCTTGTTGGTGGTATGAGAATTTAACTACACAAATGGGAGAGTGAAGAAACAGCCACTAAGCCAAGTACTGACTGTTGTGCTCTTGGAGCAGTGAGAACTGGATGGGACTAGGCAGCTTGAAAAGGGAACAGCAAGTAATTTAAGACATTTGTGTACTTACTCAAGGTTTTTGTGGCAGTTAACAAAAAACCTGAAATGGTTAAAGCCATGTGTAATGATTCCAAGTAAATGTGTGCATGTGTCTTTAAATGCTTGGTTTGAGCTAGGTGAAGAGAGGGAAGAGTGAGTGATGTGATTGGTTGATGACAGAGTGTGGGCGGAGTGAATGCAGTTTAGACTGAGAGTGCAGGGAGAAAAGGTTTCAGTCAGAAGGAGGCAGGCCGGCTGTGCGCTGCCTGAGTATACTGAAGTGTTTATGAGAGAAATACGACCTGTGTGGAACCTGAACTGGGCATGTTTGTGAAAGGGCACTCAGTCAGGGAAAGGGAGGCCGGCTGTGGGCTGCCTGAGTATACTGAAGTGTTTATGAGAGAAATACGACCTGTGTGGAACCTGAACTGGGCATGTTTGTGAAAGGGCACTCAGTCAGGGAAAGGGAGGCCGGCTGTGCGCTGCCTGAGTATACTGAAGTGTTTATGAGAGAAATACGACCTGTGTGGAACCTGAACTGGGCATGTTTGTGAAAGGGCACTCAGTCAGGGAAAGGGAGGCCGGCTGTGGGCTGCCTGAGTATACTGAAGTGTTTATGAGAGAAATACGACCTGTGTGGAACCTGAACTGGGCATGTTTGTGAAAGGGCACTCAGTCAGGGAAAGGGAGGCCGGCTGTGGGCTGCCTGAGTATACTGAAGTGTTTATGAGAGAAATACGACCTGTGTGGAACCTGAACTGGGCATGTTTGTGAAAGGGCACTCAGTCAGGGAAAGGGAGGCCGGCTGTGGGCTGCCTGAGTATACTGAAGTGTTTATGAGAGAAATACGACCTGTGTGGAACCTGAACTGGGCATGTTTGTGAAAGGGCACTCAGTCAGGGAAAGGGAGGCCGGCTGTGGGCTGCCTGAGTATACTGAAGTGTTTATGAGAGAAATACGACCTGTGTGGAACCTGAACTGGGCATGTTTGTGAAAGGGCACTCAGTCAGGGAAAGGGAGGCCGGCTGTGGGCTGCCTGAGCAGGTTTCATATTTCTGTGAATGAGAGTCAGAGAAAGAGAGGCTGGCTGTGTGCTGCCTATATTTGAAGTATTTGTGAGAGAACTATTGAGTCTAGTGAAGGAGGCTAACTGTGTGTGAAGCCTTAGAAGAGATCTGTGTGGATGAGTTTATAGGAAGTAACTTTAAGAACTAAGAACTACTTTTATGAAACCAATACGCTTCTTGAAAAATAAACATTTATTTTGTTTTGTTATATCCCAGTGTAGCTGTCATTGCTATATTCCATTCCTATCCTCAGGGCCACGTAGAACCACGAAGGAGCCTGACGCTTAAACACATTACCAAAGGGGAAATCTGGATAAAATATTTTGGAATAATATATTCCTGGTGGCAGCAAACTACCCAGAGGGTGTAAGGGGGAGATTAAAAGAAAAATCTACCCCAAAGAAAGTACAGGTCATAACACCATGGTTAGAAGCAGAATGGTGTAATGGTTAGCATTTTGGACTAGGACATGGGAGATCCAGGTTCGAATCTTGCTAGGTAACCTTGGGCCAGATACGCATTCTTAATCTAACTTACTTCACGGGGTTATTGTGAGGATAACATGGAGAAGGGGAGAATGTTGTAAGCTACTTTGGGTCTCCATTGGGGAGAAAAGTAGGGCATAAATGAAGTAAAATAAAATAAAAACTTAATAAAACCAGCAACACAATAGTAAAATAATAAATAACAATTGTTTAATTTCTAATCAGCTTTTAATAGCACCTAAAAAACATTTATCAGCAGTAAAGAAAAAGCCAAGTTACATAGTAGAGTTCACACAGCAACAATTTAGTGGTAAAAAAATCAGTTTCGCAATAGTAAGATCAAGCAATTAAAGAAGTCATTAAAACAAAGAAAAGAACCAATTACTCATAAGAACTAACCAAGAAAATTGGGAGAACAGCAGCCCAGTCCTAAGTAGAGTTACACCTTTCCAAGGTGTTAGAATTTGTACATCTTGTCTAGAGTATGGTAGCTATTAGGGCCATGTGGCATGCTGGCAGCATTCAGGCATTCTAGTCCCACTTGATTCCACCCACATATGCATTTTCTGGGATTGACTGTGAACTACTTGTAACCTAGGCTTTTTTCTGGGAAAAGAGGTGGTGGAACTCTCTATTATCACATGTGTGTGTGCAAAGCATGCGCACACGCGTGCTCCCAGAAATGCATGATGATGTCACTCCCGGAAGTGATGCCGCTTCCTAGAACCCAGCACAATGCATTACAACTAGATAAATGTTAGTAACCTTGGGAAATTACACTGTTATTAGAAAGAGTTTTTTTTCCTTTCTGTATCCTCTACAGAAAGTGAAATCTTCCATTCCCTTCCCCAAACATTTCATTTCTTTGGAATCATATTTTAAAATATGCAAGAAGGAGGGGGCTTCTAAAAATCAAAAATCCATCTCACAAATCTAAATTCTAACAGATTCCCTCTGCCAGCGTAGAAAAAAAATTCCAAAATTCTTTCTCAAAGTTCCACAGTCTGAAATTCCTAATCTAACTAATATTGAATTTTCAGGGAGGGTTTTGCTTTACTGGAGCAATTCAAAAGAAGATACTCAACTTTAACTGCATTAGATTTATACTTAGTTAAAAATGGCTTTTTTTTGTTGCCTGCCAACTCTACCTTACCAATGGCTAAGCCGTTGTGACATTGTGAAATGCTCATAAATATTCCAATGTCCCAGACAAACAATATTCATAAAAACTTCCTTAACTCCCATATGTCCACTGCAGTTTCAGTGATGTTAATCAGCTGAGGGTGGAGAGAACCATTTGAGTTACAGCTATTAAAACATAAGAACACCTATATGCTGATGAATATATTGATAAAAGCCTTCTGTGACTTGGACACAGCTATCCATTCCTAGCACCATAACTGATATATTTAACTAACACATGGCCAATCTGCATTCAAAAGCTGTGAGAACCATAACAATGTCAACTTCAGTCAATAAAAAAAAAGAAAGCAACACACACACACACATCCCCACCCACCCCCACGAAAAGAAAGCAAAATGAACTCAAAGCAGCACACACATACACAGAAACCCCTGAATGAAATGAAAGCAGAATGAACTCAAAAGCAGCTTAGCCTTCTCTGGAGAGCCAGCCCAGCAGCTCTGCTTGCACTCTCTCTCTCTCACTCATGAATGGAAAAAACCGCAGAATGAACTCAAAGCAGCTAAACCTCCTCTGCAGAGCTTGTGCCAGGCCCCATATCTCTCTCTCACACACACTTTCTCTCTCTCTCTCTCTTTCTTTCTCTCTCTCTCTCTGTCTGTCTCACACACACACACTCACTCACTCACTCACTCACAGGAATGGGAAAAAGCAGAATGAATGAGCTAAGCCTCCTCTGCAGAGCTTGTGCTGGGCTCCATCTCTCTCTCTCTCTCTCTCACACGCACGCACGCACACAGAGGAATGGGGGAAAAGCAGAATGAATTCAAAGCAGCTAAGCCTCCTCTGGAGAGCTGGCCCCAGCAGCTCTGCTTGCACTGTCTCTCACTCACAAATGGAAAAAAAGCAGAACGAACTCAAAGCAGCTTTGCCTCCTCTGCAGAGCCTGCAGGGCCAAAGGAGGAAGGAATCACGTGGGCAGATTCTAGAGCTGCCAGAATGGCATTACAGAGCATTCCCCCTCAAAAAAAGCCGTGCTTGTAACTATAACTGCTTCTATAGCAACTGGGACTAACTACATGCCTGACAGTAGCACCAGCCACATGCAGAAGTCAGAGGCAGATTGACCATTAAGGCCACCAGAAATGTCCTGGGGGGTGACTCCCTCCAGGCTTACCCCAACTTAAGAGTTGGGCATATGCAAGATGGAGGCACAGGGAGAGAGAGCTCTCAACACCGAGGGACATGCCTGGCATCGCCAAGAACTGGAGGGCAGGGCCAGTTCCACTCCCCTCCCCTGTTCTCTTCTGGCAGAAGGTGTATGTGTTTCATTGTTAAAGCATCTGCTTTACATACAGGAGGTCCCAGGTTCAATCCCCAGCATCTCTAGTTAACAGTTCTCAGATCCTGGAAAAGACTATTCTCTATCTGAGATGCTGGAGAGCCGCTGCCAGTCATACCGAATAGTATTGCGCTAGATGGCCCCATGGTCTGACCCAGTCTAAGCCATGTTCATATGATTACAGCAAAAGCTGCTTTAAACGCTACCAGGTCCCACTGCCAGAAAGGGCTTTTTGATGGCAAATGTTTGTGAGCAGTAATATTGAAAAGTGCTCTGGTCGAACTTGAAGTTCAGCACTGCAGAAGTGATTCTGAAGCATATAGGTATATTAGCAAGTCGCACGTGTATGTAACTAATACTGCAATCTTAAGCAGAATAACTTTGTTCTAAGCCTTCAGTAGACTTTGCTTAGGATTGCGCTGTAAGTTTCATTTATATATTTTAGCAGGGCTTTTTTTCTGGGAAAAGAGGTGGTGGAACTCAGTGGGTTGCCCTCAGAGAAAATGGTCACATGGCTGGTGGCCCCGCCCCCTGATCTCCAGACAGAGGGGAGTTGAGATTGCCCTCCGTGCCGCTCAGCGCCAAGCGGCACGGAGGGCAATCTAAACTCCCCTCTGTCTGGAGATCAGGGGGCGGGGCCACCAGCCATATGACCATTTTCAAGAGGTTCTGGAACTCCATTCCACTGCATTCCTGCTGAAAAAAAGCCCTGTATTTTAGCATTTTATACTCTCAAGATTGGAACTTGTGAGGAGTCAAAGAAATGAGCCTGAACAAGTTAAAATGGAAGCTCTGAGTAGTGTAAAAACTGGTCTCAAGTAGTGTGGCTGTGCTGCTATGATCACTTTATTTCTCATCCCCTGGGACTTGCTGATCTCTAATATTGACCCTCTTATTATTTCAGGGCATTCCAGGCCCCAAAGGATTTCCTGGACTCCAAGGCCTTCCAGGGCTTCCAGTAAGTTTTTTACTCCGTGACATTGAAATGATGGGCTAAAGTTCAAATGGGGGCTCTTAAAATGAGTATGTTTGTTATCGTTCCTGACTGTTAGTCCTTGTTGGTATGGCAGCTGGGTCCTTTTCCCCTTCTGGAATGATGGCGATGAATTTTCCACAGTCATTAAACTTGTCAATGTAATTCCTTGCTTTATAACATAAGGAATAAATATTTTAAGATATTTAAGATAAGATAAGACAACCATACAGTAAAAGTGCGTGCTTTCTTTCTGCAGGGACAGGAGCGCCTGTGAATTTTTTTTCTGACAGTGAAAAAAATTTACCCATGTGATACGTATTTATAAGGAAAGGGACAAGACTTTAGTTCCTAGTAAAGGAGCTGCTCATCACGATGCAAACATGTACAGAGTATCATACATGCAGGAGCACGTCCCATTCTTTATGAGAGTCAATGACTACCCCAGAAAGCAGGATAATTCTAGGCGACCCTCTTTAAATTCTAAAGGTGTGAAAATAATTGAGTTTAGTACTAAATAGTTTACAAAATCAGGAAACCCATAAACTGGAAAGTAAGCTCTTTGTGTTAGTTCTTTTGCTGTGAGGTGAGGAGGATTAAAGAGGAAAGTGAAAGGGCTGGCTATGTGTAACAAGTTACTCTTTGGAGTTTGTGCTTTATTTCAGTGGACCAAAAAGTAATGAGTTTTCATACTTGAAAAATGCCAGCCCTGTGCTAAGCCTTTTTCTCTCAAATATAAGTTGCATTAAAAAAATTATTATGTTTCATGAAAGTGAATTTATCTTAGCAGGGAATAGCCTTAAACATTGCTATCAACTACTTTGCTAATGCCAATAATCTGGTTAGCAGAGTAGTTGATAGCAATGTTTGAGGCTATTTCCTGATAAGATTACTGGCAGAAAATAGTGAAGACTTGAAACTACTGATGAAGGTTAAAGGAAAAAGTGCCAAAGCAGGATTACAGCTGAACACCAAGAAGACAAAAGTAATGACTACTGAGGAATTACACAATTTTAAAGTTGACGGTGAAGAAATTGAAGTTGTTCAAGATTTTCTATTCAACTCAATCATCAACCAAAAGGGAGGCTGCAATGAAGAACTCAGAAGAATATTGAGACTTGGAAGAGAAGCTGTGAGGGAGCGAGATAAGGTCCTTCAAGATCTCTCTGGGAACCAAGATGAGATAATCCAAACTGTGGGACTCCCCATTACTATGTATGGTTGTGAAAGTTGGACGGTGAAGAAAGCCGACAGGAAGAAAACTGATTCATTTAAAAATGTGGTGCTGGAGGAGAGTTTCGCAGATACCATGGACAGCCAAAAAGACAAATAAGTGAGTTCTGGATCAAACCAAGCCTGATTTCTCCCTAGGAGCTAAAATGACCAAACTAAGGCTATCATACTTTGGTCACATCATGAGAAGACAAGATTCTCTGGAAAAGTCAATAATGCTAGGAAAAGTGGAAGGCAGTACGAAAAGAGTACCTAAAATGAGATGGCTTGACTCAATAAAAGAAGCCACGTCCTCCAATTTGCAGGATCTGAGCAAGTCTGTTAGAGATAGGGCGTTTGGGAGGTCTTTCATTCATAGGGTTGCAGAGGCGACTTGACAGCACATAACACATACCCACTTTGCTAATAAGTCTTGCCAGCTGGCAAAGTTCTACTCATTGGGTTGAAGCCCGCAGATCCATTCTGACCACTTCCCCAGTATAAAGCACCTTCCCATCTTTGAGCCTCTTGCAGTGGAAAGACTCCCTGCCTGTGTCACCACATTAGTAGAACAGATGATGGTCTTTCACTTCTCTGATCAATTAGAGCAGTAATGTAGTAGGATAAAACACCGCGTATACAAAAGTACGATGCAGACAGTTTCGGGGAATAGTGAGCGTCAGGCATGAAATATGGAGTCATTGTGTGAATTGTTACAGCAATAAGAATCGCAATAAGACGGTACATCCTTGAAAAAGTTGCATCGAAACGAGGATATGAGCTGGCATCTTGTTGAGCAGAGCCGGGCGGCCGTAGTCTCCATAAATCTGTGAAATATTAAATGAAGACGTTTACCAGATAAACGTTGATTAGACAGCACTTCTGGACCTAGTTCACAGGTCTAACAGGAATGGAACCAGTGAGCATGCCTTCTTTCTAGACCCTGTGGAAAAAGAAAAACAATCCACAAAAGTGTCCATTTAATCCTGTGGTCATTCAGTGTTTATATTGTATATTAATATTGTACAGAATATTGTATGGATTTATATGTATTTATATGACTATTAGATTTATGTATAGCATGTATGGGGACAGCCGTTTCATATTATATGACTTATATTTGTTGCACAGACACTTTAGCATAAAGAAATACACTTTACCAAAGTTTTGCATAACTTTGCATAACTTTGAAGCTGGCATTTATAATATTTATACTGGATATTTGCTAATTGCATTGCTTTTTTGTCATAGAGAGCTTGGGGCTCTTAGCTTTGGCGGTGGTCTGAAACCGGGCAGTTGTAGTTGTAGTAGGATGGAAAGACCATATTGGATGTGCTTTGGAAGAGGAGATTCTTTTTGTGGGGAAAGAGACTAGAAGAGGAAATTGGTCCAAATCAGACCAGTGGATAATCCACTACTTCCCCCATTCCTCTTGCCAGCTGCAGTCTGGGCTGATTGGCTGCTGGTGGGCTTTGCTCTGGGAGAGATGGAGTCTGAGTTGCAGGTTGTTTGGGCAAGTTTGTTCCAAGGCATAGAATGAAATTAGCTACTCTGCATCATTGAAAAGGGTTTTTAACTGTAGAACTGCAGTAAAACTTGCCCATCTCAGACCCACCTTCTGTCTTTTGAGAGCTGCATTGGAGGCTTCCAAAGTTGCATTGTTGACTAGCAATCCCTCCTCCTTGGCTGGCTTCCTTTATGTGAGAATAGGTGTCTCATTTATTGCTCTTGCTTCCCTCCATTTGTTTATGCCCAGCTATATGTGCAAACGGAGAGCCTTTACTTTCTGCATCTTGTGTTGCATTTGTGTTCTTACACTGAGGTGTAGATTAATCAATATCACTTTGGCCTTTTCCCATTCCAGGGCTTTGGGGCTTTTGGAGAAAAGGGGGAAAAAGGTGTGCCTGGCATGCCAGGACCGAGGGTAAGTAGCTTCCTCAGATCTGCCCATTGCAGTTCCACACAATAACTGTGTAGGATGACTGAGCTTAGCCTCCACTGTCAGCTAAGACTTGGGTCCAGCAGAGCATTTCCCAGGATGCAGGGGCAGCACAGGGGCTACAGCATCTGGGGCTACAGCAAGATCCAAGAATTTGCCCTCCGAAGGAGGAAATCCTGCTATCCACAGAAACACTCCAGTGGAGTCAAGCCTCGAGTCTTCTAATTTATAGCTTATAGAGCTTGTTCTCATGCTTACTTGCTTTGCTGCTTATCTAGACTTGCAATTTGATGATATGGGCACTTCTCTAGAGAAATTCTTCTGTTTCCCATCCTTACATGTTAAACATCCAAGTGAACTCTGGATTTCCATCACGACCAGGGCTTTCTTTCATCCGGAACGCGGTGGAACGGAGTTCTGGAACCTCTTGAAAATGGTCACATGGCTGGTGGCCCCGCCCCCTGATCTCCAGACATAGGGGAGTTTAGATTGCGATGGAGTGGCAATGGAGCGGTATGGAGGGCAATCTCAACTCCCCTCTGTCTGGAGATCAGGGGGCGGGGCCACCAGCCATGTGATCATTTTTGCCGAGGGCGATTTAAACTTTTAAAAACTGCCCCCTTGTTCCGGCTGACCTAAAGTGACATCATTGTGTGGTCCTGGGAGCATGCGCGCACTTTGCGCGTGTGCATGTGGTACCAGGGGCACCACCTCCCACCAGGATTTGCCCCCTGTGCTGGCAACCCACTGAGTTCCACTACCTCTTTTCCCAGAAAAAAAGTCCTGAACAGGACCTTTAGTGTAATTTCCTGACAAAATATGATAAAGGCTCAAAAGAATTCTAGGACAGGCATTGCTTTGCTGTGGGATATGGGCTGTGCTGCCATGGATGTGTGTACAGGATGAGTACATACGTTGCAGAGACTGGACGTGTGCAACTGCTCTGGGTGCAAACTTTGTAATGTGTGAAGCATGTCTTCCACATGCACTCACCACCCTCCCATTCAGTAGTGGGACCAGCAAGATCACGGGCTCCATCTGGCTCTCTGACACATTTATACAGCTTATAGGGCCTAAGCTTAAAGAAATTAGCAAAGCCAATAAATAAAATATGATTTATAAGTAGTAAATGAGACCATGTTGTACATTGGTTTTCCCCCAAAGACAAATTTGAAAACTTGGGAGTGGACCAATCAGCTGCATTTGGTTGCTCATTTATGCAACATGTACAGAGTAGGGTTGCATGTGTTGTAACGAGGCAGCCTCTGAGTTCTGCAGAAATGGTCACTATCTTCCCCCCTCTTTTTTTTTTAGGGAGACATGGGGTTGAAGGGATTCATTGGTGCCGCAGGTGGAAAGGTGAATATTATTTTTAAAGTTGGAAGTTGGTCATCTTTTCTCTGTGTCATGCTCTAGCAGTTGGTATGTTTGGAAATGTATTGCCTTCGGTTGTCAGAAGTGTAGGTTTTTTTTTTTTATTAAGCTTGCCTGCTTGAGCCAACTTGCATCTGTTGGCAAAATGTATATAGATACTGTCTGCTTGTAGCTGGAACAAGCCAATAGATTCAATTACTATTCATACAAGGTTTCTGAGCAGCTACCTGAAAAGCATCACTTCCTTCCAAGATAGGTGAGCAAACTTCACTTGGAAATGTAGAATAACTAATACCACGAAAGCCCTGACCTGGATAGCCCAGGCAAGCCCACTTCCATCAGATCTCAGAAGCTAAGCAGGGTTGGCCCTGGTTAGCAATTGGATGGGAGACCTCCAGCGAAGACCAGGGTTGCAGAGGCAGGGAATGGTAAACCACCTGTGTTAGTCTCTTGCCATGAAAACCCCAGCAGGGGTCGCCATAAGTCAGCTATGACTTGAGGGCACTCTCTACCACCACCAATGTAGAAAGTTTAAGACTTGACTGGGTCAGGATAATTTCATGGATAGTTCTATATATTATTTAACAACTGCCACAGAGGTCCACCTGTCACAGGGTCGGATGTTGACCTGCAATATCTGGATTAGGTCCCTTGGGTCTGTTCCACTGGCTGAGCTGCATTTCTCTGGTTAAGTAGACTTCCTCTGATGCAAAATGTCACTTTTAGAACTCCTTGCAGTGAACATGTGCATACATTGTAAAGGACTCTGCGTACCAAGGAAGAACTGGATAGAAATGAGTTCAATTATCAAAAGAATTATTTTTTCATTCAGGGCCTAAGAGGTGCCTCTGGTTTTCCTGGACAGGATGGATTTCCAGGAGGAAAGGTAACCCCTCATGGAAACACCACTTCCTTCACTGAATTATGATGGTCACTCAGAAAGAGTCTGGGCAGATTATAAAGCTGTACCCTATGCTTCATTTTGCAGGGCGAATGGGGTGACATCGGGCCACCAGGCCCCACGGTTCATATTGATATAGATGGTTCCATAATCTCAGGTGCGGTTTTGTCTTGTTTTTTACTTCGTAAAAAAAATTCAAAATTAGGGTTGGCCCAGCAGTCAGCTGACCAGGTAGTCAGTCAGTCAAATATCCAAGAATGTCAGACTATGAATAACAGATTTCCTTTCTGTTCCATTCATGTGCTGTTTGTTTGCAAATATGGGCAAGAGGACCCCTTGCCTCCTCGAGCCCTGTGGTGCTTACTGACCATCTAGCCTCTCCCCGCCCCCCTCCCCGCCAATATCTGCAGGTATCCCCAAACAAGAACATAAGTAATCATCACTGGCAAAAGTTTATAATAATTCATTATGTTTTTTTAAAAAAATACTTAATCTTACTGTTTCACGTTAACAATTAACTAGTCTGTCACACTCTATAAAATGTGTGAACCCCACAGAGTGCATGCTCTGCTAACTCCTAACATTAGTGCTACTCAGTCCTGCTACAGCAGGATTTAAGTCCAGTGGCATCTTAGAGACCACCAAGATTTTCAAATGTAGGCTTTTGAGAGTCAGAGCGCTCTTCTTCAGGCACCTTCAGACCAGACTGAAGAAGGGAGCTCTGAGTCTCAAATGCTTACTCTCTGAAAAATCTTGATGGTCTCTAAGGTGCCACTGGACTCAAATCCTGTGTATTACTGCAGACCAATATGGCTACCCACCTAAAACAAAGGCCAAAAGTTAAGCTAGTCAGAGAGAACATAGTCAGAAGCTTTGGGAATGGCCTAAGGGTGATCACAAAACCCAATTAGATCATTTTTCACTGATTTCAGTCAAATCAGGGTCAGTCCACTCCTCTTGAGATGGTCATTGGATTGAATTTTAATCCACTGGAGTTCTTGTGAGCAATCTAATCACATTTTTTACCCAGTATCTACAGAACCATGGCCACCCTTCCATTTCTCTGCCCTCCCCACTCCACTCACAGGGCTCTTCTGTGGTCCTGCAGTTTATGAATATTGTGACACGCGCACATCCAAGGCTTTCATAAGATTTTCTGTTGGCTGTCAGATGTGACCACCTGAGAGTGGAGGGGGGGGGGGGAGAGAATTGTTCTGTGGTTCCTGGATGCACATTTTTGCTATTAAGGTATCTCTGGTAAAGTACAGCTAAGAATGGAGAATATTTAATTCCAGTTTTAGGATTCTCTAATGCAATGTAGCTTCAATATCACTTTAATGAACCTCACTGCTGTCTAGAAACTTTATATGATGAAAGCTGTGATTCTGAAGGTTTGTACAAAGAATGGCCTTGTGCATTGCTAAGTTATAGTCCATTCTGCTCACAGTGCCCAGAGTGTCTCCAAGCAAACTGACCATCAGTGGAGGCCATGGGGTTACTGGCAAGAGGAATGCAGGCCTATTCTAAAAGCTTTCTCTTTGGATACTAGGCCCTCCCGGAGAACCTGGGACACCAGGTGCCGCAGGCCCTAGAGGTGATGAAGGGACTATAGGCATACCAGGTCTTCCTGGTCCACCTGGATTTCCCGCCCCAGTTCCAGGTAAGAGAGTTTTCTAAAAGCCAAGTAAGCTACATATTAGAAGCTGTGATGAGTGTTGAAGACGTCAGATATAAAAGTACAGATTTTACACCTTTTTGTTGGTAGCATTGTTAGGAGCAGGGCTTTTTTTCAGCGGGAACGCGGTGGAATGGAGTTCCAGAACCTCTTGAAAATGGTCACATGTCTGGTGGCCCCGCCCCCTGATCTCCAGACAGAGGGGAGTTTAGATTGCTCTCCGCGCTGCTCTGTGGCACGGAGGGCAATTTCAACTCCCCTCTGTCTGGAGATCAGGGGGCGGGGCCACAAAACATGTGACCATTTTCTCCGAGGGCAACCATCTCAGTTCCACCACCTCTTTTCCCAGAAAAAAGCCCTGGTTGGGAGGGATAGAAACCAATAACTCTGGACTGTAATCCATGCTGTGTTCAGAGTATATTACCTGTTTTAAAATTCTAATTATTTATTTATTGTCTGCCTTTCTCACTGAGACTCAAGGCAGGTATCATAGTGTGAGTCCGTCCAGTAAGTTTCAAAGACATTTCAATAAACAATGTAATAGGATATATGAACAGAAATTTGCAAAGATTTTAAACCACCAGAAATCCAATAGACAGGTGAAGAAATACTGAAACAGAGCATATGCAATTCTGACATATTAAACAACAGAGGCTTATAGCAACAGACAGTACATAATAGTAAATTTATAGTCCCCCTCTCCTTTTACTGATTTATCTCCTTGAGACCACTTCCTTACAGTACAGCCCTCCTCTTTAAGTAAAAAGCCCTCTGTTGGCCAATTCTTTAGGAGGTACCACCCAGTCTTTTTCACATTTTCATCTGTAATCATAAGGACCAAAAACTTCCTGTAAAATAAAGCGGAAAGCCCTGTTGTATAGTGATTAAAGTGCTGGACTAGGATCTGGAAGACCCAGGTTCGAATCCCCACTCTGCCCCGGAAGCGGGTGACCTTGGGCCAGTCATTCTTTCTCAGCCTTACCTACTGAATTGGTCTTCTTGCAATTAAGAGAATTGTGGGGGAATTAGCAAGCAAGGAAGACAGCTGTGTGAGAGGTCAGTAACTGGGATTTTTTTCATCAATTTTTACGGGCTCCCTTCCAATTTAACAAACGAGGCTGGTGCTTTAAATTCAAAGAACAAACTTCTATTAAAAGGGGAAAATGCACGCACATATACACAGGGTAAAAATGGTTACACACAGAGAGAGTCCTAGGAAGCTAGACAGAAGTTGGAATAGAGTGAGAGGAACAAGTATATCTACCTATCCTGAACAATAGTCCAGTCCGCGGGAGAAGAGAGTGGCTTCAAATGCCAGTGTTCTCGGCCAGGAGAGCAAGAGGCTTAGAGCAGACCTTAAGGGAACAGCGCTTTGGATCCGGTAAGCGTGTACAGAGAGAAAGAGGCTTAGGGAAGTGACCCTAAGGGAACAGTGTCCTGAAAGCGTGCACAATTTGAATGGGGTCAGGGCACTACTCTTTATAGAGTAAAACGTGCCTTGAGGTGGGGTAGTCCACCTAGCTGTTAAAACAAAGACTCCAATGGTCAGTTCCTAGGAGTAACAAAAGGTTGAATTATCTTGATTGGTAGCTGCCAGGGCGTGTGAAAGAGAATGTAAAATTTGTTCTAGCACTGCACAAAGGGGCAGTTTGCTAATGAAGTCCAACGGAGCTAAGTTGATGAATTTAGTTGGGGAATGTACCTTCCCAGGAATGATTTATAAATACTTATGAATGCCATTTGATTAGCTCCTCAGTCAAGGACAGGAGATCTCATCACGGAAGGAGGAAGAGGAATGTGTTAAGTGGGAGGACACTACGAGACCTTTGTTGTGCTGGACTCCTCCTGGAGCTGGAGGGACTGCAAATCCAATCACCACTGATCACTCCGCATTCCTATACGGCATTCCATTCATGCCTGGGTCTCCCGGGCGGGACTCAGCAACTGTTAGCTGGACTCCCCCTGGCTGCAATGCAAATTGCCATTTTAAATCTAGGGGCCTTGTGATTTTTCATATCACAGGTAGCCATATTAAATGGCTACTAAAGATGGCGGAGAACGGGCCAACTGCTTACACTACTTCACAAGGCTGTTGTGATAATGAAAGAGAGGAGAATGATGTAAGCCACTTTGGGGAGAAAAGGTGGGGTATAGATAAAGCGAATAAATAAATAAATAATTTTTTCCATCTGTAATCATAAGGACCAACAACTTCTTGTAAAGTAAACTGAAAAGTCCTGGTTCCGAGGATTCCATATTGCTTGATTCTGCACGTGGGATGCAAACTGTAGATAAACCACCAGCAGCTGTAGTACTCGATCAGTACCTTCCTAAGGACAGGTTTACACATTTGTAAATCCATTGACATCATTGGGCTTAAAAAGATTTAAGTCTTCAGATTGCTTTGCAAGTGAACCACATTTAAGGAGACTGAGTTTGGTCTTAGATATTCTACTAACACAATCAGACTTAGTGATTGCGAAACAATTCCAGGGAGCCAGATTATATAATGGAACATACATACTTGTTTAACAAGTTAATCTGGGCCTTGTACTGAATCCACTGCAGATCAGACCCTGCTAGGAGCCCTTATGGAGCCTTCTGTGACAGCCAAAGCCAAGTCCATCCTCTAGAAGGCTCTTACCACTCACCCACTCAGCAGTGCGTCATCCAGTCAGGAGAGAGTGGGAGGAATGGGTGGTGGACGCAGACATTTAAAATGCAAGATAGGGCTGAGGGGGGGGGGAGAGTAAAATGGAGTTATAAAATCAGGAACTATTTCAAAAATTCCTCACACTGAGGAAGGAATTAGAAGGGATTTTCTATGGAGAAGGGAAAATCATAATCCCATTCTAATAAGCATCAAGCTCTTAGCAAGATGCTTTGGCTTGAAAGCCAGGTTTGAAGGCAACAGTTACTGAATGAGGCATTATGTTGTACAGTTCTGAGCCCAGTACTGGTGAACCGCTGAGCTTTTTACCCTCTGAATGAATCAAAATAAAATTTCTTCTAAAGGAATAAACCATGTCCCTACCTACATTCAGCCCCCTAAGCACAATATACCAAGTTCATTTATCATCTTCCCACTTGTTCTACAAATCCAACCCCTTAATAAAACAAAAAGAGGCACAGACATTATCCTGGCATTGGAGCCCTTGCCCCACCCTGGCTCAAAACACCTGGAATCATGTTCCATTATTCCTATAAACTCTGGATGCTTTTGCACTTGTGGCAGCAAACAGTGAGCTCCACCATGGCCTCCTCATCCAGGTAAGGAAGAAAAAGAGGCAGAGCGGTGATGGGGAAGATGTTACATTTCGGACAGGGGCCATTTTCACGCTGCTTACCAGCCATGGAACATTACGCCAAGCTCCCGGAACAACAGCGTCTTCCTGGTCTGCAGTTCTCATGCGAAATCACTCCAGGCAGATGCTGTCGTTTTGGGAGATTGGTGCGATGTTCCGTGGCTGGCAAGCAGTGTGAAAACAACCCGTCCTCAGAGATGAAATGTAACATCTTCCCCACCACCGCTGCTGCCTCTTTTTCTTTCTTACCTGGATGAGGAGGCCATGGTGGAGCTCACTGTTTGCTGTCGCAAGTGCAGAAGCATCCAGAGTTTATAGGAATAATGGAACAGGCAGCGTTAGGGATTCCAGGTGTTTTGAGAGGCGCTGCATCTAGGGTCTTGGGGCACTCTTGCAATCGTCTCTGGAGCCCACCTTGCTACAACTGCATCCATAACCAAAATAGTTGAAAAATTAACACGTTCCATTGATGGATATTTTAAGTGCCATTTTAGTCTTTCCTAGGTGACTCTAATGTACAGGTAAATTTTAATAAATGTACAAAAAAAGGAGTTGTATTTAAATATAAACAAAAATGATTTTAGTAAATGGAAAGTATCTGAATGTATGAAGTGACTGAGAACACTGCATGTGTCTGTCTTTGGCCAGGCCCTCCAGGTCGCTTGGGATTCCCAGGTGTGCTAGGTCAAAAAGGTGAATCTGGAGCTCCAGGAAGAGAAGCGATTGGGTTCCCTGGTCCTCCTGGCCGAGACGGAGCTCCAGGTTTGCCGGGAGCTCCAGGGCTTCGTGGCCCATCACGTGAGTTCTCTGCTTGCTTCTGCTTCCATGCTGTTAATTTTAAGCTCAAGCAATATTTTTTCCCATTGTTCCTACGTGTGAAATTTCTACAGTTCTAGCCATCAGCTTCTGAACTAAGCAGGTTTTGCAGTTCATTTCCGTGCAGTCCACAGCTGATGGATTTTCCTCCATTCCAAACCTGCAGGTACCATACATACACCAGGAGCATTACTTGATGGAGAACCAGGAGAGCAAGGAAATCCTGGACCGAGAGGGCCACCAGGGTCGCTTGGTTCAAAAGGATACAAAGGTGAACGCAACCTCCATTTTCCTTTATTTGAGAACAACTCATACATCACAAGGTAGTGAGCAGGCTTTTGAGTTAATCAGAAATCTTCTTCAGGCTGTATATTAAGCATTCCCTCCCTTTTCAGCAGCAGGGAGGAAAATAAAAAGATATTGGACATTTTTCCTGTTTCCTTTTTTTTTTAATTCATTTTTACGTTTGTTGCTTGGCATTTAGCCTGAGGAATTCTGCCAAACCTGAAAACTTGCATGCTACTTTATGATGGGTTAGTTGACCCAACTATTCATATTGCCCTTCTATTGCTTAAGGATTGTTTGTTTCTAATGGACCAACACGACTATCTGCAGTTTCCATTTTCCTTGGGATTTTCAATTTGTCAAGTTGTGAACAATCATGGGTGAGAGTTTGTCCATTTGACACTTGAGGCTGCAGTGTTTAAATTAGATTTAAATTAGATTAAATTTATTAAAAGCTTTTGGGTTGATTAACAAAGTGGCTGCTATTAAATGGGCAACAGGTTTTGTTTAAATTCAACTGTTTTTAGTACAAGCTCTTACAGCAACTGCAGATAGTGGTCACCATCTTAGAAGAGGCATTCTCTCTCTTGTTATACACCAGAGAGAAAGCCTCTTCTAAGCTGCAACCTGCTGCATTAGCAGCAGACATCATTTAAAAGGGAGAAAATGCATTTTGTTTTGTTTCCTTCAGAGCTTTTGTTACTCCAAAGTGAATTTAATTGATTAACCTGATAAAATTCACATGGTTAAGCAACTTCCTTTAATTGGGAGACTTCAAAATTAGATGCTGTGGAAGTTGCGTCCGTGTACCAGGCCTTATCCTTACAAACTTTGTTTGCATAGCTGCAGGCTCAGACAAAGCACATATTTGTATTATTTATACCTGGCTTTCCATCCAGGGCCGATTCCAGACGGCCCTCTGCAATCCGAAACGTTGCGCGTTGTCGCGCGGAAAACGCAAACTATCGCGTTTTCTCGTGCGAGTTTTGCGTGACCTCGCGCAAAACTCATGTGAGAAAACGCGATATTTCGCGTTTTCCACGCGATGACGCGCGACAACGCGCAACGTTTTGGATTGCAGAGGGCCGTCTGGAATCGGCCCAGGTTTGGTTCTCAAAGCTACTCACAGCCAGGACCGGTGGCAGGGTTTCTGGTGCCTGAGATGAGATACCTACTTGCACCCCTGCTCAATGACGTCACTTGTAATGTCATCGCATAGGAACATCCCCTTCACCTGAGGTGGGTGGCAGTGGCGAAGGGGCAAGGAGGTGCCCCACTTCCCTGCTCGCTTCCCCGCCACCTGGGCACCTGGCTTGCTGGGAGCCGAGCTGAGGCAGGCAGCAGGGGTGGAGAGGCGAGCACGGACACGGCCCGCTTCTGTGTCGGGAGTCATCGGGGGCCGGCACAGCACCTCCTTCAAAGTTCAGCGCTTGAGGTGGCTGCCGGCACCACCTCCATGGACGCGCCGGGCCTGCTTACAGCAATTAAAGTGTGACGCAAAGATACAGATAGGAAGGGAGTGCGTGGCAGTCTCTTCAGGCCCCTGGCTCTTGATGATGCAATCTAAGTTCCAGAGAAAGGAGGTAGAATGAGGTGCAGTGGACTCAGGATCTGGCTGATGGTAATAACAGTGAGATTTGTACCAGGGACTTCCTGATTCTTAGCTCTGGCTTCTAGCCAGCCAGTAAAAGTGCCAGCCTGCAATAGTTACCTTTCTACTGAATGGCCCTTTTTTTATGAGTAGAGGTAGACCTTCTCTGCGGTCACAATGGCTGGCATGACAGCACCTGTAGTTGCTTTTTCTATTGCCTCCATCAAGGGAACTTGATATCCACTGCATTCAGACAGGTATGAAGTTCTCAGAGCTCTTTCAGATGTTAAAAATCATGCAGATGTTCCAAATCATTGCTGCAATGATTTTAGGGACCATTGCCCCAATAATCTTAGGGATATATTTGTGTGATGAATGCAACCTGTGGTCCCATTGCTTCCCAGCAGTAATTTCTGCAACTTCAACAGCACATTTTTTTCAGCCACTGGGAGCCCAGCAATCTCTTCCATAAAACTGCAGCCACATATTTGAAGCAGCCTTTCCTTTCCCTGGAACTTAACAGCCTACAAGCCATACATTGGAGTATTTTATGAATGATTTATAAGTGCATAAGTAAATATGGCTAAATCACATGTACCGTTTTTTTTATCGTACCTGACAGTAAGATTTTTAATTTCTGTTGTTCCAATATCTTCTGTAGCCAGTCAGTCTAGTGAGTACTATATTGATTACAGAGTGAAATATAACACGGACAAATAAAAAGGATAAGGGCAATTGAATTAACTTGACCTTCACAATAGTTACAAAAGCATTTCTCCAGGGGGATTCTACTAAAATGGCCCTTCATCTCAGCAGAAAGTCATGAAAGCACGTTACCTAAGTAACATGAAAGAGTGATGACACCTTGGAACTGTTGAATAAAAGAAATATGTAGACAACTCAGACATTTTCTGATCAGATAAATAGAAGTAAATAGGGGAGCATTTCTGATTGGCTTGAAGTTTTAGTGTAGCCCAATCTTTTTTAAGCAGTCAATTTCGTACATTTAAAAGAAATTTCTTCAATGCGTCTCTAAATTTATGCTCAGGTTTAATATGAAGCAGCCGTTCCAAACCGTGCTGTCTGAAGACTTAGACAGAAGGCCTTATACGAGCAAATCAGAGGCTCTGCTGTTGAGCTGTGGCCCCTATAACAAGACGAGATTAAGGAAGAAGCACTGCTTCCTGGGTGTGGAGGAACAGGAATAATAGGAAAATGTGAACGAGCCTGTGGACTTACAGGGTTGGATCCAAGGCTTCCCTTTCACCAAGTCTTCTTCCAGTGGAAGGGAGATACTAGATCCAAACTGTGGTTTCCAAAATGTGAAAAAACTCTCTTGGATGTCTTGTTTTTCCAGGTGATGCAGGTGACTGTGCTTGCGATGGAGGATTCTCAGGAGTTGGCTTGAGAGGGGAGCCTGGCTCCCCTGGTCACCCCGGAAGACCAGGTGAAATTGGCCCCAAGGGACTTCTAGGGGATTCAGGGGACAGTGGCTTTCCAGGGTCCCCTGGACCATCGGTGAGTCGAGAATGGATTCCTCTAGTCTCAGTTGATTTAAACGGAGGGGAAGGCCTTGTTGGGCTGCTGGCCTTGGCTGTGTCCACCTGCCAGAAGGAATCCTGCCTTGAAGATCGAAAAGAATTCAGACACGTTCTCAAGCCGCTGAATAGTTAATGAATTCAAGCCATATAATGCAGTGCAGTGGATAGACTTTTGATGCCTAGGGTGAAATCCTCGCTTAGGCATGATGTTTATTGAATGACCTTCAACCAGTCATCACTCACTCTCCCCCCCCCCCCCACTGTTACTCATCTTGAGTTGCTGTTCACCCCTGGGGAGCAAATGGCACAACTGGTAGAAGAAGACTTTGGAAGGCTGTAAACAACTCTCTTAAAAGTTGGCACAAAGCATCTAAGAAGATCTAAATAATTTGGTAACCGTTTAAAATGCAAACAGTTTAGGTGAGCAAAGTCTTCTTATGTTGCATTTCCCCCTCTGCCTCTTTGGGTGGGGATTTCCTTGGAAGCAAAGTTTTCTGTGACTCAAGCGCAAGAGGCTACATGAAGCTGTCTTAGACTGAGTCAGCCTTTTGGCCTATCCAAGTCAGGAGAGTCTTCTCCAACAGGCACTGGCTCTTCAGGATTTCAGACATAACAACAACATTTGATTTATATCCTGCCCTTCAGGACAACTTAACGCTCACTCAGAGCGGTTTACAAAGTGTGTTATTATTATCCCCACAACAATCACCCTGGGAGGTGGGTGGGGCTGAGAGAGCTCTGGTCACCCAGCAGGCTTCAAATGGAGGAGTGGGAAATCAAACCCAGTTCCCCAGATTAGAGTCCCGCTGCTCTTAACCACTACACCAAACTGGATCAGTTTGTTCTTTTACGTCACCTATTATCTCATGCTTTTAACTGGAGATACCGAGGATCAAACCTGGGACCTTCTGCATGCCAAGCAGATGCTCTGCTACTGAGCCATGGCCTCTCCCCTGCATGATGAGACCAGTGGTCCATCTAGTCCAGCATCCTGTTTCACATGGTGGCCAACCAGTCGCCATGGAGGGCCAAAAAGCTGGGCACAGAAAACAAGTCCTCCCCCTTACGTTGCCTTCTACCGCACATATTCAGAGGTTTACTGCCTCTGTGTATGGAGGTTCCCTTCAGTCACCATGGCTAGTAACCACAGATGGATCTATCCTTCATGAATCTGTCTAATCCCCTTTTAAAGCCATCTATGCTAATGACCACCACTATACCCCCTGACAGTGAATGCCACGGTTTAATTGTTGAGTGAAGAAATATTTACTTTTGTCCATGCTGAATTTATTGCCCATGAACTTCATTGGGTGCCCTTGAGTTCTCATGTTATGGCAGAGGGAGAAAAAGTTGTCAATATTCATTTTCTGCAGCCAAAGCATAATTCTATAAACTTATCAAACCACGGTTCATACTAGCCATAGTTTCAAACCCAAACTATGATTTTAGAATGCTTGCCTGCTTTGTTCTTTAGTCTTTTTGGTTCTTTGCTGACTAGGGAAGGTGTCCCCTGTAGGCAAAGTGATAGCCATAACTATGGTTTTGCCAGTTCAGACATCACCAAATCATACTTGGCACCAGAGATGGGCACAAAACGAACCACGGAACAAAATTCCGAATGGAACGGCTGGTTCATTTTCAAAGACACGCGTTCCTCAGGTCTGCATTTTTACGAAACAAACAACTTTTCCTACCATTCCATTCCGTTCCATTGCTGGTTCAGGAAGCCAGACACTTTGTGCAATTCAATCCATTGCCCAAGCAATGGTGGCAGTCTATTGGTTGCCCCCAATCTGAGGCCTCCACGCTTGATTGGCAGCTGTCCCTGAGAACTAGAGAGCTCCCACTCTGGCCCATCCAGCCAGGAAAAGGGCCAGCCCCTCAAAGAAGCTGCCAGCAGACACTCCAGTTTTTGCCACTGTGAAGAGAAAATGACAGGAAAGGGAGGGACCCATGGATCATGCCTTTCCCTGGGTTCAATCTTTCTGAAACTTGGGAGTCTGTAGAGGACAGTGAGGACTAGGTCACCTGCAAATTTGGTGGGTATTGGACATTGGGAAAGTCTTGTTTAGTTTGGCTGTGAGCGTGAAGCTGCCCGTTCTGGGCTCCCTTGAACCAGTTCGGAACTGGCTCAAGTTTGGCTAATTCATGGTTCGTGTTCCGTGAAAATGAATGAACCACAAACCACATGGTTCATTTTTTTCCCGTTCCGTGCCCATGTCTACTTGGCACAAACCATGGTTAGCAAACCCTCTTCAGATCATAGATAATGAGTTTGCTTTGCCAGTCTGTCACAGTTCTGACATCACGCTATACTATAGCTGAATTTTCTTAACCATGGGTTTGGCATATTGTCTGAATTGAGCCACTGTGTTTATCTCTTAACTTGCTAACTCTGTTTTTGTTTTGTTTTGCATTCTAGAATATATTCGGTCAGCCTGGTCTTCCTGGCCATAAGGGAGAAAAAGGAGAACCGTCTTTTGCCACTGGCAGAGGCTTCCGGGGAGATCCAGGAGATATAGGCCGAATAGGTCCTTCAGGGATTCCAGGGCCTCCTGGTAGGGATGGCGTCTCAGGATTGCCAGGTCAACCCGGCCCTCCGGTAAGTTTGTACATGTTCTGAGAACTGGAACCGCTGATCGTTACAACCTGTTGTTTCTTAGGCTCTGCTGTGAAGATTACAGGATAGAGAGGCAATAAAGTTCTTGTCAAGAGGGCATTTTGGGTGGAGGGAAAGCAGAGATTTGGGTCACAGAACTTAGGACATGTTTAGCGACGCTACAATGAAAACATAAGATAACTAGGAAAGGTGGGGCAGAGCTGACATATGTTACAGTCTTAGAAGATAAAATCAGGCTCAGAGTACAAATGAGCATAAGAAACAACATTTAATTAGTACAGATCAGAGAAAATTTAAGGCCAAAGCAGATGCCACGGGCCCATGATTCACCCATTACAAATAAAGTGGAGTGATGTTTTTTTTCTTTCCTGTTATGGCTGATACAAAGAGTAAATACAAAGAATGAATAGCAAACATACATTAACAGTGCAATCCTAAGAAGAGTTACTCCAGTCTAAGCCCATTGAAATCAATGGGCGTAGACAGGAGTAACTCTTCTTAGGATTGCACTGTAAATACCAATCTGTCTTACCTATACATTTGGGGGATGTATTAGGGCCAAAGTAGATGTTGCACTTTCTAAAGAGCTGAGTCCAGATTCTCCAGAATACAGCACATGCAGCTCCAAATAACTACCCCCACCCCGGTCTGTTTCAGCTTGGAGAAATGGCACTTGGGACGGCAGGAGCCCTTCCTCTCCCCACACTGCAGTTCCAAACTGAATTATGCTCCCTCTGCTTTTTAAAAAGAGTCCAGTAGCACCTTTAAGACTAACCAATTTTATTGTAGCATAAGCTTTCAAGAATCACAGTTCTCTTCGTCAGATGCATGGAGGGCAAAAAGAACTGGTCAGATATAGAGGAGGAGAGGGGAGGGCGGAGTAGATGCAAACAACTCCTTCTGACGAAGAGAACTTGATTCTCGAAAGCTTATGCTACAATAAAATTGGTTAGTCTTAAAGGTGCTACTGGACTCTTTTTGATTTTGCTACTACAGACTAACACGGCTAACTCCTCTGGATCTGCTTTTTAAAATAACGTTCCCCGCAGCAGCTATGTTGCGGTGAGGGGGTCCAGGAAAGTGTGTTGTCGTCCTATTAGACCTTCAGTTTAACGTGCGGGAGAGGGGTGCTGAACCTCACCTCCATATATCTTGCCTCCCCATGTTTAGTTTCTGCAGTACTGTTCTCTCATCCAATGTGCTTGTCCACCACAGTCATGTCTAATTTGATCTTCAGCTGATGTTCCTGAGATTCTTTTTTAAAAATTCTTATTTTTGTAGTTTTCTCCCCAAACATTACAAAATAATAAGCAATAAACTATTTACAGTACAAAGAGAATAAATTTGTCATGAAAGAAGTAACATTACAAAGCCTGGAAGCTAGCATTATCTTTACTATACATAATACAACTTTTCAAGTTAAGCCAACAAAGCTTTAAACTAAAGAGTTATAGATGTGTGGTTGTTTTGTGTTGCATGCATAACTTATGAAGGGTACCAGCATACCTGAGGGACCGCCTCTCCCCGTATGCATCCTGGAGAGCACTTAGATTGGCAGGAAAACACCTACTGGCCCCAGGGAGGCTCGACTGGCCTCAACCAGGGCCAGGGCATTTTCAGGTCCTGGCCCCAACCTGGTGGAACTCTCTGTCGGAAGATACTTGGGCCTGCCAAGACTTTGTGTCTTTCCAGTGGGCCTGCAAGACAGAGATATTCCGCCAGGCATGTGGCTGAGGCCAGCATTTAGATCCACCAAATCAGCCTCCCTACCAGTCTCCTACCATGGGGGGGGGCAATATGACCGTCTTTCCCCACACATGAGTAGTGACCAACTGAGAATCAACTCATGTCTCCACCCCCTCTCTTCTCCTTATATGATTTTCATGGAAGGGTGAAGGGTATACTGGGAATTTATGTTGTGGAGCTGTATTTTATGCCGCTGAACTTGGATTTTGGACTTTATGAATCTGTGATTTTACTGTTTTATTTCTTGTATTTATTTGTGTGCTTTGCCCTGAGCCCGCTTGCGGGGAGGCCAGACTATAATGATAATGATAATAATGATAATAACCATTGCTCCAAAAAGGTCGACTGGTACCATGAGTTTTCAATTGAGTGGAGACAATCAGAAATTTTATCCATGATAAAAAATATTCCATAATTTCCTATTCCAATTTGATACTGATGGAAAGCTTCTCTTGTTTCCACGATGATGCTAACATTTTTGCAGCAGAAAGCATAGTATAAATAAAATTTTTCCTAATAGCTGGAATTATGGGCTCCTCCCAGAGACATAGAAGGATTGTTTCAGGATGCTTAGGGACTATATATCCTGTTATCTTTTGAATTTTTGCTATGATTAAGTCCCAAAAAGATTGAACTTTTGGACAGCTCTACCATGAATGAAGATCATCTCTGACCAATTCACAATGTCTCCAGCAAAACTGGTAAACATCAGGGTTAATGTGGTGTAATTGGAAGGGCGTCATATACCATTTTGCCATTAATTTGAAAAACAGTGAGATTCTTGATTTCTTCTTGACACATTCACTCTGATTGCTTTGTGTTGCTTTGTTTTGTACTCTTAAAAACTTCCCTTTTTGTGTTTAGGGTGATGGTGGCCTGGGCTTTCCAGGGGACAAAGGTCTGCCAGGATTGCCTGGTTTGAAGGGTCGGCGGGGTGAGGTGGGTCCTCTCGGCGGTAGTTATCCAGGCCCAAATGGAAATCGTGGGCCGCAAGGTGAACCAGGATTTGATGGACATCCAGGTCAGCCTGGTCCTCCAGGTCTTAAAGGTATATTAGTCAGAGGTAGTTCTTCTTTTGAATTTGTCCTGAAGAACCATGTGAATAATGTAGCTGGATCCCTTGGTTTTCAAAGGAGCCAGCTAGATTTCTAATTTTAACCAGTTGACCTAATATTTCAGCAGCTGCTCAGCAAAATGGTTTTATTTGTTACTTATTTTTCTTCACTATTTCTATTTCTTCCTCATTGCTCCACTAAAATAACACTCAAGACAGTTTACAGATAGAAATTTCAAATACCAATCATTAAAAACCTAAATACAGCAAAAACAACTAGCAGAAAAAGAAATATGAGTAGCAGCAGTATTACAGTGTCAGAAAAAACAGTGGTCTTCAGTGAAGGTCGTAAAGACTGGCAAAACAAACCATCAGGAGATAAATTCAACTCAGACTTCTGGAATAATATTCTGGAAAGCCAAAAGCAAAGGGGCAAGATGAATTTCCAAAGTCACAAAATTCCAAAGCATGGGGGCCACAACCAAAAAAGTCTCATCACATATGCCCAGCAGCCTTGTACGTATGTCATATTCAAGAAGACAGTGAAAAAAACGTAACAGGGTAGAAGGACCAGGGCAAAGCCCTAGTTGGAGGAAATAGTGTTCAGATCATTGTAGGGTGAAGACTCGCTTAAAAATTTAAATTTACTCACAGCCTGAAGCCCATTCAGAACTAAATCAGTGTTTATGTAGAACTGAAAAACTCATGGCTCTTAGAGTCACTGTCACATACTTTTTCAAAATTATCTCTGTGTCTTGTTTTTCCAGTGATATCTAAACATCCTTCATTTGTTTAAATACATTACATTGCTCAGTCCTAAATCTATCCTGCTTGGGAAGGAATATACTGAGGATCTAAAAGGAAGCTTATGTTTTATAGTTAATGAGTATGAAAAGAGTTCCTGTTTAGACACAGGCAGGGCTTTTTTTCAGCAGGAACGTGGTGGAATGGAGTTCCGGAACCTCTTGAAAATGGTCACATGGCTGGTGGCCCCGCCCCCTGATCTCCAGACAGAGGGGAGTTGAGATTGCCCTCCGCACCGCTGGAGCAGCGCAGAGGGCAATCTAAACTCCCCTCTGTCTGGAGATCAGGGGGCGGGGCCACCAGCCATGTGACCATTTTTTCCGAGGGCAACCCACTGAGTTCCACCACCTCTTTTCCCAGAAAAAAAAGCCCTGGACACAGGCCATGAAGCTCTCAATAACTGTACTTTGGAACCAGGTACTGGGGGGAAACCTAAGGAATGGCTTCATGCCCTGGTTGTGAATTTTCAGAGGCACCTGACTGACCTTTGTTGGAAACAGAATTGTGGGCAAGATACGTTTTTAGTCTAATCCAGCAAGGCAGTTGCTGGGCTACTCCTGCTCCGCCAATGTTTTGATGCCGTCTTAAGCCTTGAAAGTGTTGCAGGGACTTGGTGGTAGTTGCATAGGGTTTCTTGAAAGCCAGGCTTATATCGCAGTGCATCCAATATGGCATCATATAGGAAGACCTTTCTGTAGATATAGCCTACGCAGACCTTCATGTGATAGGTTTTGCCCTAGGAGTAGTGAGCAAAGATTAATGCCATTCTCATTAAGCTGCCTTCGGTGACCAAACATGAATCCATATCTATCTATTCTGTAATAAACCTGGATCAGCTCCTACTGGCTAGGGGCATCCTGGCCTTAAGAGTGAAAGTGGGTGAAAATCACTGGAATGCAAGAGGAGGGATAATGTGGGGAGGAAGGGGGTTGCCTTTGATGAGAACCCCATGCCCACGTCTCAACTGAAATTTTGTTTGCTACCCTGTGGAAGAAAAAAATATTCCCTCCTTTTTCCCTAGGTTCTAATGCCAGCTTTCCAAAACAATTTTAACAGTGTCTTCTGCTTTTCTGCTTCTACTTTTATTTTTAATACGATTCCTTATTCTTAACTTATGCATATTAAACATTTTGTAGCAAGAGAAAGAGGATATTTAATCTTGCTGTGTAAAAGATGCCTATGTATATTGACAGGCAAAATACTCTTTTGCATTCCCCCCCCTGCTTTCCCTCTTCCAAAAATGTGATCTCTGAAAATGAAGAGGGTCTGTATATTCTTTCCCTTAATACCAGTGAGAACACACAGAATTGGCCATCTGCAGACATGTCCCCCCTGTCGTGCCTGTGAATATGTTAGGCTTGTGGTCCAAGGAAAACGCTTTCAGACTTGTGGGTTTTCTCTGCCTTTATTAACCTGTGCTCCTTTGCTTAACTGGTATAGGTGAATGCTGCTGCAGTGAGGCGTTTGGTAATGGAATCTTAGACACTGAGGGAGGTGAGAGCAAGGCCCCGCCCGTTGTCAAAATGGTAACAGGAGAGTCTTCTTCCTTCCTGTTAAGAGATTCAGAAAAGCATGTTGTCTGACATCAGGGGAGGGGAGGGGAGGGGAGGGGAGGGGAGGGAGTGGGGTCGCATTTGGGGGGCACTGCAGGCCGGCTGAATCCAGCCAACAGAGAGAGCTTGCTTACATGCGCTTTTCCGTATACTTGCACTGGATGCTTAAATGCTAAACTCTGCTTCTTTGTGGCTACGTATTTCCATGTCTTGGCTTACTGCATGTGCTTTACAATGGCTGTGGAACAAAACATCGCTCTATAGCCAGGATTTTGCTATCCCAACCTTCGAAACAGAAATGTGGAAGATTTTACCACAGGAAATACACATTTTGAGAATGAATTCTGGAGAGTATGCACATTTGCATGCAGGCACTTGATAGATGTAATTTATTCTGCTTGCTTTGGTTGCACTTTGGTCATAGCCAGGAATGGAGTGGAGGAGCATCTTGTGGGGGCGGGGTAGAGAAGGGCAGGGGAACAGTGATCTGGCTGTAAGAGAGTCGCAAGCTCCGCCTTGAGATTACTGTTTTTTGGCATGGACCCAAAGAGCCCATTGCACAATGTACTTTTATACCCATGGGGAGGGCAGAGCTTCTTCAGTTTCCAGTGATTTTCCTCCCATCATCAGCTGTACCTCCCCAGCACCATATCAAATGCCATTCCTTGCCTTCTGGCCCTAGGAGCTGCTTTCCAACAAGCACAAGGGGCTGCAACTAGAAAAGTTGGTGAGTGAGTGTAAATGCCCTGTTGTGAGAGTAAGATGTTGCCTTGAGTCCTTCCAGCCCAAGCTATTCTGTTGTTCTGCAACAACTGTTAATTTTACACCAATAACGTGCTCTACAAATCTAGTTCCATTTATCCAGAAAGCTACTCAAATCCTTGGATTGAATCCAGCAGAGTATTTCCATGAACTGGGGGAAATTTTAGCCAGTTCCTCCTCTCATTGCAGATCTCTCATGCTGTTTCTGGGCACCCCTCGTCCCATAGGAGCAGCATTTGGGGGGGGGGCATTTGGGGCTGCAGCAAGGGAGTTGAGAAAGTTGCACTCTGCGGATGGAAATCCCTTTCATTGTGGAATTCCTCTGTAGGATCCAAGCCCTTGGATTTTTGTTCTCCTGCAGTCACTGCTTGCTTTTTTTGACTTTTTTACAACTTTTTTTCGACTAGCATGAGGTCCAGTGACTTGCTTAAACACAACATACCTTCCCTTTATTGCAATATACTTGGCATAGTCCAGAGCCATAAAATCCTTGTTTCCTGAATGTAGTATAATTAGACATAAGAGCACCAATGCTGCAACCATGTGCGTATTGAATCCTCTCATAGCCAAACTGACTTTTTGGAAAAATAATGCCTATGGTGTGACAGTTCACAAGTTCATTTTGCATTGGTGTACAAATGTGGCTGCAAAATCATTGATGAATCCTTTCCTTGATACTTAAAAAAATATGGTATTATCCAAGCATAAGTTAAGCATTACAGAAATGTACCTCACAAGCATACATCGCATTGCATGTGCCCTTTCTACACCATGAAAGTGAAATGACACGAGACCTCCTGGAGCCAGTGCCGTACTGTGTAAAAACTCATGAATGGACTGCCATGGGAAGGGGAACTGGCCCAAACTGCCCCCTTCCCTAAGAATCTCCTAGAGGGGAGCAGCTTAAATTTGCTTCCTATCTCACCTTCCCATGTTTGTGGTCTTTCCCAGCTGCCTGTCTGCGTCTAAGGCAGGGGTGGGCAATTGTATTGGCTCGGGGGCCACTTTGTGGGAGCGGAGGTTAGCGAAGGGCCGCACCTTTTAAAATGATTGCATTCATTAGTTAACTTTGCATTTCAGAAAAGGTATAAATTGTATCATAAAAATCAATAAATATAAATTAAATAAAATAGTGGTAGTTTTATTCAATTTATTTATTGTGCTAATTTCATATCATCTATAGCTGCAAGCACATTTAATTTTAGAATCAGTTTAATGCGACAAATGTACCCTATCACACGATACGAGACGAATCTTCGGTCGCGCACGGGAAGGAAATCTCGGTTCAAGGCGGATTTTTCTGACTGTCTTGGCGGGCCACAAAAAACTCTGTAGCGGGCCGCATGTGGCCCACGGGCCGCAATTTGCCCACCCCTGCTCTAAGGGACTAATTTGAACATTCTCCTCATGTCACTGCTCGCTGACCATCCCCTTCCTACTGGCCTCTTTAGTGAGAGCCTCACTAATACACAGGCCAACATCTCACAATAACAAAAATCTTGCAAGTTATCAGCATCTTTAGCCACCATCCAGACGTACGTGCATGTAGAAGGTGACAGCATTGGTAACTTCCCCCAAATGGAAATAGTTGGAATGCCAAAATTAGGCACAAAGTTAAGCTAGAAGTTGAATTGTAAGGCTGAAGCATATTAAAGCATCTACAACCCAATACTGGCTTTTCCCTGATGAAGTTAAGACTTCTGCTTCTACTTAAAGATTTCCTCCACTTAAAACCCCCTGTTTTAAATACTAGCATCCACACCGTGTCATGCTTATTCAGAGTGTGACTCAAGGGCCTCTCAGGGCCTTCAAATATTATTAAAGAAAACGCTCCTTTGGTCTGGTTCAAAGAAGGAGCTGTGGAGGAGCTGTGGGCAGAGCGTCTACAATGCTTCACCTACAGCCGCTATGGGTAGGGAGCCGAGCTAAGCTCCATACGCCCCCATCTCTCTTTAGTTCTTTTGGAAGGGCTTTTTCCCGGCTGAGCCCTACCATAGCTTTACAGTGCAGGCTCAATGGAGGGAAGGGGGTAGGGGGCAGCAGAAGCAGTCAGTGGCCTGGGAAGAAGGCATGAGGACACTATTCCTGCCTGCTCCTGTTTGCTGCTTCCCCCATAGCAAGGGTACAATTTGGGCTACCGTGTTTCACTTGATTGATTCACAGAATGATACTTGAGGTGGAAAGTCAACTTAAGAGAGTGGTTTTGCCCTGAGAACAGTTGCCTTGTGAGAACTTTTCCATCTCAAAAACAGTTGGTTGTGTTTGCCTGAAGTCTGTTTGTCTTACAGTGAAATCCTAAGTAGAGTTATTCCTGTCTAAGCTAATTGAAGTAAATGGTCTTAGACTGAAGTAACTCAGTTTAGGATTTCACTGTTAGTTACTTCACAGACTGCAACTTGCCTTCCAGTCTTTTAAAGGCATATCTTGGTGTGGATGCAGGCCATCGTATTGAATATAAGCCCTGCTGAGTTTTTCTCTAGTTCCTGTAGAACAAGATAGAGTTTTCTGTTACAGACTGAAAATCCTAAAATGTTTTTCAAGAAACAGTTATATTTTATGAAGCAAATGATAACAGTAGCTGTTATCCCGCAAACATGCTTTTTAAGCCCATCGCTATTTGTAGATAAGACGTGTATTTTTTAGAAATTCATTGTGTTTACTAGGGTGTGCACCAGGGGAAAATTCGGGTTTCCTGCTTCGGGTTTACCCAAAGCGGGAAACTGTTCCAGAATAACCCGAACCCCAAAGTGGCAAGCCACTTCAGGATTCGAAACTTTAAATCGCTTTGGTATGCTCCGTAAAGATTCAGAGCATACCAAAGTGAGGGGGGAAGCTTTGTCCCAGCCTCCCACCCCCCACTTATCCCCACTCCCACCCCACTTACCTCTCAGGAACAAAGCTCAGCTGGGCGGTGGGAGGGTGTGCTGCCACCACCACACCGGCCAGCTGGGCAGTGGGGAAGGTCGGAGCCAGCTCCTCAGCTGCCCGTGCCATCACCACCACAGCAGCCAGCTGGGCACCGAGGAAGGCCAGAGCTGGCTCCTCTGCTTTCCGCACCACCGCTGCCACAGCCAGATGGGCAGTGAGGAAAGCTGGAGCCAGCTCCTCTGATGACCATGCCACTGTCGCGCCAAGCCAGCTGGGTGGCGAGGAAGGCCAGAGCCTGCTCCTCCACCATCTGCGCTGCTGCTGCGAGGGCCAGATGGGTGACGGGGAGGGCTGTAGCCGATGCCTCCGCGCCTATGCCACCACCTCATCCTCCACCATGGGAAGGCTCAGGTAAGTGGGGTGGTGGGAGGGAGCCATTTTAAAAGGCCTCGAAGTTTCCCAAAGCAACCCGCATTGCTTCAGAAAGCTTTGATTCAGGGTTTCCGAATTGGGGCCAGCTGCTGGCCCCGATTCGGGAACTCTGAATCTTTACATATCGGGTCCAATTTGGGCATTTTTCCTGAATTGGAAACTCGAAGCGCACACCCCTAGTGTTTACATCCCTTCTTTGTTCCATTATGGAACTCAGAGCAGCATATGTGAGGTTTTCTGGAGGTCTTCTACCTGGACGCTGATGAAATCCAAGCCTGTTGAACTTTAGCAGGGTTCCTGTGCCATGTGCTTTCCAACCATATCCTGAGACATGAAATGGCTTGTCCACTAATCATAGTTAGAAAACTGGAGACAAACCATAAGATTTTATGGCCCCTCTCCTCAGATCTTTCCAGTACAAAATCTCTACCCTTTTCCTCTACCCTAACTGAGAGGTTGACTTTAACCAGGATTTTAAATCAGTAATATGGGGAAGAATAATTCTTCCAGAGCAAAGTTAGAAATATTAATATGCCATTGTTTAGTTATTTTAAATTTATTTTTTTAAAAAAAATTTTAAATTTATTGTTTAGTTATTGAGTGCTTATTGATGAGTGCTCTTTAGCTAGGAGGTTACATGGATAAACATAAATATCATCACTGGATTTTCTTCACCACAAAGTGATAAGTAAAAGTTTTAATACATTTTCTTCCATAGGTATGACGTTGCCCTGCATAATCCCTGGACCACCTGGTCCACCTGGGCTTCCAGGTCCTCTAGGAGTTCCAGGTATGAACATTGCGCTGTACCAAAATACACACAGGCCTAAGATCATTCCTCTAGCATGACTATCTGCAATAAAATTTTGTTTCTTGGGGCCAGTTTTCACATTTTTTGTAAATGTAATTTGATACTGCCATACGACCACATACCAGCAATTCTGGTTCTCATTTGAGCATTCTGGTGGGACACAGTCACCTGCATGATTTTGGACCTAAACACTGGTAGAGAGGCTGGGGGATTCGAAGCTAGAAAAGGCCATCCCAGTATGGGAATAAACTGGCAACTGTGGGCCAAGCTACAAGTGACGAATGACACAGGTTGGACACTTGTCAGCTTCCCTCAAGTTTTGATGGAAAATGTAGGCATCCTGGTCTTGCAGCTTGGCTCTCCGACTGCTGTCCAATGGACTTTTCAACGGTCACTTGTCCAACATTCCGCCAAGCTGCCTACATTTCCCGCCAAAACTTGAGGGAAGCTGACAAGTGTCCAACCTGTGCCTTTTGTCACTTGTAGTTTGGCCCTCAGTCCAAACTCGTGGCATACACCTTCTTGTGAAAAGCAGTCTTGTCCAGTCAGGAATTAAACCACAGCACAGTGTTTTTGATAGACTGGGTTTTATTGCTGCTGTTTACTGCTTCCATTGTGCTGCTTTAATGTATTGTTCGGCAGCTTGTTGATTTCAGGTAATGTCTATGGAGGCTGTATCCTCCTCACTCTGCCCTGAAGCTTGCTGGGTGACCTTGGGCCAGTCACACGCCCTCTGCCTCATTGACTTCACAGGGTTGTTGTGGAGATACAGTGAGAGGTGAATGATGAAAGCCATTTTGGGTCCCTATTGAGGAGAAATGTGGGGTATAAATACAGTAAGTAAATAAATAAGAGCAGGCTATTTTTATAGCTATTGCCTGGGCCACCTGTAGGGTGAAAATGAGATCCAGAAATTCTGCAAAAATGAAGTGCTACAAAGTAAAATAGGGTTTTCATGGGGAGGGTGGAATATAAATCAAATCAGTCAACCAGTAGGCAGCACGCTGCTAGGGAGAAGAGGAGGCGTGCCTGGTCTGTGTTTCTGACGTGCAGGATTGGACACTCGCTGATAGAACCCCGAAGCCACTTAACCTGGCACAGCTCTCATGCTGCAGAAAGGAGAGGGGCTGAAAGAAAACCGTAAAGCTGGGGAAAAAATTGCAGGGAGCTCTTTTGGATTATTAGAAAAAATTAGGTTAGGAACATAAAGATTTGAGGTAGCACCTAAGGCTTTTGAGAGAAAGTTAAAGTAGCACTCTTCCTTTTGAAAAAGTGAACGCAAGCAGTGGTTCTGTTCTGTCTCTAAAGTTTTTATGAATTTAAAAGCTTGCTTGTTCCATTTCAGTTTATTGTTATGACCTCTTGGTAGAGTTGTCCAGGAAGGACTCTGCCAAGAGGCCTTTTCCAGCACCTACCCTAGCTCTGGAACCTGCAAGGAGAAAGAAGGAACAGTTCACTGTTGCAGCTCTAACCATCAAACTTACAGTCGGCAAACTGAATGGGTTGGGCTTTAGAATCCCTTCTCTTTCAGGCAGCAGAATCAAGTCTGTGGTCCAGAAGCTGTTACTTGCCATAGCGCTGACTGTTCTGTCGCAGTTTGGGGCTAAAGAGATGAGCTTAGCAGAAGTTCTTGCAGCTCTGTGTGTTGATACAGTTTAGATAAACCACTTAATGGTGAAAGTGAGGAAGAACAGGTGCATGTAAATGCTTTCATAGTCTGCTTTCTGCCACCTCTAATAATGCAGTGCCAGGAAACTTGTTCATGATGACTCATATGCAGAAGAAAACTTCATCTTTGTTCTTCTGTGCATGCCCACATTGGGACTGCGCATGCACAGGCCTGCCGACTGGAAAAGTTTTATCGCTTCCATAAAGCTCCACTAGGGGGCTGCTTCCCCCAGTCATGTCTCACCAGTTTTCCCGCCTAACTGGTCATGTGACTATGTGGGAGGAAGCGGCCCCTTCCCCTCAATTCTCTTTTTGCCACCGCAATGGGAAAAATGTTGCTCAGGAGCTCCATAAATTTTAAAAATTGAACCTTTTATTTGAAGGGAAAATGAATAAATTTTGGAATATCTTCACTCATTCTTATGTCTTGTATGTTTTGAGGAAGTTTTAACAGGCTAGTTTTGACTTTTGCATGTCATAACTGCCGCCCCTCAGATTACCTCAGAGTCTTTTGTTTCATGAAGGACAGTGGATAGGGTACTGAGATGGCCTGCAGTGAGGTATAACTCTGACAGGCTCTGTTCCTCTGGCGTCTGGATCAATTGCCATGGTGAAGCGTCTGCTCAGCTCTGAGGTGTAAATAATCCAGCAGGCTATGGCCTCAGGCAGCGAAATCATCTGCCGTTAACAGGTGTCCAACATACTCCAACCCCCATGCAGTTACGTCACCTGATGCTAAACAGCATCCAGCAAGCTCCGATGCTCCAGCAGGTCGCCTGCCATGAAAGAGTGCCCACCTTGGGCTGGATTAGTGAGGTAGGAGCCAAGGGTGAAAAGCACCATGCTCCAAAACCTCTTTTGGATCCAAGACCTTTCAATACTCCAGCAGTGAGTCGCTTGCTGTGAAGGCGCACCCATCTTGGGCTGAATCAGTGAGGTAGGAGCCAAGGGTGGAAAATACCATGCTCTGTAACCTCCTTCAGATCCGAGACCTTTTGGTACTTGGGCAGTAAGTTGCCTGCCATGAAGGAGCGCCCATTCTGGGCTGGATCAGTGAGGTAGGAGCCAAGGGTGAAAAGTACCATGCTCCAAAACCTCTTTTGGATCTGAGACCTTTCTCAGAGGGGAGATCCTTCAGATATGAGATTTTTTCTCGGAGCCAGGGCCCTTTGGATCCAAGACCTCCCTTGGATCTGAGACTTACTTTGGATCTGAGACCTTTCTTGGAGTCGATATCTTTGGATCCGAGATTTTGCTCGGAGGCAAGACCCTTTGGATCTGAGACTTTGGATCTGAGTTTGACACTGAGAGATCTTTGTCTTTCGGTGCTACACCTCTGAAGATGCCAGTCACAGCTGCTGGCAAAACGTCAGGAACTACAATGCCAAGACCACGGCGATACAGCCCGGAAAATCCACAACAACCATCATTCTCCAGCTGTGAAAGCCTTCGATAATATTTGAAGTAGATTATTCTGTTTGGGGGTACTTCCCTTCTTTTGCATATAGACAAGAGGATTTCGCAGTAGGAAGGACTTTCTTGGGGTCACTAACACAACTGATCAGTGTTACAACATCCTTCCAGCTCACCACCATTACCTCGGGTGGCAAGAAGGGTTCTGCTTAGTTTTGAACTCATCGCACTGGACTTGGTTTGTTTCGGGTCTTAGCCATAATGGACAATGACCACGACTTAGAATTCAACAAACTCTGTGTATATTACCTGCACCAGCTGCAAATACTTCCTTGACATCAATGGAGGAATAAAGTTGGTTCCTTAAGGAAAAGGGCCCTTTCAGGGAAGTTAAATTATGGTTTCTTCCTCAAGTTTCTACTAGTACATAATGAGAAGGTAGATGTTTTAGCCTATACCTGACAGTTTGCTATACCTGCAGTATCAAGGATAGAAGGGTCGCATTCTCCTCTTCACTGTCTCACTTAAAAGTTAATTGCTGGGTTGCTGCCCTGGATTTTGGGAACAATTATTCCAATATCTCTGTCAATGACATTAGCAGGCATTATCTGTGATTCAAATACCAACTAAAGGTATTCTATACATAGATCTTCCCCTTTTGTGTTTTCCTAACAGCGTGCCGCCCTAGACACCTGCCGCGCCTGGCCTGTAGCTGCTGCTCCTGGCCGGGAGCGTGTGTTGGCAGTGGCAGCAGTATGGGAGAGCTGGGAGACTGCAGGCCAGGTGTGGCAGGCGGCCGGGGCGGCACGCGGGCAGCTTCCCATCCCTTCCTGTCAGCCACCTGCATGCTGCTGCCACCAGCTCCGCGGCACGTGCCCCCACCCCCGGCATCCCCTCCAGCACCTCAGCGCTGGAGGCGATCGCTGGGCTTGCCTCAGTGGAGGTGCCGGCCCTGTCTGATATGTAAACACTATACGTGGAAAATCCTGTCAGAAATTGCCCAAGTGCAGAAGACCCTAGCTTCAGCTCAAGGGTTAGCGACGCTGTGTGTTCCCACTTGTGGTAACAACTGCCATAGTGTCATCCATTTGGGCTTGAATATCTTTGCCTCAACACATATCTGTGATGAAACAAGAGCATAATGTATGTCTTTGAGTTCCATTACTTAAATATGTAATGTCTTTTTACTGTCAGACCATTAATTCCTATTCAATAGGCCAGGCGCAGCAGGTGTCTAGGGCGGCGCACGGAGCAACGGAGCAGGAGGGCTGGGAGGACACACGCACGCCTCCCCAGCCGCCCGCTGTGCCTGGCTGTGCCGGCAGCCTCTCAGCCCTCCCACCCAGCTGCCCGCCGCCCCGCAGTCCAGGTGCGTGTGTTCAAGGGGACAGGAGCAGTCCTGAAGCTGACCCCCCCCCCCCCCCGCGCCTCAGGTGGCAGAAATCCTGGCGCCGGCCCTGATCCCAGGTTTAGCCAACACCAGACCAATGGGGTTGAATGCCATCTTGCGTTCCACTCATTAATGTGTTGTAAACAATATCAACCTGTAGCCAATATTTCTGCAGCAGGTAGTTCCGGATGTGAACAAATTCACAACTAGCGTTAATGCCAAGGCATGGGTGCTGTTGTTCTAGAACAGACAGCAATCCCTTCTCTTGAAGACATGTTTCTACAAGTATGAACAGTCTATTCTATGCATCCTATCTATTTTCCTTGGCATACAGAGTAGTTTACCTATTGGGAGGGATATTTCAAATTGTATCCCCTTTTTGGACCAAGCAAATTGGGTTCTTACGTTATTTGTTTGATCCAAACATAAGTACATGCCACTTCCTCTGGTGCTGGCCATGATTCAACTGGAGTCACTGTTTCCTCGTGTTTTGGGTTTCATGCACTTGTCAGAATGATGCACTCGACCCATTCTATGGCGATGTCCACTCAAGTACTCCTGAACATGGGACCTTCCACTTGGATGTTTTTGACTCCAAATGGAAATTTTTCTTTCAGAGTAGATGTAGAGTAGGAGCACTATGACTGAGAGTTGTCTTTTACTCTTTCTCTATTACGTATCTAAACACCCTGAACTCAGAGGGTTTTTGCTACCCTGACTAGTCAGGTTCACCTATCTACCTTAGACTCTGTTCACGTTCAGATTAAAGGCAAGCCTGTGCCCTCTCATCCTAGTCCCACCAATTCCTCAAAGGGATGCTCAAGCTTTTTTTTCCAAGGTCACCGTTGGTCCCTCAGTGGTCCCTGTCCTTGGTACAGTCAAGCCTTATGTTGGCATCCTCCAAGTCCTTAGCCACTTGCACATTGGAGTTTTCTGCCATTGTGAGTGAGCTTTTTCGTGATATTACTTTAGTTAGGAGAACATGTGACTCGTCAGTACCTAGGACTGAACCAGCCTTTGGGGCTAAATTTGACATAATCTCAGGAACCATGGTGCAGTCCTCTGTCCAGACATTCATTTTCTACTAGGTTTCTTGTTCTCTTTTGACTTTTTCAAGAGATGACCCTGCCTGTATTTTGTGAAACCCGCAATTCAAGACACAAGAGACATCTAATGCATTCATTACAGTTCAGAAGAGCGTTGTCATTTTTGTGTTTTAATTATGACAAGGGGGGTTTCATTCAGATCTGCATCTGTTTGTGCATTTTTGAGCCCAGTCAAGGGCAAATGGATGTCAGCCCAGCTGCCATGTGGTAATAAGGCATCCAGTTGGCATACCAACATGCTGCTCAAGGCTCCCCTTCTGTTTGTTTTTTTTTTACTTTGCCGGGTTTCTCGCTGTCTCCTCAGTGTTTCTGTGAAAAATACCTCTAATTCATGCTTATAAAGCAATTCCTTGGCCATCATCGAGTGCCTTCGGTGGGCATTGCACTTTAGACATCAATTGCACATAGCGTGTGGCAGTTTTGCACTCCTTGCTAAAATTAAAATAATTAAAAAGAAGAAGAAAAGAAGGGGAGTCTGCAAGATAGCTGACTAGTTATAGCCAGACACCTTTGTCTGATGTTATACTGTAGTGGTTCACGCCACGTAGAATGTGGTGACAATTAGAGCAGTACTGCAGTCTTTGTTTAATAGAAAGAAAGAAAGTAAAAGGGAGAGTAAACACTAGGCAATTTTAAGTCGTTGCAAGTTCTTATATCTTTATTGGCATGTCTCCCGTTTCCCTGTGCGTTTGCAAACTTTTTTAATATTAAGTTTATTACATACTTTGATTAAGTTTTATTATTATTCAATTATGATTGAGAGAGATTCACCTCATCTCCTTGTGAGTGTGTAGCTTGGTAATCTCCCAATGTGGGGATGCACAGAAGAACGAAGATGAAAACAGGGTTGTACATACCTGTAACTGTTGTTCATTGAGTTTTTCTGTGCAGACACACATCCCTCCGTCCTACCCTGTTATGAACTCTCTGGCAAGATCCAGTATGAGATCGCGGCAACTCGGGAGAACTGAGGGGAAAGGGCTGCTCCTCCCACATAGTCATGTGACCATTTAGGCGGGAAAACAGGCTGCGATGTGACTGGGGGAAGCGGTCCCCTAGTGGAGATTTATGGAAGCAATAAAAACTTCTCCGGTCGGCAGGCCCACACAGTCCCAATGTGTGTCTGCACAGAAGAACTCGATGAACAATAGTTACAGGTATGTACAACCCTGTTTACTCACCTTGGAGCATCCAGAACCTGCAAGAGGACATGCCCTTGTTACATGTTATGGAAAAAAGCAGAACCACAAGTGTGCTTGTGGATCCACTTTTTAGAAATTTGTACAGTGTACAAAGTTGGCCTCCTAGTGTGAGCATTAATTCAGTCTACATAAGTCTAAGTCTGCAAGGGTCTCACCTCACACCTGAGAATCTCATGCCAAATCAATCTTCTTCATCTCCAGGTTCCAAAGGTAGCAAAGGGTTTCCAGGGGCTCCAGGGCATCCTGGATTACGTGGCATCAAAGGGCAGCCAGGCACACCAGCATTAACTGGGCTCCCAGGAGTACCAGGTAAGCATTTGGAATTATACTTGATTTTAGATTGTGTAAAATGTCTCAAAATAACCGGGGGTTGGGCTGATGATACTGGGGTGGATCCAGCCTAACTCCTAAGTAGCCTACCTCCAGCTAAAGTGGTTTTGTTTCCGAAAGAAGAGCCAGTTAAGTTGGAGGACGTCTCCTTAGACTGGAGGGAGTCTTTAAACTTGAGCCAAAAGGAAAGATAAGTTATAAATATCTTAATAAATAAATGAATACACTTTGCTCAACCGAGTGGTAGGAGAGAGGTAGGAACTGTTATTATGGCAGAGGGAGAGCAAGATTCAGATCCAGTATAATAGCTAGAATCGTGACACGCTAACGAGCAATAGTCCTCCCACCCTCTGCCTAGATTATAAGAACTCCTTCCTTTTTCCACTCCGTCTATCTGACAAAGGGAGCTTTGACTTTCAAAGGCCCGTGCCTTGGAACTCTAGTTGCTCTTTAAGGTGCTACTGGACCCAAATCTTGCCCTTCTACTGCAGACCCACACAGCTACCCACCTGAAACTATCTTTATGGTAGAGAGGTAGCTGTGTTCGTCTGTTGTAGCAAAATAAAACAAGTAACCATGGTACCTTAGAAGTTAACAATATGTATTTAAGTATGAGCTTTTGTGAGTCAGAACGGGAGCTGTGACTCGCAAAAGCTCCTACTAAAATAAATATCGTTAGTCATTACGGGGCCACTGAATTTTTATTTTGGTACTGTTGTTAACATTTATTTACTGATACTATTATTAACATTAATTTACTTTGACTCTTAAAGCAGTTTATAAAAATTCTGCATGCACACCCTTCCCCAAATATATACGGTATTAGGAGGGAATGTACACCTGTCTACCATGGTCATCTGGGCCCTGGCAGTTGACAACTCGGTCTGAGTTCTGGGCCTCCTTCAGCCATCATGACCAGCAGAGGGAGTTGTCCATGACAGGCATGAACACTGCTTGTTTTTGTTTTTGTGCACACCAATTACGGTTCCCCCTTCTCCTCTCTTTATGCGCAAGCACAACTGGAGGCTTCCTGGTTTGGGAAAACTTCACTCAAGCACCCGTTTGCGATAGGAACTACAAAGGAAAGAGCAAGGGGTTCATACAACAACAGAGCTGTTGTAGCATAGTGGTTAAGTGTGTTCAGGATGACTCTGGTCAGGCTTGATTCAGATATTGGTGTACACTTAAGAAGCCCTGAGCTTCTAGTTAGTTTCCCTATGTCATATCATTTAACTCCTGGCAAGAGTTACACCACAGATAACAGTTTGGGTTCGTTACCGGGTATTGTTCACAAGTAATACAATTATGGAGTCTCTGCGTCTATTTTAAATGTTTATTATTACAAAATAATTTTTCAGTATTCGTAATATCAATGCAATCAATCTAGCTACATAGATCATTAAAGGAGAGCAATTACATGAGTAAAAAAAAAGTATCTTTCCCAAAAGTATGAAGGTCACAGGAACCCCCTCTAAGAAAAAACTCTTGATCAAATTAGCCTGTCATATTACAGGGTTTCAGAACCTTCTCTTAACAATAACTGCCTATCCCACTTCAAAGACACAAATTTTTGGCTAACTTATTATAGGACTGACATTAGACAGCATTATATGATCTCAAGCAGTTATAACAATAATAATAAATAAATACCAGGATAGCAACAGCCATTGCTATGGTTTTTCAGGAGCTATTAAGCTGTTAAAAAGCAGGGTAGTGGTGAACATCGGATGGGGAGGGTTAAAACATTCATTTACGCCCTCCCCCCACATGGCTGGCAGAGGCCTAGCCCAGCCTCAGCCATATGCCTGGGCGGTATATCTCTGTCTTACAGGCCTGGCGAAAGGACAACAAATCCTGCCGAGCTCCGGTTTTGATGGACAGAATGTTCCACCAGGTCGCGGCCAGGACTGAAAAGGCCCTGGCTGAGGCCAGGTGGGCCTCCTCGGGGCTAGGGACCACCAGTAGTTGTTTTTCTGCTGATTGAAGTGTTCTCCGGGGCGTATATAGGGAGAGGCGGTCCCACAGATATTAGCTCTGATTCACATAGTGTTTATGTATATAGTTATGTATACACATGCTGCTTTTTAGACTGATATCTTATTGAATGATTTTTTTTTACCAAAAAGAGATCTAGAACCCTCATTAAAATATACAGAAGAACATGAATATCTGTAACATGATATTTTGGCCTCATTCATGAAATACATGTTATATATTTGGGCGCCCTGATGGACCTCTTGACCTCTGTTAAACACATATGACAGATTTCTGTTGCATGTGATTAAGTTGGAGATCGTAGTACAAGAGTTTTGGCATTAACAGTCATTTTTGTCACGTAAGGTTTTCCTGGTGTTCGTGGAGACGCAGGGTTTCAAGGACTTCCAGGGACTGATGGAACAGACGGGTTACCTGGAAAGCCAGGTTCTCCCGGCTTGCCAGGCGCAAAGGGACCACATGGTGAAGTGCTTGGAGCTGAAAGAGGACCTCAGGGGGATCCAGGACGGCCAGGGTGGCCAGGAGAGAAAGGCATGGCTGGAAATCCAGGGTTTCCTGGACAGAAAGGTTGGTGCTTCTTTCTTATAAGTGGATTAAAGCTCTGGTTGCTGGAAGGAACGTGGAGGGTGAACTTTGCTACCTTCGTGCCTTGCATGTGGCTTTCTGGGGGCATCTGGTTGGCCACTGTGAGCAAGATGCAGGAGGAGATGGGCCTTTTGATCTGTTCCAGTCAGTCCTTGGCAATGCATGGCCCTCGGACCTAACTGTGTGCAAGTCTTTGGCCATTTCTTCTTTTCTGATGTGGGTTCCTCTGCCACCTGATGGGAACACTATACATCTGTCGCAGCAGGCTCGGTTTCATGGATGCCTGTGCCACACGGTAATGCTGATTCTTTTTCTACAAAGAAATGATTATTTTTCTTTGTAGTCTCTGTGCAAGTGCCCATACAGCCTTCACGTCTGCACAGAGCATCCTTTGAAACTCTCTAGAGCGTAATCCTAGGCACTGGCACCAAGCGGCGCCTTCCTAGAGGGAATCAAGCCAATGTGCATGACTTGAAGTGCAGGGCTGGAACTCTCCTGTGCAGTTCGATTTTGACCACCACCAACAGATGCATTGTTGAGAACTTTCCTTTTCTTCAACAGTCAGTTAGACTTTACTTTATTTCCCATTTGATTATTTTTTTTCCTATGCTCTGCATGGCTTCTGTGTTTCCAGGACAGGATGGAAGGCCAGGTCTGTCAGGAATAAAAGGTGGACGTGGGGAACCAGGTTTTCCTGGTGCTGATGGACCACGAGGACCTCCAGGGCCTGGAGGCCCATCAGGTGTAAAAGGAATACCAGGTCCGGTGGGCACAGCTGGCTTCCCAGGAGCACAAGGTATGCAGCATCTCAAACACGAAAAACTGCCCCTTCCCATGCATCTCCTCCAGGGGCAGAGCCCCTTATAACTTGGCAAGTTCATAGTAGTGAAACTGGATATGAAATCAGGACACCCCGTTACATGAGGGGGCCTCTCCCAGTCACGTCTTTCACCAGGGGGCTGGGGGACATCTTGCCTAAGTCTCAGGGCTCCAGTGGTCTGAACATACTTGATGTTGAACCTGATTGATTTGCCCACAGCATGTTGGATCACCAGCCAGAAACTACTGGTGGTTATATTTAGCAACATAGACCAGGCAGGCCACCTGACTTAGTTCCCAAAGGAAATATTACTGCCTCACTCTGAATGCACTCTGGAGAGGAGCATAGCTGCGATTGAGCCTGTTTCATTTATGATCATCATCAGTGACTAACTTTCATTACCCATAATCACGCTCTAATCTTGGAACTTTCCCAGCAGCTAGAAAACTTAATCTTGGCAGAAGGTTTGCATCCTCGTCACTCCATTGTCATTCACTTTTCCATAAGTGCTTGTGTGTCTCTCTGTCCTTCTGAGACAGGGTTCCCCAACATAGTGCCTGCCAGTACTTCCCTTGGCACCTGCCAAGCTTGTCAGAAAGTGGGCGTAGCCATGGTAACGCAGGGTTTGTTATTTGCTGCCCTCATTCAAATGAAATCGTTTTTCCACAGTGGAAGATGAGAAGGGACTGGTAAGCGCCTGGGCTTGCCTTAGTCGGTGTGTCGTTCCATTCCCCCTTCAGGATTTCCTCCTTCCCAGGAGGTGTAAGGAGGGGGGGGCGGTATTCCACTTGGCTCCCCTCCTGTGGCAGCCATTTTTGAGTGGTGCTCTGCTGCACCCCCTCTTAAAATTCCAAAGGTGTCCTAAGTCTCAGAAAGGTTGGAGACCCTTGTTCTCAGCAATAGGAAATGAAGAGTGCATCCTTTCTTTCATCCTGCAAGATGAAACTTAAGAGGAATTGCCACAACAAAATATCTTGATATGTTTTAGATTTAATTTTTTTTTCTCTTTGAATAATGAGATGGGGAAGCAAGGGGCGTCTTGAAAAGATGATGGCTTGTTGACTGCCTTTGGCTTCAACAGGCACTCGAGAGGGAAAGGAGCATTAACACTGCCAGTCAGTAGAAAATCAGTCCTGCCAAATCAGGTATTATTGCAGACTGGGGCCCATTTCCCCTGAAAACCTTTGGCAGCATATCACAGGCTCTCACTTTATTTTATTTAAACCAGCCATAGTTTGATCATATACATTTCAGACAACTAATCTTTTTGCAGAAGTGGATTTTTCTGTTTAGAGTAGTGTTGCAGTGCACAGAATCATGGCCATCCTGGCTGGTCACTTGATGGAAAATCTTGATACTGGAATCAAGAACTGTAAAGAAGGTCCTTCCACCTAAGGCCTCTAGTGATACGTAACTAGGAGATCCTTGTAGTTACTCACCAGTACATGAATAAATATAAAGTGGAGTAAGGAGGTAGTTATTTTTTAAGTTAAAAAACTGGAGTAAATGGGTGAGGGAAGCTGAACCCTGCCTCCTCCCCTTCCTATGCTATGTCCTTTCTTCCCAGTACTGCTCTTTTTGGTTAAGGGAGGCAGGCTGGGAGAAAAATGCATCACATAATGGCTGGGCCAAGCTTTAGCTCTCTTTTTCATTAAAAGCAAAACACACTCCCCCACCCACTTTTACATGTGAATGGAGGAACATGTGAATAAATAGGTAGGGCTCCCTGGCTTGTCCTAGCACAAGGTAATTTATTCATGAGGTAATGAACTCCGATCTCCTATCTCAAGAGACAGAACATTCATCCAAAAAAAGACGAGGGGAAGGGAGATGTACAAAAGTTAAGCGCAGCTCTGCCACCTGAAGTGGGAAAGTTGACAGGCCTTTTCCCTCTCTGGATGAAGTGTTTTTCATCTTTCCCTACTCATAGGGGGTGCATTAGATCTGGTAGCCTATTATTATTTTGTGCCATTCACGTGTGTGGTACGTTAAAGAGTAACACACAAATATAAGTCCCCTGCTGAAGTTCTACACAGGGGAGACAACATAGGGAGTGATAGAAGGGCAGGTAAAATTACCCCCCTCATACTGTTGTAGTCCACTTATGCAATTCCTTTTCTGAGCACCAAAGATGTACAAGTATGCTAACATCAGAGAGCCTCTGGAAATACATTAACATCCCAATCCCTTAAATTGTATTGTAATAAATTGTTCAAATGCCCTTGCCCACATGTGCTGGCCTATTTGCATGCTATAGTAGGGGGGGGGGAGCAAACAGCACCGTGACTAACTAACTACAAAGAATGATTCACTACACAATAAATTTCAATGAAAGTCATCCTGTTTGTAAATTTCTCCCGTCTTATTAATTAGTTTCAAATACACAATCACAAAGCAAGTTTGTAACATAAACTCAGTAAACAATAGCAACTGAGGTCACCAATTCTCAGCAAACCTAAAGTAGTCAAACAGACTACAATAAAGTGCTGAGTGCCCATAAACAGTAGAGATGTAATAAATATATATGTCAGTAAGAGAAAATAAGTGACCAGTACCTATGCATATAAAGTGACGGTGCTTCATTACAGAGTTAAAAATATTCAAAGTACAAAAATATGCCACATATACAAAATCCATAAGGAATAATGTCCATGAGATCCAGAGAGGATATTACTTCAAGTAGCTTCTGCTGCGTAACTGCAACAGGTGTGCAAGCATTCACATCCCGTTTCTGGTATACTTCTTACCGGCAGTTACAGAAATGAAGAATTACAGTACATCACAGGAAATATCCCTGGCATATGTCAGGCATTCTTTTCAGACAGCAATGTAATAAGCTTATTAATAATAAAGGTTATCACATTGCTGCCTGAAAAGAATATTGAGAGGTGGAAGTTATTGAGTAGGGAAGTCTTGTCCCAGCGCTACGGTTCCCACCAAGCGGCCTGTCTGCCCCCCATACATCTCACTGCATATGGGCTGTTCTCAAAGGTTATGAGGTTAAGGGCTTTTTATTTTCCGAGTCATTCATTTTGCAACCGTGTGCCTTTCTTTCGTGTTCATATTTTTTGTCTGTTTTTCCTCACCATGTTTCTCTTCCATTTACCACCAACCTCTCCATTTCTGATGTCACACACTTTTGGTTTTGGGTTCTTCACAATAGGCTGTCAAGGTGAGAAAATGCATTGTAGCGTAAAAGCTCCTGGACTAACATCAACCACCTGGCTTTTAATGCTACAAGAACTGTAGGTGATACCCCTTATTTGAGTCCCGCTGAGAACCACTGTCCTGAACACGCTGAAACGGTAGACCAAATCCAACCCAGAAGGGGTTTTAACAATCCAGGATTCTCGCCCTTCCAGGCCACAATTTCCATCCATATATATTTTTTAAAGATATTCTGCTTTGTTTCTAAAAAGTATTATGTTGTGACTTCAGATGCTGAAATCAGGATCCGGCAGGCTTGACAGCCTGATTTTTCTGCTTCTGGAGCAGTTTCTCAGAAGCTACTTGGTTTTTTGAAAATTCAAAATGTATCTGAGCATTCTGTTTTCTGATGGTTTGAAATTTAAGCACAGCAGACTAAACAGATGTTCCAAATATTCAGCTGGAAACAGCCTTAATAAAGAATTGAGAGGTAAATTCTGCACAGCTGGCTCTGTCAGTGTTAATCAGTGGCAAGTGCCCTGGCTTCCTGAACTTTTGTTCCTAAGTTACAATGGGTCTGTGTTTTTTCTCTCAATAATGCCTGGAGAGCAGAATGAGTGAAAGATAAAATATGCCTTGTTTCACCTTGGCCGATTCCAGACGACTAACCTGAAGGCGCTGCATGCCGCCATGTTCCAGATCGCGACGGGGAAAACACGAAATATCGCATTTTCTTGCGCGAGTTTGGCACGACGTCGCGCCAAACTCGCATGAGAAAACGCGATATTTCGCGTTTTCCCCATCGCGATCCGGAACATGGCGGCATGCAGCGCCTTCAGGTTAGTCGTCTAGAATCGGCCCTTACCTCTGTTCATCCTTGCTCTCTTTTCTCTAGTTGCCACTTTTGGTGGGAATTGCAAGTGGAATTGGTCATTGCTTCTCCTTCCTCTTCCAATTTCTGCTGTGACCCATACACATCTCTCTGAGAGCCAAGCGACAAGTGACGAATGACACTTGCCTGGCAAGTGAACAGACTCACGTGTATTCCTCTCTGTTCACTTGCCATTCACTTGCGCTCCACTTGATCAAGTGGAGCGAAAGTGGATGGCAAGTGAACAGGGAGGAATACACGTGAGTCTGTTCACTTGCCAGGCAAGTGTCATTCGTCACGTGTCGCTTGGCTCTAACAGTGGCTGATGAAGGGGAATCCTAAATTATCCTAAGCATAAGGGGTTTCACTTTTGGCAGTTGTGTAGTGGTGTAGGCAGTAACCTTCTAAGGCCTTTTAATGGTTAGACAACTAATGCTTTTTCTTCTTTTTTTTGCATATCTAAACTCGCGCTACTTAGAAGCCTGCATGATTGTGAGGTTTGTGTCTCATAGACAGCTTGGAAAAAGGCTCAGACAGAGTGGGGGGAAACAGAGATGGTGATGCTGAAAGGATTTGCTCATCTTGATTCAGGATCTCCTGGAGGAAAAGGCCGACCTGGTGATCCAGGCCCACCTGGCCCCGCTGGCATGAAGGGCTTCCCAGGTCTTGAGGGTCTTCCAGGACGACCTGGTGAAAGAGGATTTCCCGGCCCTCTTGGCCTTTTTGGCTCCGATGGAAATCCAGGATTCCCCGGATCCAAAGGTAAAAAGTATTTAATGGTGGTCGGAAGCAGGGCTTTTTTTCAGCGGGAACGTGGTGGAACAGAGTTCCGGCACCTCTTAAAAATGGTCACATGGCTGGTGGCCCTGCCCCCTGATCTCCAGACAGAGGGGAGTTGAGATTGCCCTCCGCACTGGTACGGCGTGGAGGGCAATCTAAACTCCCCTCTGTCTGGACATCAGGGGGCGGGGCCACAGGACGTGACCATTTTTGCCGAGGGCGATTTAAACTTTAAAAAACTCCCCCCTTGTTCCAGCTGACCCAAAGTGACGTCATTGTGCAGTCTTGCATTCCACCACTGAGTTCCACCACCTCTTTTCCCAGAAAAAAAGCCCTGGTCGGAAGTATGTATGTTAATGACAATTGCTTGTTTCGGTACACTTTAAGTTGGAATTAATAAAATGCTGAGTAAAAGTCAAGATAAGTCTTGCCGGATCAGATCAGAAGTCCATCTGATTCAGTATCTAATCAGACCCCTCCAGGAATCCCACAAGCAGGGCCTAAAGGCAACCGTCTCTCCCGGACTGGGAATCCTGGAGCAGACGGACCTTTTGTTTAGCTGTGGTGGCAAAGAGGGATTGATGATGTAATGCACGTTAAAATTCCTTCGAATGTGAAACCAAATTTGAAAAGTGATTCCAAAGTTAGTTCTCAGTTGGCAAATGTACCCGTGAAAGGCACAGCAGCTCAATTTGAAGCACTTCTTTGTCCTGTTAATTTCAAAGGGGAGTATCCGGACCACGTGCTTAACTCTCCTTTTGAACTCAGTGAACTTTCCAAGTACTTCCACTTAGTCGGAAGGCTTGAAAGGAGGAGGTAAGAAATCCAGCAAAGGGAGGGAAACACAGTGAATGATAAACCTTTGATGATTTGTTGTCAGTAGGCTCGACCCAGTGATTCTTTTCCTCAAAGTCAGGAACCTTCCATTGCAGGAAGCATTCCTTCTGTTGACGGAAGGAGTTCTTCGCAAAAGGCAGCCATTGGATCCAGTTATGGTATCCAAGGAGCTGGTGAGAGTTCACAAATGCTACTTCTGTAAAGTCTAAATTGTATATATTTAAATCAATATTTTACTCTGCTTTTCTCCCACGTAAAACAAATTACAAAGTAAAGAACACGAAACAAAATACGATTTAAATAAAGGCGTACAGCCCAACAAGCACCTTTGAATCAGAGGGTAAGCCAAGAAGTTATCCTAAGCTGATGCTGGGTTCTGCCACCACAGCTCACATGCATTGATTGTAACCCCCCCACCCCCGTTGTCCGCCAACTCGCCTGTGTTGTAGTATACCATCTCCCCCCTCCCCCCATGGGATGTATTGGGTTGGGTTTGGCAATATGGGGTGCTGTATAGAGTTGTTTCCTTCTTTACTGCATTTTAAGTTTTAATGTGGTTTTATTACTTGATGTTAACCCACTCTGAACCCACTTCTAGGGAGAGCGGGTTATAAATCTAATAAATAAACACACCAAAATCAAAGGCAAAGAGACCAAAGCTCGTGCTTCTGGCCCAAGCCCTAATTACCTGCAGAAGTTACCTAAAAGAGCTTTGCACTTATACTGCATTTTTTACTTCTACAAAACAAAGAATAAAATAGAGAGAAAGAACATGTACTACCTTCAGACATGCTCATTTTATAGATTACTAGAAATAGAATGGAGATGGTAAACGGTAGTTTCCTGTGATTCCACTCCGTGTCCCAAAATTTCAAACCCACTCAAACAAGAATGAGAGACAGGATTTTTAACAAGGGAAACCAGGCCCCACCTCCGACCATCATTTAGCCCCTTCCAACCCCACCAAACTAGTATACAAGGTCAAAACTGAAAGTGAACACTGAGGCACATTTATTTGTTACCAAGGGAAACTGCAAATCAAAAATGGTGGCATTGACAGCATCCGAGTTCTAAACGACCAGTACATTTGACATTTTGTTTCTTAACTCCCAGCAAGAAAACCACCAAGAAAATTAAATGCTTCAATAAAGGCTGTTACTGCCATTTATTATTTGATGTCAACTTGCTTATAATTTTTGTTTCAATTATTGTTTTCACATTTCTGCAATCTATACCCTATTATATTGTTTACTGAATATCCAAGCTGTCGATCATACTAGATTATACTGTGCGATCCACCTTGAGTCTCAGTGAGAACGGTGGACTGTAAATAATCTAAATAAAATTTTAAAAATAATACAGAGCAGACTGGTATTAGCAGAATTCCCAGATTTACAGTGAAATCCTAAACAGTGGAGTACTCTTCTTAGGATTTCACTGTTAATGTGCTGGACACAGGTTGCCACACTTAAGGTAAAAAAGGGTTATACTTGAAGAAAATGCGCTTAGCCTACAGTGTCAATATAGCATCAGCATCTTCTCTAGACCCAGAGGAAGAGCTCCAGCCAGAGAGCCACACTGTGGCATGGGTCTGCTATGTGGTAGAATGTGATTTGAAGACCTTGGGACCAGTCTTCCATTTTAAGGATTGCTTCCAGAAACTACTCTGTTGGACAAGATGTCTTTCTTGTTTTGACATCATACACATTCCTTCCTTTGTTCTTTGCAACCAGGTGAAAAGGGTTCAGCTGGCTTGCTTGGCTTCCCTGGCATGCCAGGCCCACCTGGAGTCCCTGGAGTGAATGGGGTGAAAGGAGTGCTCGGTATACCAGGAAGAGATGGAATACCTGGCTTTTCTGGAGCCCAGGGCCAGAAAGGTAAGCCCCGTCAAAATTCGATAGCCAGCATGCCAAGAGGTAAACACCCCTTACTTAGGGTCATGTTTGCTTATGGACTGGGCTATAGTTTTGTTCCCAGATCAGTGCGGCATTGAGGCAGGAATGAGAGAGGTTTCTGACCTGTGCAAGGGGCATTGTATGACATCTGTCCTGTAACTTGTTCAGGAGAAAGAGGTGATCGTGGTCCCCCTGGTCGCCCCAGCAGAGCTCCAGAAATGTTCGTTACGGTTAAAGGAGACAGAGGAGAGCCTGGATCTATAGGACTTGGTGGATTTCCAGGGCCTCGAGGTATCCATTGGTTCTAAAATAATAAAATCCTACCTGCTTTGTTAATTGACTGCACATTATTCTTTTTATTTATATTTCACTTAACGATGGATCTCATGGAGAACAGAGATTCCCAGGATGTCTTCCGTCCAGACCCTGACTTGCTGAATTTCAGCAAAGTGGGCCGTCTCGTGCATTTCCCCTGCCGCACCCCGGCCTATGAATGAACACTGCAGCCTTCTAATCCTGCCAGGCGTGGAATGAACCCCACAAAGAGCTGCAGCACTTCCTTCAGTCTAATTCAGGAACGGGGATTCTTACTTAAGATGAATCTGCCACCATCCTTTTTAGAGGGAGGAATATCAGACTGTAGCCTAAGATATCAACCTGTGCTTTTCTATGTAAATATAGGGGACAAAGGACTCCCTGGGCCTCGTGGACAGCCAGGCCTCCTGGGAATTGCTGGGTTACCAAGCAGAGAGAAAGGGCTGAGAGGAGACCCAGGCCTCCCAGGAGCACTTGGTTACCCTGGCTTTGTGGGACAGAAAGGAACAGCTGGCATTGTGGGGTTTCCAGGACTGCCAGGAGAAAGTGTAAGTATGCCTTTCTCTTTTTAAATGGATGCCTTTGGTTGTTCCCATCCCACTAAGAAAGGAGAAAACTGGAAACACAAAAAAACCACTTACTTAAAAACATGCTAGAAAATAAATAACTCCAATGGCAAAAAAATTACAATCTAATTAGGAAAATACTACATTGATTTCAGGCTGGGCCAAAGAAGATGGCCGCTTCCCTACCCTGACATGGCTGGTCTTGCCATCTGGATCTATGCCGTGGTAACATTGAAGTGAAGACTTGTTTTGTTCTGTTTGGCTTACCACAAATACTGGCCATTTCCCTGGGTTTTGGTATTATGTGTCTTTTTGTTGAATTATTGTAAATATACTTTATTTAAAATATTTTTAATGCTGAAGTGTTTTGATGTTTGATGTTCGCAGCCTTGGGGACCTTATTTGGCTGGGAAGGCGGCATAGAAATATTTTAAATAAATAAATAATACAATGAAAACCCCTCCTCAAGAAGCGCTACATTATGAGGGCTATACATGTTGTATAGCGGGGCAGGATGTGGAAGGAAAGAGCTCTTGTTCTCATGGGGACACAGTAGTGCAAAATAAGGAACCTAAGAAAATAAGGAACCTAAGAAAAATCAAATTCCCAAGCACAGTATGCGGGTGAGAAGCCAGTATCGTCAGTACATGTGCCTGCGCACAGCACGCGCACGCTCCCAGGACTGCGCGATGACATCACTTCCAGGAAGTTCCCGCAGGCTGTGGCCGCCCCGGGAACACTCCCATGCTCCACTGGGGGCCCGATTTGGCCTGGATCAAGACATATTTGGCCCAGATTGGGCCTGAATCAGCCCTGAATTAGCTGCTGTGGTGTAAGGGTGCACTCCCCCACCCGGCAGCAGACAGATCCGGGCCGTATTGGGCCAAAATGGGGCCAAAATGGCTCAAATTGGGCCCGAATTTGCCTGGAACAGGCTGCTGCCATACAGGTGAACACTCCCCCGCCCAGCAGCAGCCCAGTCCTGGCTGTTTCAGGCCCAATCCTGGCCATTCAGGGCCCAAATTGGGCCCAGAATGGCCAAAAGGGCCAGGATCAGGCCCCAAATGCTCAGGATCGGGCCACTACCAGGTGGGTTCCCCAGCTCAGCAGAGGCCCAATCCTGGCTGTTTCAGGCCTGATCCTGGCCATTTCTGGCCCGATCCTGGCCATTATGGGCCCAAAATGGCCCATACGGAGAGTAAAGAATTTTTTTCTAAACTGCTGCATTAGTAGCATTTAGTAGAACTTTTCGTAATGTGAAAATCTCCTTGCAGAGGTTGAGAGTCAAACTAGAAGTGACGCTGTCCCCCCAGGGATTCCTGCCCGTTTTGGACTCACCTCACAATGGTCCCAAGCTGAATTGGGCCCCTGCAGCGCTATTAAAAGGAGTTTCCACTGAACAGTCCAAGATGGCAGCAAGTCCCCATGGCAGATTCAGGGACGCCACCATGCCTAGTTTGACCCTTAGATTCTGTTTGCTGTTTTGCCTTCGGATACCTTATTTTTCACTCCTTCCCCAGGGCGCTGAGGGCTCACCAGGTCCTCCTGGTATCTCAGGATCTGTGGGATTGCGTGGTCCAAAAGGTAAGTTGTTGGTGTGATTTACAATTTATATTTATATAAGAATCATCCACCATCTAGTTCTTCCCGATTGGTGGATTGACTACCTCCAATTAGCTAATCTGATTAGTGAATTGACTGCTGTCAACTGTTTTATATTCATATTTTATACTGTACTGTTTTGCTACTGTCATTTTAAATTGTTCTGATGTAAATTATATGAATGTTTTTACCTGATGTAATCCGCCCTGGGCCTGCTTTGTGGGTAAGGCGGAATAAAAATCTAAAGTAAAGTAAATAAATAAAGTATCCTTTCATGAGAGTGAATTGCAGTGGAAGAGAACTACTGGGAAGTATCTAAACAACCTCTTTTTCGGGGTAACCATGGCTGTTTCCACATGGATTATTTGTTCTTGGTTCAGTCCTTTTGGGAAGTAGATATTTTTCCCTCTGCATCCCCACAGGATCATGGTGCATTCCCCAGCTTTTGTCTGATCTTTCCCAAACCACATTGCTCCAAAGTTTTGGGAAAGATTGCAGCAGAGCTGAGCAGCCATTTTCCTGCCCCCGTCCCTTCACTGGCCATTCTTCCCTCCCCACCCCCGTCACTAGGTAGATATTTTTTAAATCAGCAAATGAGTATCATTATATCTATATAATGTTATAACAATCTTATTATCATTTTCTGTGAATTCTCAACGTTCGTTTTGTAAAGCTGTCTTTAGCCCCTTCCTTTCTCTTCATTCTCTGCAACAAAAGAAATTAGAGACTTGCTTTTTTAATATGAAAGCTGAGCATTTACAGAAAATGATATCATGTTATATTGATACAATAATATTCATTTGCCAATTTTTAGAAAAAAAGAAAGAAAAAGCTTGTGGAGGCAGAAATTTACTGCTGCCAGAGGACTAAGAGAGGGAAACCAAACATGTGGACGCCCCGTTGCCATTGCACTGTATGAGCAGCTTCAGCTGCAACAAGGAAACCACACGAGCCTGTCTCTGTGTGGAAACTGCTCTTCCCTGGCATTCCAAGTAAGGGATGTTGTTTTCTTTGAAAGATGGAAATTTGCCATACTATTTGCTTAAAATGTTAAATCTTTTCGAATAAATCATCTCCTTATCCCCTGAATGTCAGTAGTTCACACAGTAACAAGCAGTAAAATATCTGATGTCCCCAAGTTTTGTAGTCCCTCCCTCCCACATCCTCAAAAATATTTAGGCACCTGGGTCTAGGTGCCTAAGGATCAATGAGTCATCATGAGCAGAGAGGCAGTTGTGGACAACACTAAATTTATTCAAGGAGGCACCGTGCCAGTTTGTACAGAGCTCCGGAAGGATCAGCGAAACAGCAGATGAAATTAGATGTAAAGTGCAGAGGGATGCAGGCGTGGATGGGGCTGGAATTATCTTCAGATATATGCTAATGAGGTCTGAATATCTAGGAAAGAGATGCTGAGATTCTGGTAAATAGAGCACAAAGAAAAATCAACAAGCATACCGTTCTAGCGGAAAAAGATAAATGCTGAGTTAGGAATGGTTACGGATAAAACAGCAAATATAATAATGCCGTTAGATAAATGTGTTGTGCAGCCACATTTAGAGTGCTATATGACCTGGGTATTACATCTCAAAAATACACCTTGGCTCTCGAAAAAGTGGAGAAGAAAGGACAACAGAAATGATTGTTTGGAGTGAGGAAAGTTTAAAGCAGGTGGGGTTTTTTTAGTTGGAAAAAAAGATGACTGTGTGTAGAGCAGGAGTTATGGTTTTTTCACCAGTATAGAAAGAGCAGATCAGGAGAAGTTTCTTTCTCTCTCCTTCCACTATTATTAGAGCTGGGGCTCATCCAGTGAAATTGACACTTGGCAAGAGAGTTCAGGGCAGACAAAATAACGTGGTTCTTCATATCTAATGAAGATACAGAATCTGCATTTGCAGGTTCTGAGAATGAGAGCCAGTGGCCTAACTGGTTTTAAAAAGGATCAGGCAGCTCTGTGGAGAACAGATGATTTGATTGATCTTAGCCAGGAGAGCTCAAGGGAATTTGTGAGTGCCGCATAATGGAAGAGACTGGGATGGCCGTCATTTCTCTGCCAGGTGTGAGCTTCCGCTGCAGCTGTTGGCTTACATAGGAGAGGACTGGGTCAATGGCAGACCGATCGTACGTCCTTTAACAAGCTGGTGCGATGCAGTGGCTAAGCGACTAGCCTTGTCTTGTCAGATCTCAGAAGCTAATCAGGGCCAGGCCTGGTTAGTACTGGGATGGGAGACCACCAAGGAATCCAGGGTCGGTACATAGAGGTAGGCAATGGCAGACCACTTCTGTTCCTCTCTTGCCTTGAAAACCCTACAAGATCGCTGTAAGTCAGCTGCAACTTGACAGCAAGAGAGAGAGACGGAGTTAAGTCAGGTGTTGGTCTTCATGCAGCTCCAAAGTTATATAAATAACTACCTAGCAGGGCCATTTTGGCTCACTAATATAGCAGGGGGAAAGGCCCCACCTCCCTGCATGCCATGGCCCCAAGCAACACTGGGCTTCCTCAGGCTTTTAAAATGACATCCCCACAGTTACTGAGTGCTGTTCCCGGGACCTGGCTTGTTTAAAAAACATATTGCATCGTATTGCATCGTTTGGCCTTGAATGATGAAATGGGGATGTCCCAGGGCTTTTTTTCTGGGAAAAGAGGTGGTGGAACTCAGTGGGTTGCCCTTGGCAAAAATGGTCACATGGCTGGTGGCCCCACCCCCTGATCTCCAGACAGATGGGAATTGAGATTGCCTAATCTAGACTGCAATCTCAACTCCCCTCTGTCTGGAGATCCGGGGGCGGGGCCACCAGCCATGTGACCATTTTCAAGAGGTTCCGGAACTCCATTCCACCGTGTTCCCGCTGAAAGAAAGCCCTGCTCAGTTCTATTCTCCTCTTTGCCAGTAGCACATTAGGTAGCAATAAGAAAGCCGTTCTTTCTCAGCCATCCTGTAATCTGACAGTGATTCTGTTGCAAGGATTGCAACAAGATACGTTTGAACGCTTGAAAATATTATGCAGATGCTTAATAAATGTACTAAGCATCTGTTTAGCACTTTCAGAGAGTACTTCGTAAACACAGTTTGGTTTGTTACGCTGGATGACACGATTTTTGCATGGAAATGGATAACTATACAAGTATGTTGCAAGTAGCAGAATTTTATTGGTTGAAGCAGCAGTAAACAAAAGTGCCTCACACCCTACCCCACAAGCTTGTGAGGATAAAACGGAGGAAAGAAGAACAATATAAGCTGCTTTGGGTTCCCACTCAGGAGAAAGGCAGGGTATAAATGAAGTAAATAATAATAAATTGTTTCTTTACTTCATTTATGCTCACTTACAACAAATATGTTGTGGCTTACAACGTTTTCTCCTTCTCCAGTTTATCATCACAGCAACCCTGTGAGGTAAGCCAGGCTGAGAATGTGCCACTGGCCCAAGGACGCCCAGCCAGCCTTCTGGGCAGAGGGGGGATCTGAACCTGGCTTTCCCAACACTCTAGCCAATATACCATGCTTGAGTTCCGTTTGTAGATATTTTTTTTCCTGCATGTTTCTGGGTCCAGGTTGTGGATTCCCTTCCTTGTGTCATGTCTGACTGTGCCCATTCATTCATGCCAATGATTTTGCTGTCAAGTGTATGCTGTATTCTATCAAGGGTGACTCCATTTTGCATTGCTAGATTTATTCTTGTTGCTAACATTCCAGTGAGTTCTCACACGTTCCCAGGTGGCTGGGTGTTTACCAGTCTGAAGCCTTTTTCCTGTGATATGTCTTCTTTCTGTGTAGTCTGATAGCACAAATATGCATCCTGTTCTCACACAGAATAAACAACACTAGGTTGTTTGGGAATTGGGAGGGGGAAGGAACAGGGGTAGAAAAGGGATGTAATTTTCCTATGTAGTCATTCTGGTCAACTTTCTACTAGAACTGCTTAGGTGCTTACCTTACTCCTAAGTAGACCTTTGGATCTGATTATGGAAAGAACTGATTTCTGAATAAAAGTCATTTAACCAAGAACCTGTGTCTTGCTACAATGAACCAGGGATCTGTCTGCTGTAGTCTGTCATCCAGAGCCTGACACCTTGGTGCCTAGTTTCGGTGGCCTGCCCTCAAAACACTTTAGCTGTCCTTCTCTGACAGACCCCGAGATTAACCACTGGCCCTCCTGGGTCTGCAGCTTCTTGTTCTTAGGAGTGGGCATCCACTGCAGAATCCTTCACATGGTGAGCCAGTCACAAGCTAGTTTTAGCTTGGCCGCTAGACCAAAACTGTAACAGGAAGAGAGAAGCAAATGGCCCCCAGCCTCCACTTCCAAAGCAGTGCTTATTTTGCACCACTGTGTCCCCAAAAACAATAACCAAACTACATGTCGTGCTAAGAGTTCCATGATTGGAATGCCATATCTGCTTTTGGTCCAAAGAAGCTTCGAAGGAGGTGAGGGGGAAGGGGCCAGAATAAGCATAAAGGGTATGCAATGCGGAAATGGTGAGGTTGAACCTGGCCCCCGGGCATGCGTGTGCTGTTTCCCAAATTGAAAAGGCCCTTGCCCAAGTTGCTTTAATCCCATTAAGGGGAAAGAAAGGTTGTGTACAGAATCAGTCTTAACAGCTGGGGTGGAGGAAGGACTTTTCTGCTGGAGGAAGAGTACAGGGATGATAAAAAGGTCCCATAAGGGCTACAGCCTACGCGTGACAATTTTTGAATATTACTTTTGCACTGCTTTGCCCAAAGAGCTATTTACGAAGTGGAAAAAACTTTCTCTTCCAGGTGACCGTGGGGAGACATTTGGCTTCCCTGGGGCTGTAGGACCTAAAGGTGAACGAGGGGACTCTGGGATTCCTGGTAAGAGACACGCGGTGGCCTCCGAAAGCTTCCAGGAAGGTTCGCCTTCTGAACTTTGTCCACAGCAATCTTGTCTTCACACTTGTAATTTCTGCAAAAATTAAAATACTGTTTGAGACACACACACACACCAAGGGTTACAGAACAAATTATATTTGGCATGAGCCACGCTTTTCAAGTTGCCACTTTGAACCTTTTAGCCAAGTTTCCTGCTAGGCAAAGTCCATCTTGTGAACGAACCCAGTTGACAACAACACTTCTCCAAAGGGTTGTATTTGTCCAGAAGATGTATTTGTACACCTCTGTCTAACATTTATTGTTGTTGTTGTTGTTGTTAATAATAATAATAATAATTGTCTATAGAGTGAATACATTCATTGATGTGGTATAAGGCAGCTATGTGTTTATGTTCACTGTGAAGGCCACCTGTTATTAAAAAAAAGGTTTTAATTGTCTTGAGACTTGTACGTCTGATATGCTATGCTTTTTTCTGTGTTCTTTTGAGGTGGAAAAGGAATTGAGGGACCAAAAGGTGAGCCTGGATACCGAGGAGGCAGCGGGCTGACTGGACCAAAAGGTGTGCCAGGTGACCCTGGCCAAGAAGGACCACCAGGTAGCTAAGAAGTTTTTCAGGGTAACAAGGAACAAGGAACAATTCATGTAAAGCTATTTTCAGTGAGCTTATTATATACCTTCCCTTTCTAACACAAGCTGTTGTGTATCCAGTCCTGTTTTGGTCTGAATACTGGTGACACATCTCGCAGTGTTACTTTTGTGAGGGGAGGATTGTCCATGCAGTTCTTGAGATAGCATATAAAGCTTGAGAGGGCAAAATGAACTTATTTGCCCAGGACTGAAAATTGTGGGTTTTTAAAAAAAACAACTTGTGATTAGAATTAATATATGAAAAATAAGAGAAAATCTGTCAAATTATTAGAAAAAATTGATATTATACTATAGTATAATAGTTTCAGTATTAGTTGATACTTTTTAAGGGTCACTTGAAGCATCACATAAATTGATTGATAGCTTGATATAATAATTTGAAGTGACAAGTAGAGTTAGGGCTGCCAAGCCTCTAGTCAAGGCGGGAGATCCCCTGCCCCAAGTTCTTGTTGCCCAATGCCACGCCAAGCAGCAGCAGGATTTTTTTTAAAGTGGTGTCATGGGTGTGACAATATCAGTTCCTGGGAAGACATGAAAGTGACAGCAGGTAGCTCTGGTGACCATAGAGTTTCTGGTGATTACTAGAGTTACCTGCCACCACTTCCTGCCCCCCATCTCCCCACCCCCACCCCTGGAGAAAATGCGGGGGGAAACTTCATAGGTTCTCCAGCTTTTTTTTCTTTGAAGCTCCAAATAGCTGAGGAAGGGTGACAAATCAAATGAGGAAAATGACATTTTTCACTTGTAAGTTTTCCTTCAAATGGCAAGTACTATTTTCAGGGGGCAGTTTAAACTGACATAATAGAGAGTGAGTCACTCCCTCCCCCTGATTGCCTGATTTACCTCTCTGCAGCTCTTTTGTTTTTTTCTTTCGAAAAAATGAACTGGAGATCCAATCACATGTGCCTTGTGTCAGTTCTTTGCTCAAAATTTCTTCACTATCGCTTAATTTAAACTGGTAAACAACCAGATGTTTACTGGGAAATAAGTCCCACAGAGTTCAGTGGTATGCTACTTAGCATACTATAAGTGTCAGCCTCTGGGAGTTTCAAATTTATTAATACCAGAGGGTCAGCTTCAGAAGCTCATTGGGTTTTTTACTTGATTTTTTTCACCTCTAGGCTTCTCTGGAATTGGTGGTTTCCAAGGAAGTGCAGGTTTTCCAGGTAGCCCAGGACAACGAGGCCCCCCAGGATTTTCTGGACTCCCTGGCATAGCAGGGCTGAAAGGTATGACTGCCATTTAGTGTGTTTGGTTGAGAAAACCCAAATATCAGTGCTTGACCATGTTACCTGTTGTAAATAAATGAGGGTGTGATGGACTCAGTTTCAGATGCTGAGATTTCCAGTCAGTGAGCTATGATTGACATGTTTCCTCCCCCCCTCCCCGGTGTGGCTAGCCTGAACTGGCAGTTGGGGAGGGAATGTTGGGGACGCTGTCAGTTGGAGTTGGAGGGTAAACAAGAGAGTGGAAGGAAAGTTGAAGCTTAACCTCAGCCACGCTACCAGAGGCTTCCCAGCCCAGTATCCAGCTTCACAGGCTTAAAGAGGAGAAGTTTTACCTCAGGGTAGGGGAAGGTCCGCCTAAGCCTGAGTTGGACGTGGGTTTGTGGCAGAGGGTGTCATTTTATTAAGTATGTATATCCTGCTTTTTGAAATGTCATTTGCCTCAAGCAACTAACAATATCTCTCCTGAAAATCTAACATACGGAATGAAATCTAAATATGTGATGTTTAGCCCATTGAAAATTGGCAGCTGATCCAGTTTTTGCCATAGTAAACTGAACAACAAGAGAGAAGCCAGCAGACAGGAAGGGGCAGCATGGTCCTTAATGCCAATGCTGGATGCGCTGGGCAATATTCAAGGAGAAGGCATTCAACAATATTGTGCTGCGGCCACAAAAGATGCTGGGTATATTGTGATCCGCTTAGTCAGTTCAGCCTTGTGATGTTTCTTTTCCCCAGGACACCCTGGCCTTTTGGGTTTGGATGGCCTCAATGGCTTACAAGGCACAAAAGGGCCGCCTGGAACACCAGGTAAGTCAAGATGTGATAGGAAAATTCTTAAGAAAATCAAATTTTATGAAAAAAAGTTGTGAACAGCCACACAAAATCCAGAACAAAAAGCAAAATTCACCTTTTATTGAGGCTAACCAAAATGACACAAAACATTATGCAACCTTTCAAGTTCTTTAGAACTTTTCATCAGACCAGGACTTAAAAATTGGAAGAAGAAAAAAGATGGGCCGGGGGGGGGGGAGGAGCAGATTTTTCAGGTCCTGAGCTTAACCCTTTCATGCTAGACTTGATGTTAGATGCTGATAGGCTGACAGGACCAAACTAGATGCTATGGCAGCCACTGTATCGTCTAGTTGGGCTCAGACTCTACTTTTTAATCGGGAAGGGCTGTGGCTTAGTGGCAGAGCATCTGCTCGCCATGCAGAAGGTCCGAGGTTCAATCCCTGGCACCTCCAGCTAGAAGGATCAGGTGGTAGATGACGTGAAAGACATCTGCTTGAGACTTTGGAGAGCCACTGCCAGTCTGGTTAGGCAGTACTGACCTTTTTATCTGATTCAATATAAAGTAGCTTCATGTATTCAGATGTGTTCGATTGCTGTAGATGTTATATTACATCGCTTGCATTCTGGGTAGAAGAAACAGCCACCAATGAACCTTATAGACCCTTAATATGAATGTAATTTGTTGAATTTGCGCCCTGCATTTTGTCCATCATGGAACACAAGGTGGTGTCTATATGAAGTTCCCAGGAGTCTTCCATCCAGTCCCAGGCCAGCTGCAGACATGCTTAGCTTCAGCAAGGCTGCCACAACCATACCTTGGTATCTATACTGTAGTATCTTTAGATGAACTTGACCTCCTCTCTTCCCAGGACAAATTCCTATGTACTTGGGAATTTTCTACGTTAACCACTAAGGAATTTCATCCACCACAGCCATTGATAGTTTATTTAAATAGCCATATACTGCCAGCCATTTTAAAACTAAAATTAAAAGAAACCCAAGTTGTTACTCCTGCATGATAGTCAACAGATTGGCTCAGATATAATCTGAAAAAATAATTTAGCTAACTGTGGTTTGTAGATCATCTGATCCCAGACCTCTTTAAGTATAGCAAGTTTGGCTCTCTTACACCAGGATCTGAAATCAGAGCCTTGGCTTATTGACCACAGTTATTCTTAACTATAATTTTGTGTTATGTGCAAACCGTTGATTCCAGGGCTTTTTTTCTGGGAAAAGAGGTGGTGGAACTCAGTGGGTTGCCCTCAGAGAAAATGGTCACATGGCTGGTGGCCCCGCCCCCTGATCTCTGTCTGCGCGAAGGGCAATCTCAACTCCCCTCTGTCTGGAGATCAGGGGGCGGGGGCACCAGCCATGTGACCATTTTCAAGAGGTTTCAAAACTCCATTCCACCGTGTTCCAGCTGAAAAAAAGCCCTGGTTGATTCTCATATTCCTGTTGAGAACTGCTCAGAATCAAAACCACTGTTGGATTTCACTGCATCTTACAGGCAGTGTGGTCTTAAAGGTGCAGGAGCACTAGCATGCTCCATCCTTGGAACCTCTCAAAGCATTTCCGTGCCCCAAGGGCCCTTCTCCTCCTTGTGTTTCTCCTGCTGGTCAGACAGACTCCAAATGCAGTTTTGCGGCAGCCCACCTCAGAGCCATGATAAACAAAAGTGGGAAACCCCACCTGGGAGTAATAACACAGTAAATTACAAATATAATGCTGTATTAAAGTGGCAGGGGCTCATAACAAATTCATACAATTCATACCAGCAATATATATAGATATTACACTCCCCCCTATATACAATGAAACACAGGGTGGTAATTGTATGCATTTGTTATGAGCAATCCCTGGCGTCTCCTTTTAAAGCAGATCTCTGGTTGCTGGTAGTAGGACAACTTGCCTCCATCTCTGGAGAGGTGCCAGTCAAAGTGGATAGGACTGAGCTAAGCGGACCAAGGGTCTGAGTAGGTACAAGATAGCTTTATGTGTTCATGTATCTGTTCTTATGTACCCAAATTATTCTTAATGGCCTTCAATTTTTTGAAATCTTTTGATTAGGTCCAAGTGAAACTGGACTTAAAGGCCCTGCGGGGCTTCCAGGTGTCAAAGGGGAACAAGGTGTCCCAGGTATTCAGGCTGGAGGCCCAGGGCCCCCTGGCCTGAAAGGAGCTACAGGAGACACAGGTAAGTAACAGCAACTATAAGAGGGGATGGATTTTTACTGAAGGTTTATATTAAAGATTACCAATGGATACAAAATACATAAAGAAGCCTACAGTGTATCTCTCGTCAGTGATTACTTTTCTCCTTTTGGGATGTCATTAGTATCTTATCAAATTACTATCAATGAATTTTATATCATTTCAATATCTACTCTGTGGTATCAGTCCTCAATATATAGTTTCGTGTTCCATCTTTCACTGGTTTGATTCTTTTGCAGATAGGTCAGATCTTGCCTTTGCCACAGGTTCACTAGATGGCCTTAGGCAAGCCACATCCTCTCAGCCTCAGGACCCCACCTTCAATATTGGGGTTTAAAAAATAAAAAACTAGCTTACCATGCCAAGGTTGTTACAAGAATTCAAAGGAAACTTTGAACCCCTCTCCAGGGAGATCATCTGTCTCCTTTATTGTTGTCTTTCTCCAGCGGGTGAAGATGTTTTTATTTTGTTTGGCAAACCCCCAGTAACTGTTATTGGTTCTCCTCTTTGGTTTTGGTGTTATGCATGTTTGTGTGTTTATATGTTTTTATTGAATTATTTTATATTTACTTTTAAATACTGTTTTAATGTTGAAATATTTTAATGTTTTGATTTTCATCACCTTGGGAGATCCTATTTGGGTGGAAAGATGGCATAAAAATGTTTTAAATAAATAAACTGCAAAGAGAGCATGTGTCTGAAGTGCTTTGAGCACTCCAAAGTGCTGTATATCAGCTAACTGGTTGTGTTGCGTTTGAACCTGCATTTGTCCACTAGATTCTATTGGCTGGTGACATTTTGGGAAAAGGGAATTGGTGGATCACTCTCATTCTAACTACCCTTCGGCCTTGAGCCAGTTCCCATGTGCATGTAGATCCTTTGCTTTCTTGAAACTGAATGTCTCTGACTGGTCTCTTTTGAAAAGTTGTGGGTTTGAGTGAACAAAAATATTATAGCTGTGATGTTGTATTCTTGATGTCCCATAAACATGTGCAGGACACCATTCGGTGCTATAGTTAAAAACTGGTGAGTCAAGCATGTCTGAACCATCCTCTTATTCCTGTCGTGGTGCATCTCTGTGTTGGCAGCATGCTGGACGCTGGACACCCATAAACACCATTTGCATGTTATTGTCTATGGGCAGAATCCTGCTTCAATGGCATATCATTAAATCAATCGAAAGGGACAAAAAAAACCCTAGAGATGGGCACGAAATGGGGAAAAAATGAACCCTGAGTTTTGTGGTTCATCGCATTCCTTGAAACACGAACCATGAACTTTCACAAAATTGATGCAGTTCGCAAAACGATTTGTTAGGTTCGTGATTCGTCAAATCCCGGGGCCCTACAACAGCCCCCTTCATACCTAGAGATACTAAACTCACAGGGAGACTTCAGCAGGCTCTTCTCCAGCCACCCTCCAAGTAGCTCTCTTCAGGCTTTCTTTGCTGATTTTCCCTCCTGGCCTCCTGCTTTCTGCTGCTACTGGAAGAAAAGTCAAGCGGAGCAGATCTGCTTGGGTTTTCCTCTCTTCAGGTTCTCTTTGCTGACTTTTCCTTCCCCTCCTCCCATCTTCCTGCTGCTCTGACATCCCCCCCGCCTCCAAGTTGTTGAAGGAAAAGCCAAGCAGAGGGAGCTTGGGGGCAGGAAGGCATGTCAGAGCAGCAGGAAGACAGGAGGTAGAGTCAGGGAAGGGTTCTTGAAGCTGGCAAGCAGCAAGCAGCAGCAGAAGGAGCTGTTGAGGCGGCCACCGCTGCTGCTACTCCACCATCCCGTTCTTAAAAACGGAGAAGGGAAACAGAGAGGGGAAGATCCAGAGGAGTTAGCCGTGTTAGTCTGTAGTAGCAAAATCAAAAAGAGTCCAGTAGCACCTTTAAGACTAACCAATTTTATTGTAGCATAAGCTTTCGAGAATCAAGTTCTCTTCGTCAGATGCCTGATCAAAACTGGGTCGATACAGAAGAGGAGGGGGGAAGAGAGAGAGAGAGGAAAGAAGGGGACATAAATCACAAGGGGACAGAATGCAATTAGCATGGAGGCAATCAAAACATTCCTTTGCTTGGAAATGTAAACATCTCCTTTTGGTGTGCAGTCAGTTTGCCGTATTAAGTTTGTAGCAGTGAAAGTATCCAATTCCTATGTAGTATAAGCCTTCGATAACCACAGCTGTCCCTGCCAGATGCATCTGACAAAGAGAGGGGAAGGAGTCTCTGACTACAGTTCCCAGGTAAACTCACGCAGACCGGCATTGCTCAGCTTTCAGGTTGTCAGAGAGAGCTGCCTAACAAGGTTACGTGGGCTAAGACTGGGGTTTCCATGGCAACAAAAGGTCTGCAGACATTCCAGGCTTGTATTGCCTAGGGAATCAATGGATCGGCACCAGCCTGTCTGGCATCATGAAGCATTCACAAATTGAATTAATTGGCCCGAAAAGTCGTGGATTTTGTGAAAATGCAGCCCCATGAACCACATTTTTGTGATACACAACTTAGCCTGATTCGTCACGAAATTTGATTCATATTTTGATTCGTGCCCATGTCTAAAAAAAAACCCCATTGGGTTGAATCCTTTTCTCTTAAAGGCAGCATAATTGGCCATCTGCTGCACTCCAAAAAATCTAGATGGTGCTTTTTTCTCCAGGTGCTTTTTGGAGAGCAAGAACTCCAGATCATTTGTGCAAGGAAACCAAGCCACGTGATGCATAGGAGAGTATCCCCTCTCTGGCCTATGAGCCAGGCTAACCTCAGGGAAGAATTCCTTCTCTGCCACACGTGAGCAAATTGAAGTTAGTTGCAATAAGATGTATCTGCATGGAGGTGAATGAATGAATTTATTTGCGGTCAGAGACCATAACAATGACAATACATCCTTATCAATCAATAAAATTAAATCCAGCGTAAAAATGTAAAGGACATAAAAAAATACATTTAGCATTTAAAATCTTATCTTAAAATGTATATAGTTCTCTCGGAACCGGAGGAATTCTAATATTTAAAACATTGACATTAAAATAGTTAAAATTGTCAAAAGAGCAGGAGACTATGTCGGGCTATTCCTTTTATTATGGAATTTAACCAAATAGAGACAGAATTTGGCTATTTGCCTGGAGATAGTTGGATTCTCATCAATTAGGAGTTTCTCCAGGCACGCCTTATTTGCCTCTGCAACTGGTGTGTCTAAGAGTGGAAAAATAAACTTGTCCCTATAGACTTGATGGAAAGGACAACGAAAGAACATATGAATAAGTGATTCCACTTCACCAATGGAGCAACGGCAGCGTCTATCCTCATATGGGATCTTTCTATATTTCCCTTCAATGACCATTGAAGGGATAACTTCACATCGGGCCAAGGTGAAAGCTCTTCTATAAGATGGGACATCCAAATGAGTGAGATATCTGGCCATACCCATAACATATCTAGATTCCCTAGGGGCCATAAAATGAGGAGATTGAGCTAAATCTCGTTGGCGCTCTATGTCTCTCACCCTTTGTTTAACAATACTTTTTGCCTGGTCACTGCCCTGAGTCAGTAGGTCGGCAGGCGAGAGTCCCAATCTTTCTAGGTTGCTCTTAACCATCCGCATCCACCTAGGCTGGTAAGGATCTTGGGTGCATGGAGGTGTGGAAGATACTCTTCCAATGCTTACCCAGTGTTTGTCATCCACATACAGTGGAGACTTATGTTTGATCCAGTTCCCCAAGGAGCAGTTGGAAGCAATGGTGTGAACAGCCATGCACTCTAGATGCTGTCCTAGGAGAAGGGATCAGTCTTTAACTGTGACTTTCACCATAGCACTACAGCACTGGACAGAAAGCCCAGGAAGTCCTCTGGAAAGTACATCTATAATCCTCCAGTTCTGTCCTCCACTGAACGTTTCTTCCTTTCATTCTTCCAGGACTTCCTGGTACCTTAGGTTTGCCTGGTTTGCGAGGACCTCCTGGCCTCTCTTTTCCATCTCGAATTCCTGGGAGACCTGGAGATGCTGGAAACCCAGGAGAAGATGGTTTACCAGGTACGGAGTCACATTATTGGGCTATCAACGCAGCCGTGAAAGGGAGAATTAGTTGAACTGCATGAAAGAATGGTTCTGGAATAAAACCTTCCAGATCCTGAAATCAAAATCTTGCTTCCGGTTGCACTGGACTGGTTTCCACGGTCAAGGCAGTCCTCTGTTATGAAACACTTTCCTTCAGTACTAGAAGATTCTGTTCATGCGAGACCAGCATTTTTCAATGGGCCAGAGAAAGCCATCTAGTACCAGAGGAAAGTACTGCACAACAAAGACCCACCTGCACCGAAAGATGAAGAGAAGCATAGCCATGGCCCCTGTACTGGCAGAATCCAGTATATCAATAAAGCAAGAAAAACATTTTTTTAAATCCTGTTCATAATTTTAGAAAAATTAAAACAAACACAGAAGAATTTAACATTCCAAACGTTCTTCTAAATGCAAAACGTACAAGAAAGCAAATAGCAGCCACAATATTAAATTTCTATCATAAAACTAGCAAATCAATATAGGAGAGAAGAGCTAAAAGCAGATAAAATCCTGGGGTTGGGGGAAGACAATCCCCACTCAGCAATAAGAACAAAAAACCCCAACTGACCCAAAAAAACAGTGAAAATAACCAAGTTCTAGACTGGTGGCATGAGGGGATGAACGTGCACAAAGTGTTCCACAGCCAGGGCCCATGAATAATATGCTGCCGCCCACACAGGCTCCTCTGGCTTGGGAGACTTTAATTGCTCTGCCCAGTTTTTGTAAGGTTTTTTTTTTCTGATCATCGTAAGAGTTGTAAACTCATTAATCTGCAAAAAGCAAAAAAAGAAAAGAAGAAGGAGTTTCAGCACAACTGGATTCAGCTGCACCACATCTTTATAGGTAGGCAGGTTGGTCCACAGAATTCCAGATGTCAGGGCTTGCAGCGGCCGCCGCTGGGCGGGGCGCTGGGCGGTCTGCTCCTGACATCAAGGGGGGGGCCAGGGATGCTGCAGGACCCTGCTCTGTGGAAGGAGGGGCGGTATACCTCACCCAGACTCCCTCTCAGTCCACTCGCTGGCCTGCTCAACCTGTGCCACCCACCCTCTTTGGCCTCTGCCATCTCCTCCTCCTCCATCCACTCTCCTCCTTGCCTTTGCTCTCACACTGCTCTGCTTCTACTTCCACACCATCACTCCTTACACCCACCACCTCAGAGCTCTTCCTAGCCACCTTATATAGGGTTTCCTTTCCCCGCCCCGCCCTCCTTCTAGGCTTGTTCCCTCTCCTGACTTGGCCCAGCTGTGCCTTCCCTCAGGTGTTTCCCTCCTACCACTAATCCCTTCTTGGCTTCCTTGCCTTGCTGGCAGGGTGGGGTTGAATGCGAGCCATCCCCAGCTGAGGTCTCCTTGGCCTTGCTCATGAGGAGCTGCCCCAGTAGGCCTTTGAGCTGCTGAGCTTGCCTGGCCTTGCTCATGAGGAACTGCCCCAGCCAGCTTCTGTGCTGCTGAGCTTCCCTAGCCTTGCTCGCAAGGAGCTGCCCCAGCCGGCTTCTGCGCTGCTGAGCTTGTCTGGCCTTGCTCACGAGGAATTGCCCTGGCCAGCTTCTGGGCTGCCTGCTCATTGATGCTGGGCGGGGCTACCCATCTCCTCCCCCAGAATGCCCGTGGCAGCTCCACCTGAAGGGGCTTGGCTCCTAGCACCTCCTGACCCAGGCTGCTGTCCTCTAGCCGGGGTGTGGCTCTGGGCTGTAGTGGCTGCTTCTCCTTGGCTGGTAAGGGCTCTGTTTGGGCTGCTGCTGGGTCCCTATTTCCCCTGCCTTGGCCCTTTTCCTCTGTCCTGCTTAGCCCCCTCTCTTCCCCCTGGAGGGTGGGACTGGCTGGTCTCTCCCTGCTCCCTCCAGCCCTCTGGGGCTTGGGCCTTTTGCCTCTTCCCCCTGGAGTGGGCTGGTTCTGGACCTGGTTGCTGGCTGGGGTGGTAGGGCCACTGCCTCCCGGTTGCCTCCCACTGCTCCCTCCTGGCAAGTCTGGGGGCTGGGACTCAGACCCCGGACACCAGAGCCGAAAGTCTGCAGCCCAGCTACTTCTAAGCTTCTCGTGCTTGTTGTCCTTTGCCCTAGGCTCCCAAGGACCCCCTGGGCCCCAAGGACCCCCAGGCCCAGCCTTCAATCAAGGTGACACAGGCACCCCAGGCTTTCCTGGCCTTCCTGGTTTGCCAGGCTTCAAAGGTGATCCGGGGATCCCTGGGCTAACTGGAATTCCAGGAGCATCAGGATTCAAAGGTACAATTCTCTTTTAAAAAAGAATAATAAAATGAATGGAAATGCTCTGGCTCTTGAGCTGTCTCTGCTCTCAAATCAGCAGCAACAGGGCTAAGTGGGAAAGGGGACTGAAGCAAATCAGGCATTTTGAAGGAAGCTCATCGGGTTGGTTGAGCCAAGTTATTCCACAGAAAGTTAGACAAGTGCAAACTATGTGATAGTCCATCATCTCTGTCTTCTGGGATGGGACCACAGTTCAGTAGTAGAGCATCTGTTTTGTATGCAGAAGGTTCCAGGTTCAATCCCCGATATTTCCACTGGCAGCAGGTGATGTGAAAGACCTCCATCTGAGACACTGGAGAGCCTCTGCTAGTCAGAGTAAATAATATTGACCTTGCTAGGCCAGTGGGCTGACTCTGCGTAAGGCAACTTCCTGTGTTCCTCTCTTCCTTTTGCGTTAGGAGTTATGCATTTTCGTGAATGGCTAGCTCACACATGCTTTTCGTAGACAAGAATGCAAAAAGCCAATATGATGTAGTGGTAAAAATATTATACTAGCAAATAAGACTCAAGTGAAAAGCCCAACTCCACCATGAAGCTCGCTGGAACTGTCTTCAGACACCCCGATTAATTCACTTGAATTACCGTTTATTGAACTAAGTACAGCGAGTGCAGCAGATTATCAACATGAACCCCAGTAATGGCTCAGGCTAGTTGGAGGCTCCATGTTCGGAAGCAGTCTGGATGTTGTCGTAAGAGAGCGCCGAAGGTAGGCTTTGGCCTCAGCACCCTGCTTGTAGCTCTCTTGGGGAATCTCTGGGTGGCCAGTGTGTGAAACTGGGGTGCTGGGCTACATGGACCCGTTGGTCTGATCCATCGAAGATGCTCTACTCTTCTTCCCTTGAAAACTAACTCACCAAGGGGTTTTTAATTAATATTTCCTTGTGGTTTTCTTTAAATGTATACAACATCTACTGGATGTTCTACAGAATTAACAGTTTGCAAAACTGGATACAGTTTTGACTTACACTGTGAGAAAGTATTTGTATCTTGCACTGTCTTTGTGGCTCTGGGATTCTTGGATCCCAGTTTATGGGTGGTGTCATGAAACAGCCCCGCTGACCCATGAGCCTAGTTCCAGCCCTCCAAAGCACCTAGAAGCTCACCGGTCATCCCTAGAGCCAAGCCAGAAGTGATGAGTGACACTTGCCTGGCAAGTGAACAGACTCCCATGTATTCCTCCCTGTTCACTTGCACTCCACTTGATCAAGTGGAGCGCAAGTGAACGGCAAGTGAACAGGGAGGAATACATGGGAGTCTGTTCACTTGCCAGGCAAGTGTCATTTGTCACTTGTAGCTTGGCTCCAAGTCTCTACCCAGTGATGCTCTACTTTCCAAAGTCCACCTGACTCTCCCAGGGGTTTTCTTGTGCTTCTCCTTTGGTACATTGACATCAGTTGGTCAGTTTCAGAAATTCCTGCCAAGAAGGCCAGCACTCTTAGCTTCCTTTCCACATTGTGGATTAAAGGCTCCACCAAGTGCCCACATCTCCCACTGCCCTACAACTGGTTATTGCAAGGTCCTCCTACTGCACTTGTGCACTCCAGAGGAACTAGCAATCTGGCAACCAACTACCTCCGTTTCCCTAGTTCCCATTTTAGATAGTATGTTTGAATAGTGGAGGTCTATGTGATATGGAAAGCAACTACCAACATTCAAAATAGAAAAGGATTTATTGAAAAGGATGAAGTCCATGCACATATTCTGCACAGCAACGGCATGCAAAGACAAGGTGCAAACACAGTCCTCTGTCCCTCTGCCCTAACCGTGCCTTAGTAGGTCTTGTTCAAGGCAGAGTCTTTAAACTTACAGCATCCCATTACCTTGGAGTCTTCATTTGGACTGCCTGCCCTTTGTCTTTTCCATGTGGCAATTGCTGCCATCCAAGAAGTCCAACATGCAATCTCTTTCCTGCAAGCCCTCCCCAGCTGGAATCAGCCAAGCTGGACCCCATTCCCTCCATGCCAAGGGAATTTATCTCCTCTGTGCCCACCTCCCTGTGTGTCAACTCTTTCTTTCCTGAGGTCTCCAAGAAGATACAATCTAGTCTCCAGCATCCCAAGCCTCTGTCACCATCTAAGTGTCAGGTTCCAGCTAAGGTGTGAGCTGGCCATTTCATTGTCTCCTGCTGGAAGAGCCATTTGTATTTATAAAGTTTTGATGACTGGGTATTCATCAGAGCAGTTAATCAGATGGGCAATACTTGGGAGCAATCAGCTTCCCATTCCTGCCTTTCTTCTGCCTACAGAAAACAAACTTTTAAAACCAAGTGTGCAAGTCCCACACCCCAAAATGTTGGGATGTAGCCCCAGAGAAAAGGGCACTTCAACACTAAAAAGGTTGAAGCCACCTTGTTGAAACTAAGGAGGTTTGGGTCTGGTCAGTACCTCCTAGGAACCCCCCATGTATGCCGTCTTGTATTCCGTAATGAGAGAAAAGTAGGATATAAATGTAAGGCAATACCACCTCCAAAACAGCTCCACATATGCTGTACGTGGTTTCTCCTAATATTAAAAAAAGGGATAGAAAAGCTTGGGGAACGAGAATCCTTCCGCACATTGTTTACCAGAAAACCTGGACTTATTTTTATGGAGACTTCAGACAGTACCAGTAAAGTTTAGCTGGGTTTATTTGTTGTGTTGCAGAGGAAACAATACACACTTTTTCAAATTTCTGGCAGTAACATCTCACAGTTTGGAGTCCACAAGCGAGCTTTCAGATTGCATATAGAAATTACATGCACAAGTTTGCAGGAAACTGCTCAACTTGGAGAAGAATGGTCAGCAAATACTTCCAATGGATTAACAAACTTTGGTGCTCATCCCATTGACCAAATTGTCTTTAAATTTAAACCACAGTTTCAGGGTTGAAAGAAACAGCTTTTTAGCAGTTCCAGTGAATCCAGTCAGTAGCAACTAGGAAAGTCAGCGGTTTCCTGGGAAATGTGTCACTTGTTTTTGCCACTTGCTGGTACAATTGCAAGAACAGGTAGATACTCTGGCTTCTGAAGGTAGTAAGATCTTGTCTTATTGATGCAGTCTCCGGTATAGTAGATTAGATAGTATAATGGAAGATCCATGAGTGGACCTCCTGATGGGGGTGGTATTAGGTTTAAAAGCATCCCAAAGGGGTGGTTTGGATCATAACCATGGTATGCGGAGAAGGGGGGGAACACTTTTCCCCATTTCCACATGCAAATCACCCCCCAAGAGCTGCTGTTTGGCCCACAAGGAAAACCAATGAGCCATGTGTAATTTGACCCTACCAGAAATGGACTTCTATGTGTTTAACTACAACTTCCAGCACCCTAGAAACCTTCTGGCAAACTTCAAGCTGTAGGTTAGACTTAGGACAGTTAAGAGAAAGGAATATAAATCCAGATCCATCTTCCTACACAGCTGAAAATCACACTTTGTGAAGTGACTCATAGAGAGCCAGGCAAAGGTGGGCAGAGTACATAATTTTCGTGGGAGGAACCTAAAGAAACGCCTAGCTCTCTCTGAGGTGAGCCCCCCTGTATCTGAGAGCCAAGCTACAAGTGACTTTTTTCACATGGAGAACACTTGATTGTTTTCGCGAGTTTCCCTGGGCACTGAAGTCCGAGTGTCCTTCCCCTCTGTTAGAATCGCTGCCTGAAGAGCCAGAGAAAGCCGGCAGCAGCAGCAGCTTTTGCAAATCGTTCCTCCAGTCACAAGCCTGCTGGACAAGAGGGCTCTCAACGATCGTTTGGGGCCAGGCAGCTGCTACTTTCTCCCTGGGCGTCCTGCTCCCGGGGAGCTGCTCTGGAGAAAGCCGCCGTGTTGGTGAAGCTCCAGCTGCAGCGACAGTGGAAGAATCTGCTGCTGCTCTAACATGCCCTCATTCCAGTTTTTCTCCCGGAGCTCAGGAGCAGGGGAAGGGCATGTTAGAGCAGCAGCAGATTCTTCCGCTGTTGTTGTGGCTGGAGCTTCACCGACACGGCGGCTTTCTCCAGAGCAGCTCTCTGGGAGCAGGATGCCCAGGGAGAAAGTAGCAGCTGCCCACCCCCAAACGATCGTTGAGAGCAGGCTTGTGACTGGAGGAACGATTTGCAAAAGCTGCTGCTGCCGCCGGCTTTCTCTGGCTCTTCAGGCAGCGATTCTAACAGAGGGGAAGGACGCTCGAACTTCAGTTCCCAGGAAAACTTGCGAAAGCAATCAAGTGTTCTCCACATGAAAAAAGTCACTTGTCGCTTGGCTCTGAGACATACCATTTCAGACTGAAGGTGGGCATGTATTTGATTGACTGCTCCTCCATCTCAGCCCCCCCCCCCAAAAACCCTACATGTCAGGGAGAAGGGTTATATCCTAGAAATCTCCATGGCGTGGTGATTTTCAGAGTGCAGGGGATTTTTTGTCTTGTGGAAGCATTCAATTATGTGATCCCCCACCTGCAGACTGAAGTACTGCAAGATGGCCACCTCATAGAGAACCAGGCCCTACTTTCCAAAGGCAAATGAAGCCAAAAAGAATTCTCACCATTGCATGATGTATGGAGAGAAGGGGAAAGAAAGTCACTACATCCAAACTGGTGTGTAAAAGTGTCCTCTTTCATTCACAGCTCTGGGGTTTGTGAGTGGCCTTGTACTACCTGAATAAAAGTTAGCAGTTCTCCTGAGAAATTTGGTTCCCTGGGGAAATTTCTTTTGGAAGGAGGTGGTTCTCCATTTTGGCCAAGCTTTGCGTGGTGGTGGTTTTTATGTGGCAGCAGCCCATATGCCAATGTGAAAGTGAATCACCCAGTTTTCTCATATTGGGGCCAGTTAACCTGTGTTAGTTCTGTGGTAAAAGGCAGAAGATGTTTCACCAAAATTAAATTAGTTGATACATTTTACTGTCTGTATAAAGATTTTATATGTGTGTGTAAACTGTGCTGATCTTTAATGGAAGCTGAAATGGTTCTGTTAGCCTCCACTTCATCTCTTCTCAGGCTTGAGAGGTGACCCAGGCTTCATGGGAATGCCAGGTAAAGATGGACCCCCAGGGGATCCAGGTTTCCCTGGCCCAAAAGGTGAAAAAGGCCATCGAGGTGAGTAGCAAATAGACTGAGGAAGATGAGTTAATCATGGAATGATGGTGGTGGTGGTGGTGGTGGTGATGATTAGGAAATGAACCCAAGGAACTCAAGGAAGAGGAGAAAGTGTTGCACGTGTCAATGCTCATCTTGCATCCTTTATTCTTTTTTCCACTTGTTCCTATTTTTAATTTGGGAGGATTTTTATGGAAGATTTGAAATAGCAAGCAAGGGGAGGCAACTTCTGATATTTTCTTCACAGCTAAATCTTTGGATCACAGTGTGATCTAAATATGTAAAAATGTGAAAATGTGTATCTCTATCTATCTATCTCTAGATACAGATATAAATACAGCTCACAAATCATACCATCTTTGTTGGCTATAAATGGGGCTCCCACTCCGTCATCTTCCCCCTAAACTCCCAAACTTCAAAAGCTACGTACCAGATTTGAAGTATTCCATCTAATTAACACTTTACTAAGTGAGATGTCCTCTGTTCAGCTCTTCTTCTGACTCTGCTGTGTGATTCCAAAAAATTCCTTATATGAATGCCTGAAAATATTCTGAGAGGATAAGGGAATTTTAGGACACTGAACAAAATTTCAGGATTCTCCCTGTCAATTTCTTGCAGTCCTTACAGGTTGCCTCACTGTTTATGTGCAGGTTTCCCTGGCCTCCAAGGTCCTCCAGGCCGCACACAGAAGCCTGAACATCTCACAGCACCTCCTGGTGAAACGGGACTTCCAGGAATTGATGGCATCCCTGCTTCTAATGGTGACCCTGGGCCTCAGGGACTACCTGGATCACAAGGTAAAAAAATAAGTCTTACTTGCCTATCTTCAGATATGAAGAAATGAAAGAGTAAGTTCCATCCTTTAGAGGCAGTTCTTTGAAGAGCTGTGTCCTCTAAACTGTGTGGTTAAATATTCCTAATGAGGACAAAAACTTAGGTGCATCTATGATCCTAAAAGGTAAAAGCCGCAGCCCCTCCCTCTCCTTTGGCTCCTTATCTTACGGTACGGGTAAGGTCAGGTCAGGGTGTCAGATGGTAGTAAAGAAAGAGGAGGTCCAGGGTTCAAAGCCCTGTTAATCTCCAGTTAAAGAATCACATATAGCCGGTGGTGGAAGATGTTTTTCTCTGCAGGTTGGACAGCAGTAATAGGATTTGAAGCCTTGAATACAAACATTCTGTGTTCTGATTTGACTTAAAATTAGCAGCATCCCAAACTGGCATGCTGAAATTCATTGCCCACCGGGGGATATCCTGAGAGACTGGATCTCTGATTTCATCTTTCTCAAACTGGAGTGCAGACTGATGTTGGCTGTGAACAAATACCATCTGACACGGGCGCTACTGTTCATAGTCCAGTGGCTGTTCTAAATCTTGGGAGAGGACGCAGGGAATCTGCCTTTAAAACTTGCTGTGTGTGGTGGGGGGTGGGGAGGATGTTGCATTAAACTGTGTTGCAGTTGGAATGGCTGGGTGTAAGCCGCTGGTCCTCTCTCTTGTTACTCTGGGGATAAAGACAGCAATATGAAACTTAACAAGTTATCATTTAACAACAGGCCCAAAAGGGAAGGCAGGCAGACCTGGCCAGATGGGATCCAGTGGATTTCCTGGATTTCCTGGTATAGTAGGAGATCCTGGACCCCCAGGTAGTCCAGGGTCACAGGGACCAGAAGGTAAGTGCTGTGTGCACAACCTAATATTGCCTTGTTTCCTTTCATGTTTATCCACACCACAGACTCTTTTATGTTCCCCATCCCAAGATGAAAATATGCATTCTAAATGTTTCTGCAGTAAGGCTTCCTAAATCTGATTTTTAGGAACCATATGACATACTTCAAGGCATGTGTCTCCTTGACACATTTATCCTTTCCACTTGCCATGTTTTTTCAGTTTGTTTCTGGTCACAACCTAGAAACAGACTAAGACCATATGATATCAAAAAGAATGCCTTCTCCCATCTGAACTTGCCTGTCTGTGAAGACCCTCATCAGAGGGTCTTTGTTGGGTACTGACACTTTCTAAATTAGATGAGTGTGCTACCAAAGGCAGGGTCTTCTCTGTGGTGGCATCCCAGCTGTCAACCTTCTTCCCTGACAATGACTACAGGTAAACATTCTTATTTGGGGGTAAGAGGAAAGGTAAGATATAAAAATAGTCTTCAATAAATTAAAATAGTGAAACTTTCAGATGCCAGGTACTTATTCATTTGAGCCTTTAATGGCAGTTATAGATCTTCTCTTAGCTGTTATATATTTGTTTCTTTTTTTTTAGTTTAATTTCTTAGGTTATTTAACCTGTTACACTGTTACTATTTTGTACTGTTTTTTTGTAAGCTGCTTGGAAGACCTAAATGATGGAAAGGTAGGATATTTTTTTTTAAAAAAAAATAAAGCATTAATATTTTAGAACTTAGTCTAATACATTCTGGTACAGATTGTGACAGTCAAGACCCACTCTGCACAGATGCCCACTGGGGGTTTAATTATATCTCGTTTTTTTGCTCTTGTGGGGGGGGGGACAACACAAACAGGTTGGTTTCTCGAGCCCTTGCTTGGTGGGCCAGACATTGGGCAGTCCCCTATGACCTCTTAAACGCTAACTGGTTTCTTGCAGCCCTGCTCCTTGTGTGAGGATGAGGGGACAGAATCCTGAGGTTCTAGAATGGACTGTGCCACTTTAGACTCTGGGGGAGGGCATTTTGGAATGCTCCATTGTTTAAAAAAATTGCAGGTAAGAAAACTAGCACTTCAAGGAGAGAAGCTCAGCCATCTCCCTACATTCTAGTTTTCTGCTTGCAGAATGTGAATGAACGGTGCCTGAAAATGGCATTCCCTACCCTCAGTCTAAGTATTGTCCATTCTTGACTGCTCCTAATTCTCTCATCTCGTTACTACTTCATTCTCCCGAATGTTAAAACCAGTTTAGAGCTTAAATGGTGTTTGCAAAGATGTAGGGAAAGGACTTGGTGTGTGAAGCCATGGAGAGATTTAAAAAAAAAAATCAGCAAATCCATTTTTTTTCCAAATCAGAAAAAAATCAGAGTTCCCTAATTCTCTAATTCGGTTTGGCTATTTCTGAAAAATCCAGCCATTGTTTTCTATGGAAAAATCACTCGAGAGTATCTTATGGGCGGGCGGCGGGCGGGGGGGGGAGTCCTTTTTCAATGAAACTTTATCAAATTTGGAGGGAACCTACTCCTGACTGTCCTGCTAGGTCCTACTTGGCTCCGTTCTGTGGTGTTTCCCCACTGGCTGCTGTGAATGACAGTGGCTCTTTTGGGGGGGCTAAGTTGCAACAGGGTCGCTTGCTTCAGTTTGGTTTGGGCGGAAAGGGTGTGGTGCCCTGATGTGGTGCTGGTCCCCTGCCTTCCTTTTGGTTCTGGGGGGATTCCGTCCCTTTGTTAAAGTCTGCTTCTGTTGGGTTTTCTCTGGGATGAGCTCAGCTTGCATCTGGCAGTGTGCCTTGGCCATGGCAGGCTTGCTCCAGTGTATTTCTGCAATGGGAGTCAGCTTTGACTTTTTTCCCATAGGAAGGGAGTGGTTGGTGGCACCTTGTTCAAGGGCCCGTAGAATTGGCCCCAAGGTCCAATTTTCCTGAAATTTGTGAAATCTTTAGAGGACAGTCAAGAGTAGGTCTCCTGAAAATTTGGTTGAGTTTTCTTGAAAAACGCCACCTCCAGCCCCCAGATATTTTCCCCTTAGGGAATAATGGGGAGTGTGTAGGGGCACCTTCTTTGAGGGCCCATAAAATTGGTCCCTGGAGTCTAATCTTCCTGAAATTTGGGGGAGTCTTTAAAGACAGTCAGGAGTGGGCTTCCTCCAAATTTGGTGACATTTGGTTGAAAAATGGCCCCCTCCAGCCCACTGGATATCCTCCAGAGTGATTTTCCCATAGAAAACAATGGCCAAATTTTTACCAAATTTTGAAATTCAGTAAAAATTTGGGATGTCTGGTTTTTTGCCAGATTTTACTGAATCAGCCAAAATTCAGTATTTGAATATGAATTCTAGAGCGAACTACACACCCCTAGTTTCAGTCCTATGAAAAACATAATCGATACTTAGGAATTAGCAGAAAATTCAGAGAGAGAAGTTACAGAGGGACAGCAAGCTTGTATCCGTTAGGGGCAGCAACAAAACCCTGTTGCCTCCCCCCCCCTTTTTTTTTTCTTTTCAGGCCTGGCAAAGGGCCAGCAACCTGGCAGGAAAAAGCGGTGACAAGCAGCATCATAGAATAGAATCATAGAATCACGGGGTTGGAAGGGACCTCTACGGTCATCAAGTCCAACCTCCTACAAAATGCAGGAAATTCCCAAATACCATCAATGCAATGCCAGAACAGAAAGCAAGGTGCAACAGCACAGTTTATGTCAACAACATACTCTGTGCCAGTCCCTGGCCTGCTGGCTTCATGACAATGGGATGGCCAATATCTAACCCATTCTTTTCTCTCCAGGCATTGCTGGGACGCCAGGCCCTTCCGGCTTGCCTGGGATGCCAGGCCGCAGTGTGGGCGTTGGCTATACCCTGGTGAAGCACAGTCAGTCAGAACAGATCCCACCATGCCCAGTAGGCATGAGCAAGCTCTGGGAAGGCTACAGCTTGTTGTACGTGGAGGGCCAAGAGAAGGCGCATAACCAGGACCTTGGTAAGCAGTGGCATCTGTGGGATGAAAACAAATGCCAAGTCATTGGCACAGAAGAGAGGCTGAAAAATCCGCTGCACAGTCAAGCTTTGGCACTGCATCTCTTCCCATCTTCTAAGCAGAGGCTTTGTGATTTCTAAAAACAAAAAGTGCTTAAGAAAAAAAGCTTCTGTTTCAGTCTTTCCCTACCATGGGGAACAGGAAGTGGCTCAGAAAGGAAACAACAAGTGGGCTGGTGCTAGATCCACTGACCCAGCACACTTCCGGCCACATGCAGCAAGCTGTGGACTGAGACTCTGCAGCCCAGAAGGATGTTTGCTTCAGGCCCAAAGGCCCTCCTGCCTCTCGCCATACCCAGGTTTAAATACCTTTAATAGGCAGAAGTTCAGCCTGGATTTCATTCGGCTTATTTACTTCCCCCACACACACACACAGATTCCCCTCCCCTGCGAGCAAGCCAGACCTTCCGCCTTGATAGTCCTGCCTCGTGTGGAGATGCTTTCCCGCTGGTAGTGGAAACACCGGCATTTGCAGGCGGCCACTCACGCCAGAGGACATTTCCACTGTTAGGGAAACGGATCAACAGGGATCCAACCCACTGGTTACTTATATTTAAATGTCTCGGCTTTACTGCTGGGTTTTTGAATCTGTTTTCAAGCTGTTATGTTTTGTCTGACTGAGATTTTCTATTGTCATTTTTTTTTTAATTTAACTGCTAGGTGCCTTAAGACAAATAGGCAAGGCTAGCTGTCGCTTTCTCTGCATAATTTATTTTGCAGTTTTTTGCTGTATTGCATTTTTTTTCTGGTTGAGGGGCAAAGAGCCAGTGTTTGGGAGGCATTGGACCCCTGCTCCCAGTCATTGGAAATCGTATTCAACAATCCCCTCTGGATTTTGAGATTTCAGCAAACATTGCCACGTAATTTCAAGCATACATCCATAAGGACCCCAAACTTTATCATTTAAATGAGTAACAACAAATGCGGAGGTAGCCATGTTCGATTGTAGCAGCAAAATAGAACTGGAGTTCAGCAGCAGAGAACAAAATTTATTGCAGTGTAGTGTCTGGCGAAGACTTGCAAAAAGTTATGCTGGAATAAATTGTGCCTGCCTTTGAAGGAGCCAATGCTGTTCAAGTCTTGAGATTCTTTGAAAGCCCTGTTCTGTGCCCAGTACCACACTGGTGGCTCTGGCCAAATTTCTGCATACACACACAGCTCTGTCCTTTACTATCTATGGAGTAGAAGTTTGACTTGTGCCCTTTTCGTCCCCCTTCCCCGCAGGTTTTGCCGGCTCCTGCCTGCCTCGCTTCAGCACCATGCCTTTTATTTATTGTAACATCAACGAGGTGTGCTACTACGCCAGCCGCAATGACAAGTCTTACTGGCTGTCCACCACCGCCCCGATCCCCATGATGCCGGTCAGCAGCTTCCAGATCCGCCAGTACATCAGCCGCTGCTCAGTGTGTGAAGCTCCTTCCCAAGCCGTGGCCATTCACAGTCAGGACATCACCATCCCCCAGTGCCCAGAAGGCTGGCGCAGTCTCTGGATCGGATATTCCTTCCTGATGGTAAGGGCCCAGAGACAAGTCGCTTGGGGATGGGCGTAATGGGCTGAGCACAACCGCCTGCTTTTCCTGAGGGGACAAGTAGCAACTTTAGGGGAAGGAAGATCTCCAGCTAGAGGCAGAAAGATGTGTTCCAATACATGGTCAGTTTAATCTGACTGGAATACACTCCTAATAGAGGCAAAGTGTTTGGGCAGTATTAATATGTGGGCATGTGAAGCTGCCTTGTCCTGAATCAGGCTACTGGTCTACCATCTAACCTGGTTCGGCTGAGTGGCAGCAAATCTCCAAAGCCCCACACAGAGGTTTTTCCCAGCCCCACCACCTGTGATTCCTTTAAGAGATGTCAGAGAGGGGAGTCGTGTTTATTTTCTTGATTTATACCCTACCTTTCTCCCCAATGGAAACCAAAAGCTGCTTACATCGTTCTCTTCTCCTCCAGCTTATCCTCACAACAATACTGTGAGGTAGGTTAGGCTGAGAGTGAATGGCTGTCCTACAACTACCCAGCAAGCTTCCATGGCAGAGCAGGGATTCGGACCTGGATCACCTAGTTCAGCCACTTCACCACACTGTCTCTCTTTGTGTATGTAAAGCATGTGCGGTACCACTAAACAATGGCCCTTCCCCAGATTATCAACATTAAACATTTCTGTAGCACTTTTCAGGATACAAAGTAGATTCCCAAGGGTTCTCGTTTATCCCCATAACACCACGTGAGGAAGATGAAGATGACAGAGTATAGGATCTCCCACTACATTGACCGCAAGCAATCATGTTCATGCGCTTGTTTATATGGTCATCTGTGCCTTCTGTGAGATTACATGCACCTGCCTATGTAGATGTGAACAATGCACAGGAGAATGGAGGAGAGGCCGTGGCTCTGGGGTGGGTCACCTGCTTTGCACACAGAAAGCTTTCGCTCTGATTCGGCCCCAGGCATCTCCCGTTAGAAGTAAGGATGTGCATTTGGATATACCCACGCTGAAATTATACCCAAAATTAGCTGTTGCGAGTCAGCTTGACCAAAAACACTCTCAAAATTCTAGAAGTTAACAAAAAATTCTCTCCCAGAATTTTGGCAATGTTTCAATTTTGAGGAGGTACAGGAATGAGGAGAAACAGGAAGCTGGCCCACCAAACAGCTATTAGTCCTGTCTCTGTCCCTTTAAAGAGATTATAAATACTGCCTAACTCCTGATTGTGAGTAGAGCGGAGGCCAGGTCTACTGCCATCGGAACTAATGGGGCCATTACTTACTTTCGTGTGTGTGTGTGTGTTATGTGCCGTCAAGTCAGCTCCGACCTATGGCAACCCTGTGAATGAAAGACCTCCAAAATACCCTATCATTAACAGACTTGCTCAGATCTTGCAAACGGGAAGATGTGGCTTCTTTTATTGAGTCAAGCCATCTCCTACAGCCTTCCACTTTTCCTAGCATTATTGACTTTTCCAGAGAATCTTGTCTTCTCATGATGTGACCAAAGTACAATAGCCTTAATTTTGTCATTTTAGCTTCTAGGAAGAATTCAGGCTTGTATCTGCAAAACTTTCCTCCAACACCACATTTCAAATGACTCAGTTTTCTTCCTGACAGCTTTCTTCACTGTCCAATGGGTAGACCTGGCCTTTTACATCCCATAAGAAATAGTGGCCAATATTTCCAACGGCAGGTAGACCCAGCTGTCAGCTATTAGGCAGGGCCTCTAGTCCCTTTGAAATTTAAACAGAGGCAGAGACTAACAGCTGCTTGGCAGGGCCAGCTTCCCCTCTCCCCCTCCCACCCTGCACCTGCTGCCTCTGGGGGGGAATATGGGAGGAACTGGGAAAATGTTCACAAATTTTCAGGACCCTAAAAAAAAACCCCTCAGAACAGAACAAAGGCACAGAAACTTGTATATAATAAAAACCATGCCCTTCTGGAAATCCAGATCCAAAATTAACTCAATTTTTAAAAAGGGAATAACCCTAGTTGAAAGACTCTCAGATAGCAGGTGTTAGGAAAGAGCTGAGCCTCTGCCCATCAGTGCAGGCAATACTGGGTTAGCCAGACCAATAACCCGAAGTGGAACATCCCACTCACAAGTTGCCCTTCGCAAGAGCCATGCCAAATCTCACCTTCCCTTAAAATGTTAAATCAGGTCTGCCGTAAGCAGGGCATTTCAGATTTGACTCAGTTTTAGGCCCCCTCCCCGCATTATATAAAAACTGGCTTGATGTCGAAAGCCATCTCACATGGCATGCTTGCTCCATCATTTAAACTCTGCTGAGGTGTAGATTACGATTACTGGCGCCTCATTTTGCTCATGCAACAAACACATCTTTTGGCATTTTCTGCAACTTTACTGATCCTTGAAATTTGCTTTAAATTGCAAACATTTGTTTTAGCACACAGCAGCTGGAGCAGAAGGTGGCGGTCAGTCACTTGTTTCCCCTGGATCTTGCCTGGAGGATTTCCGAGCCACTCCATTCATAGAATGCAACGGTGCCCGAGGAACCTGCCACTATTTTGCAAACAAGTACAGCTTTTGGCTGACCACAGTAGAACAAACTCAGCAATTTGTCCACCCGCCTCTCTCAGAAACGCTGAAAGCGGGACTGCTCCGGACACGAGTGGGCCGATGCCAGGTGTGCATGAAGAACTTGTAGCAAAGGTTCCAACCAGTGGATGCCAACAAAGAGGCTTGCACGCTGATTTGGCTGGAGGTCAAGGAACACACACAGATTTCTTTCAGCTGTGGTAACAATCCTGAGGGAACCCGCAAAACCAGGTTTTCCCACAGTTAGGGGGAGAAATCCCCCTCTGGGACTTGTGTCTGTGTCACAGAACATGGTGCTACATATTTTTCTTCCTGGCTACCTCAAAAAGCCTTTCTTTTTTTCCCAGTAGCTGCATCTGACTGTTCCCTCCTCTCAGTGAGATGCCCGACAGGTTTATAATAGGATTTCAAGCGGACTCTGAGAGGGGGGGGGGTCTGGCCATTAGGCAGGCTTCACATGTTAATGAGCTGAAACCTGCAGATAACTCCACAAAAGTGACCAGGCCAAAAAAAAAAAAAGTCTTGTAGCTTGCCTGCGTACACAACTATTTTAGTAATTTGTTTTATGCCTAAAAGTACCACAAGCTGGGCATACGTTGCCCCACCAATTGCTGGTATTCAGTCACATCCTGCCTCTGAATCTGGAGATTTCATTTCACTGTTGTGGCTACTAGTAACCATTGCAAGACCTACCCTGTATTCATTTGTCTGTTGGAGGACAGGAATGCAGGAGACAGAACTCCCAGCGGTTTTCCTATATAAACGTGAAGACCTTGTCTGGAGAGGGGATGGGGGGGTGGTTAAAGCCTTCCATTCTGTGCCCTTTTCCTGACTTCAAATAGCCCTGCGGGGCTGCTGTCTTGCCCCACTTGGAGCAAACGTAGAGGTCCTGGATCAATTGCCAGTTATGCTTTCCAAACGGGGAAAATAAAGGCTTTACATTTCAGGTCAAGAAAGTGGTGCAGGGGGAGGGTTTCAACTTGGCCTTTCCCTTGATCCTGATCCAGAGCGTTTCCTACGTGCTTAATCACATGGCTTCAGCTGTCCTCTCAGATGTAGCTCACTTTCATTTGGCTGGCTGAAGTCTCTGTGATGGATTGGTATTAGTCTCAACATGAGTGATCCCCATATGTTTTATGGAATATATTCTGCACTCCTCTGCTTTGCCTGATCTTCTCTGCTGTTGTCACTTCGGGCTTGTGATGCAGTTGTATTCGGGACAGTGATGGGGTTACCAACAAATCCACCTGTGAAATTTCTAACCAGGTCAATGAAGGTTGGGAGCTTTAGATGGCACACCTAAGAACTTAGGATCAAAACACACAAGACAAAATACACTTGAATTACACTCGAATTACAAAATACTCAATTTACCTGTGTAATTCGAGTGTATTTTGTCTTGTGTGGTGAGACCCTTAGTTTCACCCTGTGTAAAAAGCCACACTCTACCACTGTTAATAGCAGATGTCAAACTCCATTCCGACTCCATGACCCTTGTTGACAGTTATTGGGTAACCCTGACTCTGTCTGACTATTTGCATATGGTGTTACCTGAACCCAAGTGAAACTTCCTTTTCTCTTGGGTTTTGTAGCTATATATTTGGCCTTATCTTTCAGAGGTAGCCTTGGAACTGTTAATACCTAAGTAGTAATAGACTATTAAACACTTTCGGTTTATGCTGATGTTAACACTGAGATGGTGGCTGAATCTTTTATACTACTCAAACCATTTCATTTTCATCTTCCTTCTGCCAATTTTTGAAAAAATGACTTTTTAATGCACTGCTGAAAGCATCTTTAGGGCACTGATTGTACTTTTCATTGTTATTTTTAACTCAGAGCCATAAACCAGAAAAAAATGCCAGTTTTGTGAATTATATTCCCTTCTTACTGCTAAAGAAAAGTTGCTGATGGCCACGCATTGTGTAAAATGCATCAAAACCAGAGGAAACTTGCAGTCTTGGCTGAATGGGAGGTTGGTTGAAGGGCAAGAGGTGCTCCCAGAGTCTTCTGGAATTCAAATGGAATGTACAGGCCAAGGTGTTGCTCCAAACCAAACCTCACTGAGTACAGTAGAATGCAGGCGCAAAGGACTGCGGGCTGCACTAGCAAAAGGGATTTTGGAATTCTCAACTTAAGACTCGTCAGACCACCAGTCCATCGAATTCAGCCAGGAATTTCTAGTAACTGTAGCTGAGACCCAGTAGCTTTTCTGGGTCTCTGCTAGAGAAAGCTCTCAAGAAGCACCTTTACCTGGAGAGGCCAGAGTCTGGGCTTCAGCATGCAAAGCAGGTGGTGGCCCAGTTCACCATGGCCATATTTCTGTGGCTTGATGGCATAAGCCAAGGAATGGGTGTTGAAGTAGCCCCCAGCTTTGCTTGTATATGTCTTCAGCCCAGGAATTGCGTAAGATGCATCATGAATAGGAATGTTCACTTTTTTTAAAAGTTGGGGTTTTTTATTCAGGTTCTGGGGAGGCCATAGATACCAGTATTCCTGATATTCAGGCCCTCCTGTACCAGTTTGGTATTCAGATCCAGGGGTTTGTGGGGGTTCAAAAGTTAACTAGGTCCATTATTTAATCTTTCCAGGGGTCTGGAGTGGCTGTTTTTGAAGCAAATGGCACCAAAACTGCAGCAAAGCTACTGCTGCCTGCCCCCCAAGTTTCAAATAGATTAGGTCAAGGGGTCCGATTCTATGGGCCCCTTAACAAGGCACCTCCAGCTATTCTCCATTTTTCCTATGAGTGGGGGGGATCCAATGCTTTCTGCAGGGCAAAGAAGCCTTAGCTAGACATACAAGAGCAACCAATGAACACAAGCCTCCCACTGCAAAAATGACCAACAAAGCCCAACAGAACCAGAGAATCCCAGCAGAACCAACCTTGCAGCAGGTGGCAGACCAGAGCAGCCAAGCGTGCACTCCCAACAAATCTCACCTTGAAGCTACCCGCAGCCAGGTCAGCATTTCTGTGAGCTATGAGAGAATGGCCATGACTGGAAAGACAGTTGAGCTCCCACTAACGTGCAATGCCATTCACTTGTGAGAGTTGCTGCCCTCCTCCCTTTTTTACCCAGGAAACCTCCAAAAGCAAGAGAAAAAGGCTGTTGCAACCTTTAAAATGCTGGCCCCAGTTATCTCCAAATATTTTTGAGAATAATCACAATCAGAAGGCCAGCTTATCCGAAAATTTTGGCTACAGACCCAGGTTCCTGAGGGTGCTCAGAAAATAGCAATAAGGTATTCTCAAAGTGGAAATATCAAAGTGCACACCCCTGATCATAAATGCATAGAGAACTTGTTTATATAATGCCACTAACGGTATGTCATACTTTGCAGAATACAAGACATCAGCTCCTGCCCCGGTCTAAAATTTGGCACAAAGGAGAGGGAAGTAGATGCATTCCTTCGCCTTACACACTTAGGCTTTGCTTCAGCAGGAGGGGAACCCAAACTTTACCAAAATGGTCAGCCCTGAGTGGCCACCAAATGATATAGCCATAGATGAAGGCAACTGTCATTGGGTATGGTAAGTCAAGACAACCCACAATAACTAGCTTATTGAATGTTTAAGAAATTTATTAGACGCACATGTAAAGTGCTCTTACAGAAAAAAAAGTGTAAATGTTTCTATTTTAAAATAAATAAGATACAATTTAAAGGAAAGGCTCTTTGCTCAGAAGCAAAAGTAAAAGTTTTAATAATGATTTGAACTTAAGGTCATTGTGAAATGTGCATAATGAGAATTAGGAAGGAAGGAAGCAACCCCGACAAGATTTGGGACTGCCTTTTCCTGACCAACCACCCCTTCCTTTCCAGGGAACAGAAGGCTTGCGCAAGAGATGCTGTTCAGGAGGTTAGAGGGTTGCCTTCCACACCCCCAATTTCTTTATCTATCTCCTAGAAATAGGAGGACAATTGAAAATCACATTGATAAGACGGTTCCTGTTATAGAAACAAAGTGCGGTTGCCAACACCTTAAATATTTTAACAAAACCTGCTTTCCTCCTGATCCCGTTGATCTCTTAAAACAAGACAATGAAACTCTTTTTCCCAAGCTACTGTCCATGTGAGGGAACAAGAGGTAAACACACTCCGTTTACCTCAACGTCATGCTTTCGGCGTGAGCAGAAGTATTGCATTATACGACACAGACTAGTAATAGCCATCCAGGGTAGCGAAGCCTCCAAGGCAAATCCCCAGCTACAGAGCAGAGCTGTTAGTCTGATTGTCCTTTTCTCTATCCCAAGAAATTCATTTCCATCAGAGATAATACATTGGGGGGCGGGGGATGCGTGTCTGAGTCCAGGATTGATTCTCTTCCCTTCTTGAGCAATGTTCTGAACTCTCGCCTCCGTTCCCAGAGCTACTCAGTTCTTGTGCTCTATGTGCAGGTCATATTCAGGCACTTTGGGGCTAGAAAGGCTGTGTGTTCTTAGACACGGGCATGTGCTGCACACAGGCACACAACAGGCCAGCTTATGCTTCCTTCAGACACTCAGGATCTCGAACTCTTCTTCCAATTCAAAAAGCTTATCCGTGGACTCAATGAGCTCTGTGGAAAATTAGAAACAGGAGGGTACTCGAGGGAGAACTTGGCGCTTTTTTTCCGGCTCACATAAATTTATCTGAGCAAGTCTATGTTAAAATCTAAACTTAAGTACAGCAAAGAGAACAAAGTAGTGGCCTTGATTACTCAGTAAATTGTCATTAATGGAAGGCATTTCCACCAGCAGAACTGGATTTCCCCTCTTTTCCTGCTGTAGCCCGAAATGCTGTTCTTGTGGAAGCTTCAGAAATGGCACGGGGCGGAACTGGTGAAAATCCCCCCTCCAGTAATAAAAATTTACCACAAAATTCAAGCCAGGGTTACTTACTAGGACTAGTTACATTTCAAGGTCAACGCAAGCAGCAACAAAATAGCATAGTATAGGGAATTTTCTAGGGCTGAACTAAGAGTTCCTAGCAAAACAGCAGCAGCTCTGTGTGCGTTTAAATGCAGGAAAAGGATGTGTGTGTTAGATGCAGGAGGAGCTGAGGAAAAGAGGCTGTAATGAGAGAAGTCCGCAGCCCAGTCCATCAGACGCCCTTCCAATGACCTAAGTGGATCCCTCCCCAAGGTTGTTGAAAAAGTCATTGTCATATAGAAGATCCCATTCCCAGAGGGGGATCACACTAGCGCTCCAGACCCTGGCCAAACAACTGTAGCATGAAATGGATTCCCTGTAGTCAGGATGGAGAGAATTAAAAATATGAAAACGATGAAGAGCCTGGTGCCACCTTAAAAAGCAGAGTCTTTAATTCAATCTCATACCTGCTCCAGTTGTCGTTACTTCTGGTTTTGTAGGAGGTACAAAAGGGGGCCAGTGGGGGGGGTGTTTCTGAACCAGCTCAAACATCCGCAGACTCTGTTGCTTATGAATCTCCTGGGGGAAGACAACAGTTCTTAAAATATGCATCAAGACGAGACTCCAATCCAAAGAAGTCTACCTGAGAACTCAGGACAATCGTGAAACGCCACGTCCTATGACAGTTCACATCATTCTCCGGCTTGATAACATGTTTGCTCTTGAGTCCTCTCACCCCTCTCTTAGGAGAACCTATTAATTCAAAATAGAAAAGAGTCCAGTAGTACCTTTAAGACTAACCAACTTTACTGTAGCATAAGCTTTCAAGAATCACAGTTCTCTTCGTCAGATGCATCATTTCGAGAATCACAGTTCTCTTCGTCAGATGCATCATTTCGAGAATCACAGTACTCTTCGTCAGATGCATCTGACAAAGAGAGCTGTGGTTCTCGAAAGCTTATGCTACAGTAAAGTTGGTTAGTCTTAAAGGTGCTACTGGACTCTTCTATTTTGCTACTACAGACTAACACGGCTAACTCTTCTGGACCTATTAATTCAGTATGTTGTGACAAAAAACAAAGAGAAGAACAGACTCTCTTGTCTGAAGGGCAAAGCTCTGGCATGCCCTTCAGAAAGTGAGGACCCAGAATGCCCTCAAACCCCAAGCTGTGCCTGTGGGATTTAAGGAGGAACCCACATGAGACTTCATGGAATTAAACCAAAGCAATTCTCAAAAACTAATTACCCGTGGCATTATTTGAACATGTAACAGCATACACCATATGTACTCAAATACAGGCACACAACAAATGGTACCTGCTTTTACATTTTTTAGCCCCTTCCCTCACTCACCCCTTTGTGGTTTAACTCCTTTAAAATTAATATCTGAGCCACTGCACTCAGTGCTGTGACATCACAGCAATGTAGCCAATAGCTGTAGCAAGATATTTCAATAAAGATCCTGGAGCCCTGCAGCTGCTAGCTGGTGAGTATCAAAAATTGCAAATTGCATTTTCCTCAACTTTTTTTGTACAGTTTCTTTTGTGTGTGTGCGCTACTACTATAGAAAGAACTCTAAGAGATTATCCAGAGCAGATATATAGAAAGCTGTAAACCACAGAGCTGTGTCTTTTGGAAGGGAGGGCCTTTCATTTACAGTATAACAAGGCAGCCTATGCCATTTCCATTCAACGGCTTTCCTAAAGCTTACCTTTTGCACAAGACTACACCAGTTATCAAAGTCCTTTTCTTCTTTACAAAAGAAGCCCTGTGAAAATACAAGACACTTAAGTTAGACTCACCTCACATGTAAGGAAATTATCAAATCAGGACTGCTAGTGGGAAACACTGAAATCCACCTGTCCATATATTAGTTCAGACAACTTATGAGGTGGAAAGATTGCCTTGTCCAGACCAACCCTAACCTGTAGTGTTTAATAAAGCCATTCACACTTTATTTGATATACCAGTCACCCATTAATTACTCCATGATTATTTGATTTACAGGAAACTGCCACTTGGTATAAGTAACAGACATGCATGCTGAAAACACTCAGCCAAAATATTGTGCAATTATATGTACTCTGTACTGCCGCTGCATTATAAACCAGCAGGAATTCTGTTAAGAAAAAAAAATTGTTAATCAAGATTACTTTCCCCTAGATCTTTCTGAGGAGGCCAACCTGTTGATTGAACCCCATGATTCTCTTCCCCTAGCAGCCTTTTCTTCCAGTGCAAGAAGGCTTTTCCCAGCTCAGAAAGCCCAAAGAGAAAGCACCGCCATTCGCACAACAGAGCCACAGGGTCCAACCCTGTCTCTGGACTATACCAGTTTTGGACTGCAGGCAGAAACTCCCATCACTGAATGCTCCTTTAACAAAATCAAAAATTTCCTGCACGTAGAAACCTAGTATGTCAGGCAAAGAGTTTTCCTTGAAAGCCTGTCACAACAAGGAGCCTGCAGGCAGTTGCCTCTTTTGCATACCAGGGGAACCATGTCAGCACTCCCTAACTGCTAATACAGATTGCTGCCAGGTACCAAAAAGCACAACAGATCCGCTCACTACTAGACTGTGACCTGTTTCAAAGATGGGGCTCATAGGATCCTGGCACTGTTTCCACAAGGGCAGAAACATAACCAAAATGCAGACTCTGGAATGCGATCCAGGTAAAACTACGTGCCACTCTACTTTCTTTCCCTGCATACATTTCTTCCCAGTGCCTACCAATGCTACGGAGGGATCCAGATTCAGAATCTTCATCCGATGTGGTGCCTGTTGGCAGTGGAAGCTGTGGTCATCTACTGTACCATTTTCTTCAGAGTCTACAAATAGCTGGGTGGTGTGTGGGTCCAAATAAATCAACTCGTTTCCTGTGTGGGGAAGAGACTTGTTTGTTAGGAATGGGACAGACCGAAAAGGGCTCCCGGACACATTACTCCCAGACGGCCTCGAGAGATGCCTGAAGGGCTGGGGCAAAGGAAGCTAGGGACTGACCGATGAGCAGATCAGGGCAGGAAGAGCAGCAGCAGGACTGAGAGAGAAACAAGGCAGGCTCAATACTGTCGTCGTGAACAGGCAGGCAGGAAGCCACTGCAGCCCTGGACAGGTGTGGGGGTGCTTGGAGGAAGAGCTGGAAATGGGCTGAGAGCAGTGGGGTGGCTGGCAAAAGCAGCAGCCAGCTCAGGAAGAGGATTCTGAGGAAGGGACAGGTGAATGGACCGAAGGCCTAAAAACAAGAAGGGCATGAAGCAAAGGCCGGGGTAGTGCAAGCCATCTCATAGATGGTGGGCTCTTGGTAGGCGCGGGGCAGGCACGAGAGCCTTGGAGGATGAGTATATATTGAACTCGTCAAGCCTCTTGCTTTCTGCTCTCCGTTAAAAATTGCCAATGAGAGGCAATCCACAATTTTTAAAACTAATCTTGATTTTTTTAAAAAACCAGAGATAAATGGTTTTAAAGTCTGATATTCTAAACTACGAACATTACCAACAAATCCACAGGAATCACCGGCGAGTTCTACCCATTCTGTGTTCTCCAGTGTCTCTTACAGTAGGAGGCTGTGGTTTGTTGCTAGCCCCCTAATCTCTCATCTTCCCTCCATCATCTTGCACAGCTCCAGATACATTATAGTACATTTGAGGCTTTTTGTCTAACCTGTAGCCTCCATTTTTTGGCTAAAACTGAGCACTTTCAGGCAAAAGTTTCTTTGTGCTGTCCTGGATACACTCGCAGCAGGATTCTATTGAGAGTGCTTACAATTGCAGCATCAAAAGAGATCTAAACAGTCACCTTGACTGTGAGCAAGATTCGGGTCCAGTGGCCCCTTAGAGATCAACTAGATTTTCAGGGTATGAACCTTTGAGAATCAAAGCTCCATCACTCCATGTATCTGATGGATTTTTGACTCTCGAAAGCTGGTACACTGGGAATCTCGTTGGTCTGTAAAGTACCGCTGGACCTGTATCTTGCTCTTCTACTACACACCAACATGGCTACACGCCTGAAACTATCTTGATTGTGAGATGATCGCAAAGGCTACACCTGAGAACTAGCTTGTTTGGGCATTATGCCCCACTACCACTTTCGTCCTTGGAGAGATGGCATAACAAGCTCTCCGATGTTCAAAAGCTTCCTAAACCTGCCCCCTCACTAATGCAGAGACACCCAGTGCGGTGTCCATTTGCTCCATGGTGCCTGTCAACACATCTTCTGGCACCCACCAAGGGTTTTAAGAAAGGTGTCGCTGGATGGGGCACTTGCCCAGCAGGGCTTCTGACTGGCCAACGGAGATCTGATTGGCTGGGCAGATTAAGATAACGTTTCAGCAACAGCTGCCGCCACAACGGTGATTTTTATTTTCTCTCACTCCTCTTTCCCAGTCTATTTTTTAAATTTACCCCTCTTCTCCTCTGCACACTTGTGCTTTCTCTGCATGTGTGGCTCGACCTCCCGTGGCAGCCATTTTGTGGTTGCACTTGCCACTCTGTGTCAGAATTTCAAAGGTACTCACAAGCTAGAAAGGTTGGACACCACAGCAGAGGGAAATCACATAAACTGAGCGGGAGGTTATCGGCTTACTCTCTCTCTTAAGGGGCTCAAAAGCCTCTCATTTACTGGGAGGTCCACATTCACATAAACCTGGAACATCCTAGCTTGGTTGTCATTTCTGCCAAGTGCAGTGAGGGAAGATGCATCTGAGCTAAAGGCCTATCCCAGATTTCTCTCTGGGGGACAGTACTGGGGGGTACTGCTAACCACCATTTCACAGAGGAAAGCTTGGATTTAAAATCTTCAGCGGATTCATCTGTATTATCTTATTGTCAGACTCACCCTCTGTGAATGCAGAATCTGGGGCTGCAGTGCCCTCCAGTGTTCCCTTCTCAGGCCCAGCCCCAGCTGAACCGCAGCATACAGAGGGAGGGGGGTTCTGTCACACCCTATTCCCTCTCCCTCCTCTGGCCTCTTGGGAGTTGTCTGGATCCTCCTCCTTGCCCCTCCCTGGGCTGGCCTAATAAAGGATTGTCTGGGTAGTGGACTGACTTTGGACTCCCCCAATGACTTCTCCTCAAGGACAGACCCAAGGTGGATGAAGGGAATATGGGCCAATGGCCTCCCTGCCACAGAGGTTAAGAGGATGCTCTGCCTGCCTGCCCAGACCCCGGGAGGCCTTAGCTGTTGCTGCTGCTGGCCAACTCCTCAGTCTGCTGCCTGAGCCCTGCCTCCCTTCGGAGGTATGTGCTGGGCCTGCAAAGCTCTGAGGTCACTGCTGGTGCACCTCTGGGCAGGGTCTCTCCCTTGTTCTTCTCCCCACAGCCTGCCTGAGCTGGGTCTGGAGAGGCTGCTCCCTGCTGGAAGCTCCTCTGTAGTAGCAAACTAGAAAAGAGCCCAGTAGCACCTTTAAGACTAACCAACTTTACTGTAGCATAAGCTTTCGAGAACCACAGCTCTCTTCATCAAATGCAACTGTGATTCTCGAAAGTATCACTAACACGGCTAACTCCTCTGGACCTCTGGAGTAGGTGAGAGCAGGGATGGGGCCACCCCCCTTTGACAGTGATCTATCCATATCTTCAGCAAGAACTGTTCGCAGACATGCAATACCCCCAATTTGTTTCTTTCCTAAGGAAAAACAGGGAGTAGAGAAGTTTCATTTTACTCTTTAGTATAAAGTATGGTCCTGAATCTTTTCTTTGCGCTCTTGTGGCCATAGTCACATTGTTGGGAATTAGTTAGTGTTCTTCATTCAGGCATGAAGGTGTTAAACTGTTACTTTGTTGCTTAGTTAGTAAACGTATTTGCATGGGGCCGTTTAGCTGTTGAGTTTCCTGCCACAGAAAGGGGAGCCTTTATGCTTAATGAAGAAGATCTGGGATTCACTACTGGGCAACTGGTTTATTTGGGGAGGGGCGGCAATTAGCTAGACACACATACGGAGGTTGATTGCTCTTTGTTCTGCTCACAAGCCAGTCTAAGACGTAACGGTCTTTCAGTTCAGCTCACACTCTAAGTCTCTCTAACTAGCAAGATGTAGCTAGATAGCTATTCTTCATTTTCTACCAATGTAACGTTTTACACTATTACGTAATAAAGTATTTTTAACAGAGCTAAACATGGGAGTGTGTACTTATGTCCACTATGCAAATTCTGCCCTCTGCTAATTAAAACCAACACAACAATTCCAGCTTTAACGAATAATTCATTGGCGGGTTCTCCCCCCGCCCCCGCATTTAATTCATCGAAGTATTTGTACCCCAACTTTCCTCTTGGCTTAAGGAAGCTTACAGGTGATGATAACTAACACATTACAGATTAAAACCAGATAAAAGACCCAAATACCTTCCCTCAGCTGTCTGCTATTCATTTCCCATTAAAAGCCATGACAAATAACTCAAGTATTGCAGTGCCTAGTGAAGATCTTCAATGAATGCCCCCCCGCCCTGCCCCCCATTTCACAGAGGTGGGGCTTGGGCTCTGGTGGACGGCAGGAGAGCTATTCTGAGCAGGGAACAGCCAGCGGGCAGCAGCCTCAAGACCGCATCTGATCCTCCGGAATATATGGGAAGAGACTGTACTGTACTGTACTGTACTGTACTGGTCATAACCAGCACCTTGAACTAGCAGCCCATGTAGCTGTTTTGAGATGGGCAAGATATGTTCCCTTGACACTAATTGTCAGGTGTCTGGTATCACCTGTCATGATCAGACCCAGTCCCACCTGGGGCCTGTGAGTGTAGTATATGAATTTCTGTGCTTTATGTTATGGCTCAACTGCTTGACCGGTCAAACATAACCTTGCTTCTAGGGCCCATGATGAGAAAGTACGCGAGGGGAGTGTTTACTCCAGTGCTGTCTGTCTACTCCTTTGAACCATTCACCTTAGCCTGGGAAAGACACTGGTACAGCCTTGGAAAACCCCAGCCAGCCATGCTGTCCCCTCCCTGCTTAGCAGCATTCTCGATGCCTGCTAGATGATGTTAGACTGCAGGGGGAAACCTCGGAAGTTAACCACGCTGTTGAACCTATAACTGCTTGATGTTTTCCTACGACCGCTATTCCTGGCCAGGATGGAGTAGGTGTGTGATTCTGGCCGCTTATCAATAAAGACCTTTTACTACCCAAAGTGAAGCCCTCGTTTGAGAGCTGCTTGGCATCCTCACACTAGTCAGGCGCCTGCATTCTGGACCAGTTCCTGGTTCTGGGTTGTCTTCAAGGGCAGCCCAATGTAGAAAATATTTCAGTAATCCAACCGTGAAGTTAAAATTACTTTTTCCTTCTTACCTAAAAACCCTATAAAGTAGTAGGCATTGTTTGGTTTTCCTCCTAAAGCTCCCAAGGACTGTGGCATCTTAAAACACTCCTACAGATCCAAAGGAGAGAGAACAAAGAGATATTAGTTGCTCCAAGCATCTCTTAACAAACCCATTAACTGACCATGTGCCATAAGGGAGCTGTACCTTAAAAGCATCCACATAAACCGGATTGATGTGGTTTATCCCTAAGCGAAGAGGGACGATCAGCAACAGAGGCTTCCAGCCACAGCAAAACCCTCCTGGGCTCTTGTTTCGGCTGAGAAGGCTCTTGTGCAACAGCGAACTGCAGTGGGCACTGGGGCAATCCTGGGATGGGAACCAGCACATCTTCTCTGGGAATAAAGAAACAAGAAAATCGGCTTGCCGAAAACATATTTGTAACACCAGGGCAAAGGCTTTCATGAGGGCACCAGGGGCAAGGAACAAAGCCAAAGAGGTTTTGCCTGCACAATTCGAGAAAGTTTGGATGGTCACCAGTTACAAAAACCCAGCAGAGGGTTTTAAAGGTTGCACAATGAATGACAGGGAGGCTAACTTTGTGCTAATAAGATAATATCCTGGGAGGCTGCCTGTATCATGATCCTCAATTCAGCAGGGCACAAGAGATTTCAAGATCAGCCTCCCCAAAAGCAGGCTCACAGTCAGAACTGCTAGCATCAACCTCCACAAAGCAACTTGAAAGCTTTATTACTTTTGTGGCAGGTAGCCTTGATGTGGTAACAGAATGAGGTGTGGCAGCTCACCAGGCAATGGCCAATATGCTGGAGGGAGACACAGATTAATTAGGTTGTATGTGGGCCACCAAGCTTGCCTTCAGGAAGGCATTATCCTAATTCCTGTTCGTTGTTCCCTTTACATGACCATGCAACAACGAAGAGTGGAATTTATCTGAAAAACAAAACTGCCCATACTTCTCCAAACGCAGTAATACTGTCTTTCATATTTTCCTGGACAGACGCTGGTGATCAGCCCCAATTCAGTGTAAGGTCTGGACACATCAGAAACCTTGCTAAAGATACTGAGCAGATTATTTTCAACTTACTGATGTCTTCAATCACTACCGTGTTGTCCATAGACACGTAAACAGCCAAGGAATTCCATTCATCAAAAAGTGCAAGTTTCCTGAATGACAACATTAAAAGCCATTCATCAAGAGATGCTCCCATTTAAAAGCCAAAGTTCCACCTTCATTATATCCAGAGAAATACAAGGTTAAAGTAGCTTTGGAAGAAACGGAAGCTTCCAAAAGCTTCCCAAATTATGCAGGGAACTGGGGATATTTATGCAAGTTATATGTAAAACTGGATTATTTCCTTTTTATACATATTTCCTGGCTGGATGTTTTTCACCCACTGCCATGCATCTGCTTTGATCTAACAATACACTGTTCTTATTCCTATGCTTTATAATCCCCATGTTACAAATGCATATTTACAGTTACACGCTCACATGATGAAGAAAGGCTGTCGGATGATTTAATGCAGGCATGAGGTTGAAATCTGAGCCAGAACTTAAGAAACAAAATCAGGCAGGAAAACAGGGAGACGGGTGCAAGCAGTTCACTGGGATCCTGTCTTTTCTAAATAACTAAAATTAATAGTTAAAATGATCTTTATCACGGAGATGCAACGATATGACAAGCTGATGATTCAATGCAGACTTTTAGAGTCATTTCAAACTGTCATTCAACTGCCACTGCTTTTCCCGACTCCCACCTGAGCTGCAGGTCTTCAGCCCACATGGCCCAGACCTCCAATTGAGGCTGGAGAGGACAGCCCCGGCTTCCATTTGCCAGCACCTGGGGAACACGGGGGCCTGCTTTGCCTTTGGAAATTAAGTTCCACCAAGGGGGGGGGGGCGTGTCAGGAAGCATTTGGACCATTCACAGGAGGGCTGAGGTGAGAGAAGCAGATGCTAAAATAGCTGACAAGTCACTGTAAGGATGTGGCTGCCAACTACTGACTTTTGGAACCAAGGAGTGTTCTGGTAGCTCCCAAGTTTTATATTTTCTATTATATTTTATACATGTCATTCTTTAATTAAATGATGTTGAAGAGCGAGGCTCCTTTTCCTCATCTTTCTCAATCACAGAATCCTACTATATAAAAAGGTAAGCATGTTCCGGCCGGCTGAATTCCTACCCTGGTGCACCACCAGAGGGCGCTGCTGCAGCAGAAAACCTAGGCTGGGATCAGGAGTGGAGCAGGTGGCAATGCCTGTCTCCCCGCCTTCACTCGGCCAGGAGGCAATGCCCACCTCCCTCAGTCAGGGTCAGGCGCAGAGCAGGTGGCAATGCCTACCCCCCCTTCACCCAGTTGGGATAAGGAGCGGAGCAGGAGGCTATGCCCGCCCCTGCCTTCACCTGGCCAGGATCAAGAGGGGAGCAGGTGGCAATGCCCACCCCCACCTTCACCTAGCTGGCATCACGTGCGGAGGAGGAGGCAATGCCCACCTGCCCATCCTCCCCTTTCTAGAGCCCATTGGATTTTTCCCCCTCAACAGGCTTTGTTGCTAGTATATGAATGATTGCTGAGAACCTCAGAATTTCAGACTGTCTCCTTGCCCCCATCCCATTCTCACAGGAAATGATGTAATGTAATGCCTCAAATGATGACCAGTAGAATGATAATGGGGGGAACAATACTCAAGCTTGAACCAATACCATACAAAATCAAAAACATAACATCCCAATAACTATAATGGCTGTCACCAACTGCTCACGAGAAACAACCCAAAATTGGAAGGTTCTCTTTAAAAAAAAAAAAAAAAGCAAACTCTCAGCCTTACATAATTTTTCAAAAAGAAATGAGGGGAATATATCCCTCTTCTGGCAAGCTAGACCAAAGATTCCAGGCTACTCCAGAGCACAAACAGGGAGAGGCCTGCTTTACCCATTTGGATCAATTCGTTCAGCTGTTTTCTGGATCATACCTTCATCAAGCAAAAGGCGGCCTGTTCATTTCTGATATCTGGTCCAAGTAGGACAGCCAGTGTGGTGCCGCTAGTACTTCGGCCAGAACTGGATTAGGGGACCTGGGTTCAAATCTCTACCCAGCCCTTGAGCTTAGTGGGTGATCTGGACCCAGTCATGGCCTTGATACAGACACCAGGCCAAAACGCCTGTTGTACCCACCTTAATTCAGAATTCAAACAATAGTTTGAACTTCTATGTACAGACAAACCATGGTTTAGAGCTGCTTGTTGGGTTTTTTCCCCTTCCGCTCAGGTCCAGGCATGGCAGCGTCTGGAGGTTGGATAGCAGCTGCAACTGTAGTTTGTCAGTTCAAACATGGTACCAAACCATAGTTGGCACAGACCACAGTTGCAGCTGCACAGCAGCACCAAACCACAGACCAAGCTAGCTTCAAACTGTGATTTCCGAATCTGGTTTGCTAGCCTCATCATAAACCATGGTTTATCAACTCCAACATCATGCCGAGCCAGAATCAAACTTCCTTGGGCTGAAGTGTGGCAACCTAATCTACTTCAGAGGATTATGAGAATAAAACAAAAGAATCTTAAGTACGCCACTCCTCGGAGGAAGGACATGACATAAATGTGATTAACTACCTCGTGCAGGAAGAAAGCCTTAACAGTGCAAGAGCCACTGAACCAGAGGAGGAGGAGTGGATGGGACTCCACTGGCTTGCCAGCCATTCTACCCACAGGACTTTGCAAGACCTTTGTTGCCTGCATATGGGCAAGTATAAATCCTACATGCACTGCAACATATACATGCTTGCTTACTTTAACACTTGGGCCACGGTGTTTGGTCCGAACCATTCGCCAATGGACTTCCCTTCGCCAACACCCATCTGTGCTGTGTGGATCACAAACAGACACAGGGAAGAACAGAAGTGTCAGGAATCTGCTCACAGGAAAGGGCACATGCTTTGCATGACTGCACTGTGCACATTCCAGATTCACTGGAGTGATCTGTTTCCAGGATCTGGCAGCTTGTTCAATGTTGAGGGTCACACTGGAAGATTATTACGAGTCAGAGAGCTTCAGCTAGATTGCACAGTCAATTAGATAACATTAACAACTTGCACGGATGAAGTAATATTTCTAAGATTCCAAATTGTTCCATTTTTTAAAAAGATCTGGAGAGCGAGCTCCCCAATGAATGCTTTATTAGGGAGTAAGAATCCAGTGCAGCTCAAAAGCTCACTGTCCTTTCAGAACAACTGATCCAATAGCACATGATGCCCAAACCATTTAGAGCTGAAGTGACACCCATTTTGGATCAACACTGTTACCTCTCTCACAAAAATACACTTATTGTGAAAACAAAATGAGGAAGATTTTGCTTTCTGTCATGTCTGTGTGGTAATATCAAAGTAATTCAGGCATCTTTTATTCCTCTGCTTTCTTGCGAGCCTGTAGCATCTATTGCTATTATACAAACTAGCGACCTATTAGACAGTAGACACTGCAACTGTTAAGCACTGCTAGCTGAGCAATAGATGAAAGAAAGGGGAAGGCATCCAGGCAGCGTCCAGTTACAATGACCATTCCATCTTCCATGACAAAGTGCCTGCCCTACACAAGCCAGGCTCAGCTGGGGGAAATCCCAGTTACGTGCTCTAAATGTATTGGTACCCTGTATTTTCCATCTGCTTGTAGACAGTTAAGCTAATTTTATTATTTGCTGCATTCAATTCTTCTCCATGTTGTGGTTTATTGGCTCTGTTGGCAGCTGTTAATTGTGTTTTGTGGACTTTGATTATTGCAAGTTCCTTCGGGAGCCAATCTTGAACAAGATGTGGGATAGGAGTTAAGTGATGAATAAAATAACTGTCCTATGCTGTGAAATGTATGATTTCCAATCCACTTTTCAAAACAAAACCTCAATGTTTCTATATTTACATCTGAACAAACATCTAACTTACTCCTTCCATACACAATAACTTCTGACTAAGATTTACAATATTTTATAAAATGTATTTTCCAAGGGCTCCAAATCTATACCAGCCTGGAAAACACAGTGGGTCGAAGTATTTAAAACTACTTTTACCCATTTGGTGGATGGAATAACAGCAGTCCTTTCTGTCCAGGAAACAATGCAAGACCTTGTGATATTCTTCAGGTTGCTTTCTGTGTTTTTCCCACAGCCAATCTGTGAAAATTATTCAAGATTTTAAACATCACCATCCCTTTTGTTCACAAAGCACCAGAGAGGTCCACTTAGCATCATCATTTAGGTACTAAGTGAATCTCATTCCATTATCTCAGGCCTTAGTGGGGTTTCCCAAGGTTTAGTGGTTTTTCATACATATGAACTCATAATTTCATGACTACTTCGGTCCTATCCTATGTTTTAAAGGTTACACTTTGAACATTGCCAGCAGGTGATTACAATCCAGAGAATTTAGATCCCTCAAATCAACAGGACTTCAGTGTACAGGGACTTACTCCTGTTCCACATTCCAGACTGGAGTCTGCATCTTAAATGTACCGCTGTGGGAGTCAGAAGTGCCAGTTCTGGGACCACACCTGAGCCCCAAGATTCTGCAGGAACAGCTTAGACATCATTTTAGCATCCACCTTTCTTGCCCAAGCTCCAGTACACATTTGAAAAAAACATCTATTATTGGAATTCACTTCCAGAAAAAACAACAACCACTCACCCCGCCCCAAGTGCCGGCAGATCAGAGCCTGGGCTAGCATCATCTGTCCACATCGCAGCATGCAGCCCCAGCCAGCATCGGAGGATGGGCCCGTGCCACCTGGGTCAAGAATCACCACGGTTATGGGTCTAGCTGGGCTTTTCCCTCACAGTAAAACAGGGTGCCAGCCTTCCCTGGATATCACATTTATGACCAAAGTTCATACAAAATGCTTAGTACCATCCTAAACTCCGGTTGAAACAGTGATCTGGGCCTCAGTTTGCTACCAGCATATTGGCAGCATCATACAAGAGGCTTGAAGCCAGCTGGGTGACCTTGGGCCAGTCACAGCTTCTAGGAGCTCTCTCAGCCCCACCCACCTCACAGGGTGTTTTGTTGTGGGGATAATAATAGCAATTTTTGTAAACTGCTCTGAATGGGTGTTAAGTTGTCCAGAAGGACGGTATATAAATCGAATGTTGTTGTTGTTGTTATTATTAGAAATTTCACACTGGGTTTATTTTTGTAAGACCACAGCTACACAGAGACCTATAAATGGCATACTGCAAGAGCCACAGACCTACTCCCCATCTCATGAGTCTCTGAAAGGCAGATGCCCCAGAGAGAAGGATGGTCTTTACATGCCTCCTGAAGTCACAAAAAGACAACAGGGGAGGGAAGTGACCATCGCTAACTCCATCAGACATGACTTCACTAAGACATCCATCTGCTATAATCTGCAGACTTCAGAGGTCCTCTGCATATGCCTAGAAGAATTAGGGCTGTTTGGTGCTAACAGAACAATTGCACACCCCTGGGCAAGTGGATACAGATTTTGCCCTTCCACACCTGCATGAAATTGTAAAAAGCAATAAGAGCTATTATCCAGAATTAATTTGTCACTCCTTTACATGGTTCACATCTCTGAGAACATAGCACCTGGGGAGAGGGGAATGATGGATAGAAGAGATGGACCATATTCCAGTAAGCATACCTACCAATTGGTGAAAACTTTCTTCTATAGGTAAACCAAAGACGAGCACTTACATCAGACAATAGTTTAGATTTATCTAGAATTTAAAAACAAACAAAAAAGCATTAAGACAACAAACAAAAAGCATTTGACCCTAACTGCCCAGTTATCTGCATCATGTTAACCCAAATTCTGCCATATCATTTGCTCTGATACTTCTCACCTAGCAGTCACCACTGAACCCTTAGACATTAAGGGTGGAGTGAGGATGTAACCACCACAAAATAGACCCTGCTGTCTCCTCCTTTTTATCTATCAGTTCACTGTATAACTGCACTCTCCACCACAAAATAGACCCTGCTGTCTCCTCCTTTTTATCTATCAGTTCACTGTATAACTGCTATAAAATCCCCAAGTTAACTGGGCAGAGGCAGGGGTGTGTGTGTGTGAGTGCTTCTATCCTCACCAAAGCTTGCCCTGGCTCCATGGTTAGTCTAGGTTAAAAAAAATTAAAAATCAAAGATTCCTGGGCAGGCTTCATGTCTGCATGCATGAGTATGTGGTGAGAGGTTCTTTAGCCCTCCTGCCTCTACTTTCCTAGGGCAAAATTGCTGTCCTTTTTCAGTGCAAAGTGGGGGAGGGCAGCGTTTCCAAGAAAGACCAGCTTCTCAGCTGAACACTTCTAAAAGTAAAGCCCCCCGTGTTTATTCCCTAACTACCTGATTACTAGAAATAACTTCGGTCAGATTTGCGAAGCATCCTTCATGATAGCACCCTGGCTTACCTAAATAAATCCCTTATTGGCTACCCCATATTTGCATCGCACATCTTCCCCAACATTTCTGCTCTCCACGCAAATCAACACAGTCGTTCAGAATACAAAATGTTATAAAACTTTGAGGGTCATAAATAGATGAAGCCTACCATTTTTAAGGTGGTGCTGCCTTCCCAAGATCCACACTGGCTCATCAGTCTCTGGAAGCTCTTCTAGATACTCTGCAAAAATAATGACTGTTCTAAAAGTGAATGCGCACATAGCCGATTCTCTCTGTTTGGTTCTTCCTGTGATTTTTGTCCCTGCTTGTTTCTTGTGTCAAATCTAATTCTAACAGTGGTTCTGGGGTTTCATCTACTACTAACATCATAAAGGGTAACCATTAGGCAGAATGTGCCATTTGCATTTGAGCACTGTAGCAAGTACTGATATTAGATTACACTTGACAGGGGCCAAGTATTAAACTTTACAATCTGTGACCTAAAATGCTTATTGAAAAAGACACAAAAAATTAAAGATACTTATACACATAACAGTAGAAGCCACAGGGTATTTTTAATTGTCATATTTACACTTTGATTTCGATCAGAGGGGGACAATCCTGACATGCAAATGGTTATCAGTAGAGAAGACATCTCAGATCCTGCCCCACAGACTTTAAAGCCAGGACAATTATTGTTATTATTCACCTATGAAAATATGTCAATTGATTAACTGATAAGAGTTAATATCATGATCTCACTTGAGGCACAGCCCAAGTTCCCCTTTCTATACAAGGGGAGTTACGGAGATGACGTCAGAAAAATGCCTAGCTTAATCTTGACACTGAATTAGATTTTGGCCAATCTAATATAAAATTGTGCACCTACCACACTGAGGCAAGGGTGGGGGGGGTCTAATAGCGATAACAGCCCCTCTTGCAGATGCTACACTCTAATCAGGATGCTCTGATAATATAGTCTGTTGTTTTAAAGACAGCACAAGATTCCACTTCGGTTTTTTTCTTTTGCTAGACAGTTTTTCATTGTAGCTTTCATATTCATTATAACAATTGTCTTGATAATAGATTAATCTTAATGCATTTACTAACATGAGACAAGAATACAAAACACACTAAGTACAATATAGAAATCACTAGTAACAACAACTTGAATGGATCTAAAATAGAAAAATATGATCTACAGCAAGTATTGGTGTGCAATTTGGATCTGACCTGGGGGGGGGGCAGATTTTTGTCAATCTGATTAAATCTGGTTTTTCTGGATCAAATCAGAGAATCCTGGATCCAACCTGGGAACCTGGATCCAGACCCCCAGATAAATATGGGTAGATCTGGGAAATACGGCTTCAGGCTCTGGCTAGCTCCTTCCTGGGTTTCTTCCAAGAGGGGAGGGGGAGGGAGGTAGAGGTAAGAAGGTAGGAAGGGAGGGAGGGGCCAATCCATGCAAAAGGTTTCCTTGTCTCCCTGGCTTCTTTGACTGACACCGGTTCAGTTGGGCTAAGTTGCAATAGTGCCCCTTGCATCAGTTTGGTTTGGGTGGAATGCTCTGATTTGACATGATACTCTGGTTTGGTGTTGGTCCCCCGGATTCACTTTGGTTCTAAGGGTATTCCATCCATTCAGTTGCATCAGCTTAGTTCTGGTGGGCTTCCTTTTGCATTTGAGAGTGTGCCTTTGGCCCCATGCAGTCCTGGCCCCGTATGTTTCTCCTCGAGGGCCTGCTTGGAAATGTTTTCCCCATAGGAAGCAATGGAGATTACCTGGGAAGCTTGTCCAGGGGGCACTTGGGTTTTGAAGGGACTTCAGTTTGCTTCTGTTGGGCTTCCTCTGGGTTGAGATACATTTAGGAGTGTATCTTTGGCCACTGGCACGCTTGTCCCTGTATGTTTCTGCCTGAGAGCCTGCTTAGAAATGTTTCCCCCCACAGGAAACAATGGAGAGTGGCTGAGGGCACCTTCTTCGGGGGCCCATAGCAAATAATGGCCAAATAAATCTGGGTTCCCTGATCTGCCAGATCTGCCAGATTTAAGGGGACCCCCTGAAGCCCAGATCTGGATTTCCTGGAGTTTTTTCCAGTGCACACCCCTAATAGCAAAGCTAAATTGCTGGTCTGTGTTCCTTTAAAAAACAGAGTGGAATACAAGCATAAGAAAACAATCATTTCAAAGAGGGCAAAAGGCCTAAAGTTATCAGCAGTGCTGGGATCACCAAGGGCTTTCGTTTGCAACACATTCCTTTGCTTAATCTAGTGTCATGAGACACACCATGCCTTCCCAGTTGAAGATGGGTGTGATTGCTAGGGAAAAAATTCTTCAGCCAGTGGAAAAATATTTGGTGGTTCTCCAGAGCAATATGAAACTATCCTCTTACTATCAAGTTATGTTAATGTGCATTTTTTAAAAACATCTTGACAAAATAATGCACATTAATACAGCTGGAAACTCAAGTGTCACGTGTTTCTTTTGGAACTGCAAGGAGTTTAACAGAGTTTGCAACTGGAATCCTTCTTCTTGAAAGAAAGACAAGATCCAAATGTGGCAAGTTAAAAAAATAAAGCCAAAATTTAACTATACTTCTAATCCTGGTAGTCTTGTTCTCATAAATATATTTAAGCCAATGATAGATTGATCATACATTAGAGAGCTCAAAAGTCACAGATGACTCATCACCTCTGACATTAAACAATCAGGATGTCCCCTACCCAGAATGTTCACCCAAGAAATCTCGCTTGTAGCTATCCCAAAACTATCCGAATTCTCAGCCCCAGGAACAAAGGGCAAGCTACTGTGACAGAGGGCTATGAAGATGTTTGCAGCCTACAGAGAAGGGATAGCGACTCTCTCTTTCCCACAGGAGACTGATTCCTACCCTCTTGCTCAATATGATCAAAATAAGCAATGTTGATTTTCTTCCAGACTGATTAAAGTCAGTAACCCAATGGGGAACATGCATAGGACAACACTGCAATACATTTCAGTGGGCTTAGACTGGAGTAACGCTGCTTAGGATTTCACTGTTAAGTTGTAACCCAACTTGGTCCAAATCTCACCTTACTTTTGAACTCATAAGGTGGCCTCAGGCAAGCATTCTTCAGCATTCTCCACATCAGCAACAAAATGCTATTATTATATTTGGAGCTCATGCAGCACATCAGGAAGCGCCCAGTTGAAATTACACCTGGGGCCTCCAGGAAGACTGTGCCTCTCTCTCTCCCCTCCCCCTCTCCCTTAGCTCCCTATCTGCCACACTGGGATAATAATACTGGCCTTCCATGGCTGTTGCAAAACGTACAAAAAGTAATGTACATAAAGCATTCTGAGCACCTGAAAGTGTCGTATAAATGCTATCATTACTGACTGCGAGTACTAGAGCCAGGATGGTGAGCAGCAATTCCAGATTTGCTTGCACGTGCGCGTATGTGCCAGGTTGTCGATCTATACTACCAGATTCTTCAGGCACCTCCCCTTCAGGCACCAACATATGCCAGTGGGCCAGCTCTGGGGCATAACAATGCAGAAGGGAAAACCACATCGTTAACAGTAACAACCTTCTTTCTTTTCTTACTCCATCAGATCCAGAACAGGTTACACTGACAGAAGGGTAATCAGCTGCAGCACCGTCAAGTTTTTGTTCTAATATTAGAGCGGAGTTCTGCGATGACCTAATTGCTTCAACAGTCAGACTTGCAGCAATCAGTGACACACAAAAAGTCTTGTGGTGATTTAAAGGTTAACAGATTTATTGCTACACAACCTTCCTCGGACTAGAGTCTTTTTCATCAAATGTGTAATGAACTGGATTCTGGCCCACGAACATTTCTACCATCATAGATCGGTCAAAACTTTACGTGGCCACGATACCCCCACTGGTTTTTGCTGTAACAGGAAAGCATTGACTAAACCCTCTCGAAATGGATTTACAACCCGACCTAAGCAATAATAGTTTCATTGTGCCATTTTTAATAATTTGAACTTTAAGATCTTGCTTTTTTATTTCTTAGCTGCCTCAAGCTTATCTCCAGAGACCCACCTTAAAAATCCACTAAACATATAAACAGATGCATCAATCTAGGTTAACTAGTTGCAGCAAAAGCGAACAGGAGTCTTGTGGCATTTTGAAGACAACGCTTCCTCTTTCATGAATTCCAGCCCAAGCGTTTGCAGCCTCGAGCCCCCTTCACCCGATGTGCCACAAAGGTCCCCAGCTGGCAGACCTGAGGATCAACCTCAGGCATCTGATCTCCAGCCCCCTTCACCCGATGTGCCACAAAAGTCCCCAGCTGGCAGACCTGAGGATCAACCTCAGGCATCTGATCTCCAGCCCCCTTCACCCGATGTGCCACAAAAGTCCCCAGCTGGCAGACCTGAGGATCAACCTCAGGCATCTGATCTCCAGCCCCCTTCACCCGATGTGCCACAAAGGTCCCCAGCTGGCAGACCTGAGGATCAACCTCAGGCATCTGATCTCCAGCCCCCTTCACCCGATGTGCCACAAAAGTCCCCAGCTGGCAGACCTGAGGATCAACCTCAGGCATCTGATCTCCAGCCCCCTTCACCCGATGTGCCACAAAGGTCCCCAGCTGGCAGACCTGAGGATCAACCTCAGGCATCTGATCTCCAGCCCCCTTCACCCGATGTGCCACAAAAGTCCCCAGCTGGCAGACCTGAGGATCAACCTCAGGCATCTGATCTCCAGCCCCCTTCACCCGATGTGCCACAAAAGTCCCCAGCTGGCAGACCTGAGGATCAACCTCAGGCATCTGATCTCCAGCCCCCTTCACCCGATGTGCCACAAAGGTCCCCAGCTGGCAGACCTGAGGATCAACCTCAGGCATCTGATCTCCAGCCCCCTTCACCCGATGTGCCACAAAAGTCCCCAGCTGGCAGACCTGAGGATCAACCTCAGGCATCTGATCTCCAGCCCCCTTCACCCGATGTGCCACAAAAGTCCCCAGCTGGCAGACCTGAGGATCAACCTCAGGCATCTGATCTCCAGCCCCCTTCACCCGATGTGCCACAAAGGTCCCCAGCTGGCAGACCTGAGGATCAACCTCAGGCATCTGATGATGCTGGAATCTGGTCCACAAATCACAGGCTCGAATGGGTGAGGGCCAGGGGAGTTCCTATAAGCCTGAACCTGACACACACACCCTCTGCAATGCTTCTTCCAAAGATCTGCAGAGGAACAGCAGGATTTGTGTCCAGTGGCACCTTAGAGACCAACGAGATGGCCAGGATAGGTGCTTCGGAGAGTCAAAGCTCCCTTCTTCAGATATAAATAGGAATGGAGACCCCTGAGCCTTTAGCAACAATCGTATCTGAAGAAAGGCGCTCTGACTTTCGAAAGCTCCTACCCCGAAAATCTTGTTGGTCTCAGAAGCGCCACTGGACGCCAATTCTGCTGCTTATTTGGGTTTTAATTCTACCGCACCATCCGCTTTCCCTAAAACGTTACAAAGGGCAACTCCTCCGCTGGGTTACCAGGGCCAACAGGAAGCACCAAAAGGACACGACGTGGCCAATGGCGCAGAGACCGTTACTCTGAGACAGACAGCCAGGAGGGCAGGGTTGCCAACTCTGGACTGGAAAATGCCTGGCGATTATGGGGCAAAGCCTCGGGAATGGCAGGGTTTGGGGAGGGACCTCGAGGGGTTTCATGCCATACGGTCCACCCTCTAAAGCAGCCATTTTCTCCAGGGGAACGTCCGTTGTTATCTGGAGATCATTCCGGGAGATCTCCAGGCCCCACCTGGAGGTTGACAACCATATGTGCTGCTGGCGGGGCTCCCTCCTCCTCGCCCCCTCAGCGCCCTTCCGGCCCCCTCACCAGACTCCATCCTCTTCTTCCCACCGCCGCGACCATCCTCGGCTCCCGCTTCTTCCCCCTCCGGCTCCGCCGAGCCTCTTTCTCCTCCCCACAGAGAAAACAACTCCGCGACCACCACCACGTCAACGGCAGCCACCGAACGGCCCTCCGGGAGTTGTAGTCCTCTCGCCTGCGAGGTCAGCGCGTGGTCCGCTTCCTTTGCGCTCCGCTAGCAGACTACAACTCCCATCAGACATCGCGGCCCCGGCACGGTCCCACGGCCGGATTGGAAGAGCGGAGCACGCCGGCTGAGGACGAAGCTGCGAGGAGATGACGTTTAGGAGGCGGGCCGGTGGGTGAAATCTGACTATCTATTGGCTACTAGCTCTTGAAGCTCCTTTTCGATTGGTTGCACCGAGGAGGCTCCGCCGACTTCCGCTGTTAAGCGTCGGGGTTGGCCAGGGAGGCGTTTGCTATGGAGGGTGGCGGTTCCGTGTCCAACGTGGAGGTGTGCAATTTGGCCTACGCAGGGCAGCTGGACGAGCTGAAGGAGCGCCTGGCTGCCAACCGGGGCCTGGCGTCGCGCGCCGATCAGGTGGGCCTGGCAGCCGTTGGGCGTGGAGGGGGCTGGGTTGCCAACCTCCAGGTGGCGCCTGGAGATCTTCTGGAGTTATGTTCGATCTCCAAACTATGCTCAGATCCCCTGGGGAGATCGGCTGCTTTGGAGGGTGGGCTCTATGGCATTCTATCCTGTTGAGCTCCCCTCCTCCCCCCACAAATCTCTCCCTCCCATGACTCCACCAAACCTCCAGGAATTTTCCAACCTGCTGTTGGCAACCTTATGCAGACGAGTCTCCAAATCCCTTCCACTCAGAATCTCTCTCCACAAGACATCTGAAACTTGAAGAACAAGTGTCCGGAGAAGTAATGGTAGCCAGAAGGGAAGTTTTAAAAGACAGATCCCGCAGCAGGGCAAAGGCTTTGCTATACACTGGAGCTGTGTGAAGGGGCTGTGAAATGCCAGGAGAGAAACTTCAGCCCATTATAACCTCTCCAGGTCCAAGACTGGCTCTGGAAGGCAGCTCCAGCCCATTTCCATTCCTTGCTGCCGGCTGGTTGCTACCCTACACAGGTTTAGACCGGAGAGGAGAAATTGACAGAGCCTTTGGGGAGGCAAAGATGAAATTAACAAACCCTCTGAGGAGCAATCTCAGCTGGCTCTGTCTTTTAAACTATGCTTCCTGGCTAACATTGCATCTCCCTACACTTGACCAGCACGTGCTGAGGCGTCTCGCGTAGAGTCTTTGCTCTAAATCTATTTGAAGGATGCATTCTGTACATGCTCAGAGGAAGTTTGAATCCCCTGGGTGTAATGTCACTTCAGATTTGATTATTTCACCTGAAGAATTTTGCAGTTGAGTGGTGATTTCAGCCTGCACTTTCTCCCTTTATTCAAACCCAGCATGCTAAACCCAGGATGGCTATACAATGCAGGCCTTAGCAGCCCCAGGTGGCCATAGCAGATTCTCATGAAACGTCAGAAATTTTCTTGCAGTTTCGCTTTCAGATAAAAAAGAAGCTTCGTTCTTTTTTTCTTCTCTGTAATAGAGAAAATCCACTTTCAATCCACATCTTTATTTTGAGGTTTGTAGTATGCTTTATATAAGTTTTAATAAGAGCCCTGTGGCGCAGAGTGGTAAGCTGCAGTACTGCAGTCCAAGCTCTGCTCACGACCTGAGTTCGATCCTGGCGGAAGCTGGGTTCAGGTAGCTGGCTCAAGGTAGATTCAGCCTTCCATCCTTCTGAGGTCGGTAAAATGAGTACCCAGTTTCCTGGGGGTAAAGTGCAGATGACTGGGGAAGGCAATGGCAAACCACCCTGTAAAAAGTCTGCCAAGAAAACGTTGTGATGTGACGTCCCCGCCATGGGTCAGTAATGACTCGGTGCTTTACCTTTTTTTATATATGTTTATGTATTTGAGTTTAATGGTATGCCTGACAGTAGAAGCTCTCTGTAACTGTGATATGTTATTAGTGTGATGACATCTGACCCTATATCAGGGCAGAGGCTTGAACAATCTGAAGTGATTTCTGGGGCAATTTTGAAAATACAGTGGCCCCCCAAGTTGGCCCTTCTCCTCTAACCACTAGATTGTGTTTTCCTGGTTTGCAAATGATCCTGTGCTGTCTCTCTCTATTCTAACAAGGTCAGTTTCTGGTGTGCTGATGCTCCTTTTCTGGTCTGTCACATTTAGGATAACAGGACAGCCCTTCATTGGGCCTGTTCAGCTGGACACACAGACATTGTTGACCTCTTGCTAGGTCTGGGAGTCTCTGTTAATGACAAAGATGATGTAAGTATACATGGGTTTTTTTGAGGAGTTATCTATACAGAATCTAGTTCATATGGTTTCTTAGCCTGCTAGCTTCACTTCCAACTTCTAGCGTATTCTAAGAGACATCAGTGACATAATGAGTATTTTTGACGTGTTATCTGAGGTGGGAGTCTGGGCACCTCCTAGTATGCCAGTGTGAGGTGAGGTTTTCAGCCCCTTTTCCCTCTGATAAGTCACACATAAAAACATCCTAACTGTTGCTAAGGAGGCCTGAATCCAGTCAGTGCCTGCATAAAAAATCTCCTGGGAATCCTACTTGACCTCTTTGGGTTATGGACAGCAGCCTATATAGCTACCTTAGATTTGGGGGGGGGGGGGCGGGTGCTAAGCTACCTTAGTGACCCTCATTAGGCAGAAAGGCAGCACATGAATTTGAAAATAAAATAAATATAAATGCAGTAATTAATACATTCACCAGCTTTCATACAGCAAACAGTTCACCATGTGAAAAGGAAGCTGTACATCAAGACTGTCTCTTCCAAAGGGCACTTTTGTCTTGGCAAATGAATTCACCCTCTTGCTACCCCTCAAGCTTCTAATGTAAGCAGGCCTGCTTAGCAAGAATAGTCACGCCTCTCCAATCCTTACAGTCACTTATAATCAGGGCTTTTTTCTGGGAAAAGAGGTGGTGGAACTCAGTGGGTTGCCCTCGGAGAAAATGGGCACATGGCTGGTGGCCCCGCCCCCTGATCTCCAGACAGAGGGGAGTTGAGATTGCCCAATCTCAACTCCCCTCTGTCTGGAGATCAGGGGGCGGGGCCACCAGCCATGTGACCATTTTCAAGAGGTTCCGGAAGTCTGTTCCACCGCGTTCCAGCTGAAAAAAAGCCCTGCTTGTAATTAAATAAGGAACTGGCAGTAGCAGTAGAAGGCCTACATTAGAAGTAAGAGTAACTAGCTCAAGATTGGAATGGGGGGGAGTAGCCATGACCAGGAGGAGGCCTGGGGAGGGTGAATACTTTTTGGACATTTCATATTATATGACTACAACAGTTTCATCTTGTGTAGGCATTGGGTATGTCTGCAGTCTGCAGTCAGTGACGAACAGTGAAATCCTAAGCAGAGTTGCTCCAGTCTAAGCTCATTGATCATGGGCTTAGACTGGAATAACTCTGCATAGGATTTTTCTGTAAAGCAGGCAGTCTGTGAAATAAGTTACAGGAGTATTACAAGTGGGGTGCCCACAAGGACTTACGGTGGGTAACTCATTTTCCTCTCCCTCGTGATGTCCTCTTTCCCTTTTGCCAGTGCAAAGAATTGGGGTCATTTCTTTGAAACAGATCATTCTTCTGCCCACTGAAGAGTAAGGGTTTGTGTGTCTTGTTTTCTTGGTGCCTTCAGACTGGCTGGACTCCACTGCATATTGCAGCATCAGCTGGCCGAGATGAAATTGTGAAAGCTCTGATTAAGAAAGGCGCCCAGGTGAATGCCGTCAATCAGAACGGCTGCACACCTCTGCATTATGCAGCCTCCAAAAATAAGCAGGAGGTAAGAGGTTTGTGTATTGCCCCTCCTTTCTGTCACTTAGCATGGAACACCCAGTTGCATCAGCTTTTCCCATTTTCTCACGCTTAGATCGCATTGATGCTGCTAGAGAATAAAGCTAATCCAGATGCAAAGGATCACTTGGAATCTACTCCACTCCACAGAGCAGCAGCCAAAGGAAATCTGAAAATGATACAGATCCTTTTGAAGCACAAAGCCTCGGTCAATCTACAGGATTCCGAGGGAAACACTGCTCTGTAAGTGCAACTGTACTTGTGGCATATGGCATATGCTAGTTCTAGGGGGGTTTAGAACACAAACTCTTTTCTCATGTTCAGATTTTTCTTCCCTCTTCTCAGAGCCAGGAACTGGCTTTTTAAAAACCTTCACAGGCCCAGAATCTTATACAATGTCATTTGAAGCATGTTTATGTGGAAAATTTAATGTAGTCTGTAGTACCGTTTATGGCACCAATCTTGGTCTTTGTATTGTATTGAGCTTTTAAATACTGTTTTTAGATAACTGTTTATGATTTTAATGTGCAGTGTTTTTCTTTTTGTTAGCTGCCCTGAGCCCGCTTGTGGGGAGGGTGGGGCATAAACTTTAGAAATAAATAATAAAGTACACCCACCGAGTTTAATAAGATATAAATGTGCACAGGATTGCCATCGTAGACTAAATTAAATTTTACATTTATGGACACTTATTGTTTCCATAAACCAAGTGTAAAAATATACATACCTTTTGAGGGTAATATACAATGTACATAAGATCTCATTCTCTTCATGGTGGCAGTGTGGCTGAAGGGTGGGACAAATAAAAATAAATACCTTGTCTCTCCCAACTGCCATGTGATAGTTGAATTTTGTCCTTGTTGTTTGACTGAATTGAGCCTTAGACACCCCAAATAAACCACATTTTGTTCCTGATTTTAATAAGCCTTATATTCTCAAGCTCTTGGATTGTGTCCTCCTCTCATGTGCATGTCATGATTTAAGATTGTCTACTTTATGAAGCTTTCGAACTGATTCCAATCTGTTGTCACGTCTGAATGCATACACCTTCACAAATGGAGTTCTCTTTTTGTACTACTTTCGTACTACTTTAAACCATCATTTAATCTTGGCTGAACATCTCAGCTACCTGAACACCTGAAATTGGATGTCACAATAAACTGGGGCTACATCAAGAACTTCCTAAACCAGGAAATTCTCAGTCGTGGCTCTACCTGCATGGGAAGGGGGCTCATGGAACACATGGGTCCACGTTGCTGAGGCTCATTCATGTCAAACAAACTGTGGTTTGTTCATGGTTATCTGAATGCAGGCCTAGACTCCTAAATACCATTGAGGTTCAAATAATGAAGGGTTGTGAGTTTTTGAGTTAAGTGTTTTTTTACGAATGTGACACCAGATTGTTGTGGCCTAGCATTTGTGTCTTGGGCGGAACTGGTAATTCTTGGTCTTGTTTACAGCCATTTAGCCTGTGATGAAGAGAGAGCGGATGAGGCCAAGCTCTTGGTGTCCCATGGAGCAAGCATCTATATTGAGAACAAAGAAGAAAAGACTCCATTGCAAATAGCAAAAGGTGGTCTGGGTTCCATCCTCAGGAGGCTGGTTGAAGGCTAGTTGTTGTCCATCTGCTGGAACTCTGCTCTTGATGAACCTCTGGAATATATTGGCAGATCTTTGGTTCCCAACTGGAATGGCCACTTCATCTGTTGTCCATCCCTACATCATCTGTGGCCATATCTTCTTGTTCCTGCCACCTTGGAAAATGAATGTGCTGGCACCAGAATGAGAAGATGCCTTTCCCGAGTTGTATTCCATGAGGGCCTTTAAGTACCAATGTCCTCCAGATGGCAGTTTTCCCAAATAAGCTTGTTTGCCACAGCAGACAGTATTTATCATGTACCCCAAAGCAGCCATTAAGTCTAAAAGTCGTCCGTTACCTTTTCTTTTTTAAATTCAAGTGCCAGCAAGGTTGTATGAAATAAAACATGATGGAGGAAAATCCTGGCGCTTATTGAATAACAGTGGAAGAGGGGTTTGCTTAGAGAGCAACTGGCCTGGAGCATTGAGGGAAGACCGTGAGCGTAAACAGTTGGTAGAACTGCAAGCTCGCAACTTAGAAATAGGTTTCTGTCTTCTGAAAGAAAGTGTAGTATCACCTTGGAGTGCAGAAAGTTTACTGTCTGGGGACTGCCTATTGCAATGGCCTGCTTATTAAAATAATGGTGTGTCTTGGTTTTAGCTTCTCTGTTCTTTAGCAGTAAGTTTCAAGTATAAATGTTTGCCAATGAGGCAAAATGTTTGTATGTTCTGTGTTAAGACTATCCACAGCAAACTTTTTTGCCTTTACGCTTTTTCTCTGTTGGCACATTCCTGACTTGTTACTCCAGGTCAATCTTGTTGTAAATAGAATTACATTGATGGATTTAGTCCCAAAGCTGAGAAATGGAAATGAATTTTTCCTGCTTATTTCATAACTTACGCATTTTAGTCATCATTGCAGCTTTTCTTTGTTTCTTTTAAGTTCTAAGCTCTTTTCTGAAATGCAGCAACTAAACTATAGATACAGCAAAATATAGATACAGAACTTCTGTTCTCCCTATAGCCCCTAACAATTTTTTTATAAGTGGCCTGGTGTGGTTGAAAATTTCTAAAATTTCTTGAGTAGGATTAGGAATCTTCAAAATAATTTTTTCAACTTAAGAGTAAAAGATGACACTGAAATTGTTCAGCTGTCAACTAAGCTCACATAATCATACACATCTGGAATTTAGGAACTTGGTGAGTAGAAATGGATCATTTTCTTCCATCATTATAGTTTAGTAAACTTTTAGTACCCTTAGTAGCAATGAAAGGATCATGCAGCCCTCTGAATAAAATGATGAATCAAAGCTGAGCCCAAGGGTGTGTAAATTACAGACCCTAAACGCAAGTTATAGGAAAAATACAGAATTGCTAGTAGAAAAGTCGATGTACACGGTCTATGATAGTGTAGGTGCCACCGATGGTCTAAAGTAAACCTAGAAAATGAAGATTAAGCTACAGCTAAATGTTTTGTTAAAATTAAGAGTAAGAAAAAAACCTTTCCCCCTCTTTCCTAACTCCATTAAGGGTTCCAGTGAAATTAAGCTTGATTAAGTAGTATATATTTGCAGAAGCTTATATTCCAGTTTGCTAGATGCCTAATCATCTACATTTTCCTGTATGCTTTTATACTTTAAAATACATGATGGTCAGAAATAGGTTGCTGTCATCTTGGTTGACATCCTGTTTCCCCTCAGTGCAATACGGTAGTGGAGGTTGGGCTAATGCGGGAGAATTCAACCGTGATCTTGACTTCAGATTGGAAGTCGGTTGCCTTTTCCAAGGTATGTTTACAGGAAGTGGGGGCTCCGAGCTCTGTGGGAAAGCTTACGTTCCATCCACATGAGAATCTGGGATTGCTCTGGTTCTCCTCTCAGATAGGGGAACCATTGCCAGTTAGTGGTAACCTTTCAAGACTAGATTCAGTGTTCTAGGCATACCCCTGTATATTGTGTCATATCCATAACTGATGTCACTTACTGCACCGTGCCCTGGTTCCATAGAGTTAACACTATAGCTACAGCATTCTTTGGTCTTCAGAAATTAACAGTACATCCATTTCTACCACTCAAGAGTCCTCACAAAAAATCTTGTGGGTCAGAATAAGAAATCACAGTAAGTTACACAAATGTGCATCTATTTATTTTGATTACAAAATTCAGGTTTTGAATTTTTTAATATAAAAACGAGTGGCAGAGAGCAAAGAAATAGGGAAGCACACCGGAGTTGGAACTGGGCAGTCAACAAATGCAAGATTACAAAGAGTGATTGTCTGGATTCCGAACTCTCTCCAACTAAGTCTCCACTGTCTTCTAAATGTGTTCTGTGAAACCCAAAGACTGATGGTACAAGAGTCATTTGTGAGCTGGGAGTTCAGGGTGGCCATCAACTGACTCAGTTGTAAGTGCAACAGGATCTTTGATTACTGAAAACAACTGCAGGTTAATATCTTTAGTTTGGTCTGACTAAGGAGGTCACTAAGTAGTGAGCAATTCCTGAAGTTTCCTCAGACTCATCATGAGGAGAGATGTAAACTCAAACGAAAAAAAGGGGGCGGGGGAGGAAAACATGTTGGGCATGATGTAAATGCTAAGTCTACAGAAAGTAACAATTTTAAGACGAAGCAAAGAAGACACAGTGCATTAACTTAGGCCTGTGCTACTTGTTAAAAAAAGGTTTTGTGTTTGCACAAAGATAAAATGGCAAGTTACTTTAAAATTATAACCGCTATTTGTAGTGTAGATCTTTCTCCGTGGCTCACTGAGGCACACAGAGCCTTTGAAAGGCAGAGTGCGGGAGTTCAGAAGAACATTAGTCCCTATGTTCTGATTAACTTTTAGTTTCTTGAAGTCTTCTGGAGAGTTTCAAGCCATTACTTTGTAATTTTTTGGGTTGCCTCTATGGTTGCCTTTGGATCTCTTTTCTCTGAACCAAAACTGCAACCTGCAATTTCTGCTTTGATGACTGCAAAAGTAAATGCCATTGAGAACAGCAAGTCCTGAACTCAGACACTCATTTTCGGGAGGTGTAGACCGTCCAGGTGATACATTTCAGAGAACTTACTTCGTTTAATTGTTACAACACATTTAGAACTTACAAAATTATAAAGCAGACAATATTGTACTGAAATGGAAGGCCCGTAACTTGGCCAAACACAATTCCTCTTGAAGTAATTATTCCACTGGGATGATAGCTCTGAAAGTGACCTCCAAGTAGGATGTAGTATATACATTGTAGGATAAGAAAATACACGTTTCTTTAAAACTTTCATTAAAGGCAATTATTTGCTATTTTCCACCAAAACAATTTAACGAAACGTACATTTTAAACTGGGATTGATAAATGTATATACATGTATCGACGTATGTACACGGAGTAAATGTGTACCAGTCTCCAAATCCAGCAAGGGAAATCTACCAACAGAGGCACAGCCATGGGGGGGGGGGATGCTGTCTGGCCCCCCTGCACAAGCTGCACTGCCTCGTCATGGGAGAAGCTGAAGGAAAGTTTTAAGCTTCCAGGTTGTGTGGCTGGCTCGTCAGGGAATTAAAAGATGCTTTCAGGACAAGGGCACTTATAATGCAATCCTAAGCAGAGTTACTCCAGTCTAAGCCCACTGATATCAATTGAATTTACTATTGAATTCACAATTGAATTTACTATGGCCATTTCCACACACGTTGAATAATGTACTTTCAATGCACTTTAGCAATCCTTTGGAAGTGGATTTTTTATTCCACACATGGAAAAGCAGTTCCAAATGTTCACTAAAGAGTATTGAAAGTGGATTATCCAATGTGTATGGAAGCAGCCTATGTGAGGACGTGGCAGTAGGATCCCAGATTTATTTAAAGGAAGGAACATGCATTGGGATTAATGGAATTTACTGTCCAGTAAAAGTCTTACGTATGAAACTGCTAGCGTCAGCCAGCAGCTCTTGCCTCGGAGCTTGTTCACAAGTGTGTGTGTGTGGCGGGGGGTTGAGTTGGCTCCATCGTACACCCATGTAATGGTGACGGGCTACTGTAACCCTTTTGAAAATGGACTAAGTGATGATGCACATGACACAGTGATCTGGTCCTTTGTGCCATCTAAGCTAGAAAAGGAAGCTGTACACTTAGTGGGCAGGTGAATGAACCTTGATGATATTCAGCCAAGGATTCCCAGCTTTGTGGAACCTACAAGTAGTTTTGGAATTTTGAGAATGTTTACAACGCAATGGGACTGGGTCCAGTCCCCCAGTGCTAGGGGATTCCACAACATGTTAGGAGATTCTGAGTCGAGCATCCTTTTGTGGAGGAGGAGGCTGTTTCCAAATAGGCGCTCCCTGCAAACCCAAAGGTAATGCTTCTTGGGCTCTTCTGAAGGTACCTGCTACTCTGAAGTAGAGCGGGGCTAGAATTTGATTTAGAGAGGAGGCGTTTGAGGAAAAAGGAAGTAGGTGTTTGAAAGCACATGGGTGCTGTGGGATCCAGTGTCTTAGGCAAATGCCTTCTGGTAGAAGCGGCACTAGAAGATAGTAAACGAGCTGGGGTGGCTCACCAAACGTTGGCTGGCACCAAGTGTTTGAATGTGTGAACTGGTCCTGATACTGGTCAGCCCAAGTACTCTATACAAAAGGGAAACACGTTGATACAGAACAGACCCATGTTAAATTTCACCTACAAGGATCAACATGCTAAAGCAGCTGGATACTGGATGTTCCCCTTTCGGCTGGAAAGCAGAAATGAAGCCAAAGAAGCTTTTCCTACCACTGTCTGTCTCTGGAAAATTGCATCTGTTGAAGGTGAAAGGACTCTGGCAAGCTACTGTTAAAGGCAGGACTGGTTTAATTAAAAAAAGGCTGGCTGCCTGGACAGCTCTCTGTTGTCTGCGGGGTCCACTGGGGCCCACATCTCTATCTCAGAGCAGCCTAAGAGTGAGCAGATGCATGGCGGATGCAATTCTGGGCTAAGGCCCAAATTCATCAGCTACCAGTGACAGAGCTCCAGGCAGGGCTTTTTTTTCTGCTGGAACGTGGTAGAACAGAGTTCCCGAACCTCTTGAAAATGGTCACATGGCTGGTAGCCCCGCCCCCTGATCTCCAGACAGAGGGGAGTTGAGATTGCCCTCCGCACCGCTCGGCGGCACGGAGGGCAATCTCAACTCCCCTCTGTCTGGAGATCAGGGGGCGGGGCCACCAGCCATGTGACCATTTTCTCCAAGGGCAACCTACTGAGTTCCACCACCAGCATCACACATCTTTCCTTTAAAAACTTGGTTTTGTAATGCCTTGGAGAGAGGGACCTGGCTCCATGCGAGGTTCACACCCCCTCTTGCAGTGGACAGTGCAATCAGCTTTGACTAAGAGGCGGGAAAGGGGACGGTGGTGACGCCGCTTTCCATGTGGCACACACAGTCCCAGTCCAGGAACCAGATCCAAACAGATGTGGGGCATCCTGTCATGGGGACCACAGGGGGCTCAGCCCCTTTGCAGACATCAGCCCTAATCCTGACTGGGATTTGTGTTTGGAGGCATGCATTTTTGTCAGGATTACCCTTGCTGGATTGGGGTGAGGAGGCAAGTGGCTGTGTCTTGTGGAACCAATTCATTAGCAGGTAGATTGCTATTGGGGCCTTCCAGTGGTGGTGGGAGAGGCTAGGCCACTGGCTGGTGCTCTGCTTCTTGCATCTCATTTTCAGGCACCGCGGCCACTTCAATCTCCTCTGGAGTGACATATTCATTTGTTTCAGTGGATTCTTTGCTTGGAGGAATGGCTGCCACAGGCACATTTTCTTGGCTGGGCACAGCAGTATACTCAGCATTCAGTGGTTCCTTCTGATCAACAGCCCTGCAGAAAAATGGGCCAAGATTAGGTAAACAGGCCAAGATTAGGTAGCATACCTCTGGTTTCCAGAACATGAGGCAGCCAAGTACAAAGCAGCTTTGTGTGTTCATCCCTTCGCTGTTAAGCTGTGATAGCATTTCACACGTGCTCTGCTTGATTCTCCCAACCTCGGATGTTAAAAAAATGTCACGTGTGTAAACTAAACTCTCTGGGACCATCAGAACAACAATTTTTTACTACTTCTTTGCATCTTTGGTTGCCCTGGATACCCTATTTTATGGTTTTGCTCCTTGTTGAGTAGAGATGCTGTTTTGGCTCTGCTTTTATTTTAATAAGAATTTATGTTTTATCTTCTGTTTTTAGCAAATGTTTCTTTTCTGTTTCACTGCTTTTCCTTTTAAGTTGGCTAAATTTAAAGTGTTAGTTTACAACACCAGCATGTACACAGGACCTCCTAATGGTAAAGACACAATCCTTGTAAAGTGATCCTGAACGTACACTCTTGCTTAATTTCTGTATTTATTTGGTAATTTAAAAATATTTATACCTCCCCTTTCAGTTTAACAACTTGCAGCTAACAAAAAGCATAAAAACATCAATTAGCTAATGCAACAAAATCAGTAACATCGGTTTCTAACAATAAAATCAACATAGAAATAGTACTGCAGGTCAAAATAGCAGCAAGGAAAAAATCATTTACAGCTCAGGGGGACATAACTGTGTTGACCTGTTGGCTACAAGATGGTGAGACAGGCATCGGGCCAGTATTTCTGGGAAGGATATTTCATCTGCTGTACTACAGCTATTTAGCTGGTTCCCGGAAAGTTTCAACGCGCAGACATTAAGAATTCTAGCTTTCAAAGGAGTTCTTCTCATAGTTCATAACACCAGTGCAGACATGGTTCAAACGGAATAAATACTTTTATCCATTCAAGACTTGCAGTAAAAAAGGATGGATTCCTCCATCCCCGGTTGGGGAAAGGTGATACAAAGAGTGGAAGAGATATCATACACACTGTTTCTGCTCTTCCCCAGAGGAAATTGTTTAAAAGGACTTAAGAGACTAGGGGCCAAGCTAGAAGTGATGAATTACACTTGAACGGCAAACGAACAGACTCACGTGTATTCCTCCCTGTTCACTTGTGCTCCACTTGCACTCCACTCGATCACGTTGAATGGAGTACAAGTGGAGCACAAGAGAACAGGGGGGAATACACGCGAGTCTGTTCACTTGCCGTTCAAGTGTAATTCCTCACTTCTAGCTTGGCCCAACATTTCCCATAAGTCTGTCCTTAAAGGTACAAACCCAATTCCCTATTGATGCCTGTTGCCAATACATAGGCATTTCTATCCTCAGCTCTAACAGCACATTTCACTACTGGGGGGCAATCAAATCTAACAGCCAACCAGCAAGTGCTAGGTGGCCCACCTGAAGTTGACCAACGGTCTCCCTTCTGTTCAATTTCATAACCTTCAGCAACTGTCACCTTTAATTTCTACTTCTGCAGTCTGAAATTCCCAGGCAACAATCGATATCTTCAAAAGCCACCCCAAGCAAAAGCCATGTTTTGACTCATGTCTCCACAATGAAATCCAATCTCGTCACTAGAGGCAAAAAGATTTGGAGGCGTTACGCAAGAAAAAACTTTTGGACAACTTACTGCATTTCATTCACTGCGGCTTTCTCTTTTCTCTTCTTTTTCTTCTCCTTTGAAGCTAAGAACCAGACAACGCCACAGATCAGAGCAGCCGCTAGAATTGCTCCGATCAACGCCCCAGCAATGATGCCGCCTTCAGAATCTGAAAGGGCAAAAAGGCCAAATAGTTTGTGTTTTTACATAGTGATATCGCGATAATGGTGGAAAGCTGGAACTAATACCAAGGGACAAAATGTACTTCTAGGAAGGGGGAAAAAAGACAAGGAAACAGAGGCAGTGGGGAGTAAGGGTTAGAGCGTCAGAGTAAGGCCCAGGCTTCGATTCCCACTCTGCCACTGAAGGCTGTTGGGTGACCTTAGGCCAGTTTCTTCTCAGCAGCCTCACTTACCTCCTAAAATTGTTGTGAGGCCACGGTGGAGGAAGGAAGGCTGGCATTGTAAGGTGCTTTGTTTCCCCATTGGGGAGAAAGGTGGAATATAAAATACCTAAATAAATATCTAAAATAATAAAGTACCACCTTCAGTCACATCAAGTTGCTTACATTTGTCCAGGTGACAGGGAACCCCTTTTTGGTTACATTTTGATACACTGACTAAAATACCCCTTTCTTGAAAGGGCCCTGAGAACTCACTGACTTAGGCCTAGAGAAGTGTAGTGGTCAGGTTAAGTTAGGCTGGACTATGGTCTGGGAGATCCAACTTCTAATTCTGACCCTGCTATGGAACTCACAGGGGGACACAGCCCAAGCGACCTCAGAGGGTAGGATAAGAAGGAGCCTAGAAGACTGGTGTAAGGTGTTTTGAGTCCCCTTTGGGGAGAAAAGTGGGGTATAAATGAAGTAAATCAATCTATCAGTACTTCTTAATGGTAAATTGGTGGCTAACTCAGGGTGCTCATTTGGCTGATCACAGACAGCCAATGATCAACCAAAAGAGCCGTGCTTACTTCTGCCCCTGGCATGCGGCCTGCACTTCAGGAAGGCTGGCAGCGTACCTGTTCAACTAGTGGGGGCTATTTCCACGTGGGAACAAACTGCCAAGCACTGGTCCCATTGCCCACTTTCCTGACACATGGGGGCAGGTGCCACATTGGGGAACGGTGCTCACACGAGCCACAGGTGGCATGTCAAAGACCCAAAGGCGGCTCACAGGCCACTGAGAGTCTCTGCATGAGACGAATTACACGAGGATGCTCAGATGAAGGGAGATGCAATGTTAGCCAGGAAGGGTAGTTAGAAAGACAGATTGGAAGGCTCTGTCAGTTTCACCTCTGTAGCACCAGCAAAGATCACTCCTCAGAGGGTTTATTTCCTTTTCACCTCTCTGGAGGCTCTGTTAATTTCTCCTCCCCTTTCACCCTCCCAGGAGCCATCTTTGTCAGCTCTAGAGAGGTGAAACCGACAGAGCCTTCTGAGCTGTCTTTTAAAACTCGGCTTCCCAGCTAACATTGCATCTCCCTTCACTTGAGCCTCCTCGTGTAATTTGTCTTGTGTAGAGAGATTCTGAGTCTCTAGCCTGTACTGTTATAGCAGCTAGGAGCACACGTGAAAAGGACACAACGTCAGCAGGTTAGGGACATAAGTGGGACATTAACCTGTCTAAAAGAGTGGTATTTAAGCACAGTTTTCACATGCCTGTAAATGCCTCCAGAAAATCATGCAAAACTCACAGCACAACGGAGTCTTCATAGCGCGATTTCCCGTTTAATGGTGCAATGACGTGAGAAATCAGGCCATTAAACGGGAAATTGTGCTATGGAGACGCCGTCATGCCGTGAGTTTTGCACGATTTTCCCGAGGCGTGTGAAATGGCCCAAGATTTTCCAGAGGCGTGTGAAAATGGCCCAAGACTTGGAAACAAAGCCACCCCCGCTCTGGGAATAAAATAAGTAACAGACCTCAACCGGGAAACTACATGCGGGAACAAACAAAAGCAAACTGACCGCCCTGCAAAGAAATAGTGCACAGAGCAAAGAACATGATGCAAGATGGTGGATGGGGTAATAGGTCACTTGGCACCTGGTACAGGTGCAGGCATGTATGCAGCCACACACAGCCATCTTAGCAGTGGAATGGGCTGCTTCATGATGGCTTCCAAACTGACAGGTAAAGCATGCTTGTTTGCAGTTCACAGGGTAATAATATGTGTTCCACTTTCCCTTCCAACGAGGCAAGCAGGGCCAGGGCCAGGGCCCCGCAACCGAGGACATGCAGGGAGTGCAGATGGGTCCATGCAAAATGAGAATAAGTAGTTGGCGCATGCAGCCAACCCGCCCCCCCCCCACACACCCTTTAGAGCTTGTCAAGATAGAAGGCAAGAGAGCACATCTAACCTCTTCCTTCTCTGCACAGCAAACTACAGCAAGAACAAGGCTTTGGCTGTTTTTTCCCCCGTCATGGATGTGGATTGCCTTTAGGCAAGCTGTCCTCTGCATGTTAACAAAAGCTGGAAGTGGAAACTCTTCTCCCTGCCAGTTTCCTTCAGGTCAGAAGCAATTTGTGCTATTCTAGTGTCTCGGCAGAGATACAGTTATTATGATGTCACGTTCTTTTTAATTGCATTCTCCTGTTGTTTTCCAATCATGTTTTTTTGTAATGGGTTTCTAGGAATGTTCTCTGATTCCAGCTTCTCAGAAAAAAAAAAACCCTCAAACCAGGTGTAAGGTAGTTGTCAGCCTGAGCCCGGGTTTCGGTAAAAATGGCTGAACTCTGGTTCAGAATTATGTTGTTGGGATTCTGGCCCAGCTCAGATATGTGGTGACTGGGCTGATTAGTAGTACTGGCAGAGCAGTCTCTGACTTCCCCAGTGATTCCACCCTGGGAGACTGTTCTCAGAGAAGCTCTATCTGCATGCCCTAGATTTTCACTCCACTGAAATGTGAATTAACAGTTTTTCCCTGATTGGTCATTTGAGTTGCCAGGTTCTACAGAAGATGGTTTCTCAGCTCACCCAGACAGCCAAAAAGACAAATATATATAGGTACAAGCCTGAATTCTCCCCAGAAGACAAAATGAAGGCTCTCATACTTTGGTCACATCATGAGAGGACAAGATTCTCTGGGATAGTAAATAATGCTAGGAAAAGTGGAAGGCAGTAGGAAAAGAGGAAGACCCAAAATGAGATGGCTTGACTCAATCAAAGAAGCCACGTCCTCCAGTTTGCAGGATCTGAGCTGCAAACTCAGGGCTTTTTAGTCAGGGCTTTTTTTCAGCTGGAATACGGTGGAATGGAGTTCCGGCACCTCTTGAAAATGGTCACATGGCTGGTGGCCCCGCCCCCTGATCTCCAGACAAAGGGGAGTTGAGATTGCCCTCCGCGCCACTTGGCGTGGAGGGAAATCTCAACTTCCCTCTGTCTGGAGATCAGGGGGCGGGGCCACCAGCCATGTGACCATTTTCGCCAAGGGCGATTGAAACTTTAAAAAACTCCCCCCTTGTTCCAGCTGACCCAAAGTGCCATCATTGTGCGGTCCTGAGTTCCACCACCTCTTTTCCCAGAAAAAAAGCCCTGGTGTTAATGATAAGACATTTTGGAGGTCTTTCATTCATAGGGTGGTCATAAGTCAAAAGCAACTTGATGGCACATAACCCACCAACACATTCAGGGATAGGTGCCAGGTTCATCGCTAAATAGATGAAGAAGCGTGGAAATGTTGACTTAGCTACTATAAACTCACGAGAGGTGGTGACACTTATGTCGCAACTGCTGTTTCCAAGACGGTTGGTAGCCATGCAGCGGTAATAGCCTTCTTCAAATTTTGTCAGGTTGCCAATAACAAAGAGACCCGTTTTGGGATCTATAACAAATAGAAGGGAAATTCAAGTTGAGAAACGCATACTCCAAATGGATGAAGTCCAATTTTATTTTTTATTAGCTTCATTTATAGTCTGCCTTTCCCATTGGGGCTCGATGCAGATGACAAATATGTTAAGAACTATTCAGTTAATTGGCAACTGCATTACAAAGTATGATAAAAGCGTTTGAATTTATTAGCAAAGATTCCTGGTAAAACTGAATAAAGCAGTCGGGCTGGGTGGATTACAGGTATGAAAAAGGATATTCAGTCAGTCAGCAAGCAGACTACAAAATATGATAAAACAATTCAAAGAATGACAGCAAAGAATGAAACAAAATAATGCTATGTGGCCCTTTCCCCCCGCCCCTCTCAAGTTGTAGCCCTCCTCAAAAAAAGGCCAGAAATCTTATTTTGAGTTCTTCATTATCAGGGATGCTTCTGGTGTAAAATATCCTACTGTTTGATAGGAGTTTATCTCAGATGGCCCAGTTGCTTTCTTCCCACCAGATCCTAGAAAAAGTGTGGTCTGTTTGTTCCGAGGCTTGCTTTGTGTGGTCACATTTCAGACTTTGTCTTAGTATGCACTGACCCCACTTCCTTGAGCTGTAAGAGGTTCTAGGGCCAGAACAAAAACTTATGGTGCTTTTGTTATATTTATTTATTTTCCCCTTTATTTGCAAGTAGTGCCTTCTTTGGAGGCAAAGGAGCAGCAGGTTCAAATCCATTCACCAGAGTGGCGTGGGGAGACTATGGCCAATTTCACACTGCTTACCGGCTATGGGACATCGCGCCAAGCTCCTGGAACGACAGCATCTTCCTGGCGTGATTTCGCACGAGTTCTCATGTGAAATCGCGCCAGGAAGGCACTGTCATTCCAGGAGCTTGGCACAATGTTCCGTGGCCGGTAAGCAGTGTGAAAACTGCCTATGTATCCCTAGGCACCAATCACAGCTCTCGATTTGCTTCTCCCTTTTCTTTCTGTTCCAAATTTAACATGCATGCATATGCTTACTCACTTCAGCAAGGAGGGGGAGATCACCATCTGCAAGCTCTGATGGGTATTCAAACAGAGCAATCGGGGGAGACCGACTCCTATTAGGGTCCATTAAGGAATGTTCTTGCCTTCTAGGTCTTGATTTCCACAAAGCGTATCAATTTAGGCCCAGCCCACTCCCAGGAATTAGACAGCAAAACCAGGACAATATATTATGTAGAGAAGCTAGGGAATATTACTCACTATATGACTCTGTCACAGGCGTGACTGTGTCCCCTGATACTTTTTGCCACTGGTAAGTAGGAACAGGCATCCCTCCTTCGGAAAAGCAGAACAGGGAGACGAGGTGGTCCATCTCGGGTGTCCCACGAAGGCCACAGTGAGGCTGGGATGGAGGGACTGGAAAACAACAATGGCCACAAAACAGAAATGAGTGATAAGTCCTGGGTAGAATCTTACTGCAGCATCATCATAAATATTTTCTTAGACCTCCTGAAATTAAATTGGATCTGGTGGTTTAGCATATGGTGACAAGATGAGAACAAATTTGCATTCCTGGGAGGGGGCACGGTTCAGTCGTACAGCTCACATTTAGCATGCCAAAAGTTTCAGAGCCAAGCTACAAGTGACGCCTGACACAGGTTGGACACTTGTGAGCTTCCCTCAAGTTTTGATGGGAAATGTAGGCATCCTGGTCTTGCAGCTGTAATGGAGAGCCAAGCTGTAAAACCAGGATGCCTACATTTCCCATCAAAACTTGAGGGAAGCTGACAAGTGTCCAACCTGTATCAGGCGTCACTTGTAGCTTGGCTCTCAGTCTTTGGAATCTGCAAGTTATAGAATCTCAGCTAACATAGTTGGGAGACTCTGGAGAACAGCAACCAGGTAGAGTAGACAATATGAAGCTAGGTCTGATTTGAAATAAAGCCGTTTCATGTTGCTAGGAGACATTAAATAGATTCCAGCTTGTGGGCAACTGGTTGCCTACTTAGAAACTAATATCCAACCCATAGGAGACAGCTCGATGAGCCAGAGAACCCAGGGGAAACTGAGGGCCAAGCTACAAGTGACGAATGACACCTGAACGGCAAGTGAACAGACTCACATGTATTCCTCCCTGTTCACTTGCGCTCCACTTGCCCTCCACTTGATCACGTAGTGCAGGTGAACAGGGAGGAACACACGTGCGTCTCTTCACTTGCCGTTCAAGTGTCATTCGTCACCTGTAGCTTAGCTCTGAGCAATCATCTAACTTCTTGTTGCTGGTGGGGCTCTGTTGCTGAATAGAAAATCTTTCTGTGGATCTGGAAGAGGTGGGGGATCTCCTGTGGGCCTGATGGGGAACTTTGAGGGTGAAGGGCTTCTCTTTCATGCTGAGCTTGTTCATTGCTTTTGGAGAACCATAAAATCCTCACAGCCACATGCAGAGGCTCAGCCCTGGGAAAGGATTTACTCCCTTGTAGTTGCTGCCTGGCCCAGCTAGCTGGCGCTGCTGGCTCTTCCATTGCGAGGAGAACTCTCAGGCATATATTTGTACTGGCCTCCAGGGCTCTACCGCCTCTGTTAGAAAGACACAAAAACCGATTACACAGCAATGCCGCTCCATGGTTGGGGAGAAAGCACAGGTGCATGAGTTATTGGGTCCCGACCCTGATGCCATGCCACCTTTTGTGTTATAGCACCAGCGAAGGCCCCCTTAAGCTGGATCTTATGTAAAAATGGAACTGTCCGGGGTCTGGGTCCCAGCCCCCAGACTTGGTAAGGGGAACAGCAGGTCAACCGGTCTGATGGGCATACAGAGGGGGCAGCCAGCAGCCAGCAGGCCAACTGGTCAGCCAGCAGACAGCAGGTCAACTGGTCAGCCAGCTGACAGCAGGTCAACCGGTCTGACTGGCAGGCAGAGGGGGCAGCCGGGGAACAGCAGGCCAACCCCTCCCATGGGCAAATGGGGCCAGAACCTGTCAGTGCCAGGGACAAGGGGCAAAGGCCCAGGGCCTCAGGAGGCAGGGGGAGACAGAGAGGGGCCAGCGAGTCCCACTCCCCTAGGGAAGGAAAGGGGACTAAGCAGGGCGGAAGGGGGCAAGGGCAGAGGGATTGGGGGCCCAGCAGTCACCCACCCAAAGGCCTTACCTGAGGAGGAGAAGCAGCAGCAGCCCCAACAACCCAAAGCCACGCCCCAGCTAGAAAATAGTAGCCTAGCCTAGGAGTTGCCAAAAGCCAAGCCACTCCAGGTTGGGCTAGTGGAGGCACTCTGCATGAGGCCCTGGGCAACCAGCCAAGGAGCCACAGCTGGTCCCACCTTCAACCATCAGCTCAGCCAGGGAGGCCGGGCTGCTAGCCAGGGAACTGCAGCTGGACAGGCCTTCAGCAATCAGCCAAGGCAGGGAGGCTGGGCAGCCAGGGAACAAGGCACAGCTGGTGCTGGTCAGTGGGGCCAGATCAGCTACCCCAGCTGCAACTGCTTGGTGCAGCCCAAGACTGGGCTGGAAGAGGGGTGGGACAGTAGAAGGAAGTCCTATAAAAGCTGGCTGGGAAGAGCCCTGGGGTGGTGGATGTGAGTGAGGAGTGATGAGGTGGAGTGAGAGCGGTGCAATGCAAGAATGGAGGTTTGAAGGAGAGTTCTGGAAGGAGGGGATGAAGAAGGACACAGGGGGCAAGCAGGCCAGGTTGAGCAGGCCAGTGAGTGGACTGAGAGGGAGTCTGGGTGAGGTATACCACCCCTCCTTCCACAGAGCAGGGTCCTGCAGCATCCCTGGCCCCCCTATGATGTCAGGAGCAGACCGCCCAGTGCCATGCCCAGCGGCAGCAAGCCCTGACAGGAACAACCAACCATGCAACTGGGATGTTGTTTCTCTTTCTGGATTCTTTGAACATCAACAAGAAACTTCCAGTTGGCCAGAGAATTTTGGAGGGAAACACTGAAGCTCAATTTGCTATTAGGGAAATAGGATTTGAGGCTGGCATATTTTTATTGGTAAGGAATTCTTTCTACAGTGCCCACAGAAACTAGGCATGGTGCATAAAATAGGGTGTCCAGTGTTACGTATTGTAGCCAGCTCTGGGGAGAGAAATACCTGGAGATTTTAGGGGTGGAGCTTAGAGAGGTGGGGTTTGGGGAGGGGCTGGAGCTCAGCAGATTATAATCCCATACTGTCCAAAGCAGCCATTTTCTTCAGGGGAACTGATCTTTGTCACCTGGAGAGCAGTTGAAATTCCAGGAGATCACCAGCCACCACCTGGAGGTTGGCAAGCCTAGCACAGCATGAAACTAAGACACAGGCCCTGTCTTGAGGCTAATAAATGAAATAAATGACAAGATGCAGAAGGGAAAGGAAGTGACTCCTGGAGGGAGGTGGTGCCCCTGGTACCACATGCTCATGCGCAAAGTGCACGCACGTTCCTGGGACTGCACAATGATGTCACGTTGGGTCAGCTGGAACAAAGGGGGAGTTTTTAAAAATTTAAATCACCCTCAGTGAAAGTGGTCACATGGCTGGTGGCTCCGTTCCCTGATCTCCAGAGGTGGTACGGAAGGTGATCTAAACTCCCCTCTGTCTGGAGATCAGAGGGTGGGGCTACTGGCCGTGTGACCATTTTCAAGAGGTGCCGGAACTCTGTTCCACCGCATTCCACCTGAAAAAAAGCCCTGTTTACATTCCAAATAATAACAATACTAGCATACTAACAATACTAGCATATAAACAAAAGCAGGGCCATTTTTCTGCTGTGAAGGAGCTCAGATCTCTGTCACTTTCGCTCCTAAAATGATACATATCCTCGCCTCTGAATCCAATGATGATTTCATTCCCTTCCCACCAAGCTTCAGGCTGGTGGTTTGTCTTTTTAAAAGTATTTTTTTTAAATGCTTTGCATGTTTAATTTTTTTCAGTGTCTTATTGTTCATAAGATAGGTTTGTTGGTTGGTTGGTTGGTTTTACTTGGAAACCTGCTTTGGCAAAGGATGGGAAGATGGCTTTGTGATGTTACAAGCAGGGCTTTTTTTCAGCTGGAATGCGGTGGAACGGAGTTCCGGCACCTCTTGAAAATGGTCACATGGCTGGTGGCCCCACCCCCTGATCTCCAGCCAGAGGGGAGATTAGATTGCCCTCTGCACCACTGAGCGGCACGGAGGGCAATCTCAACTCCCCTCTGTTTGGAGATCAGGGGGCGAGGCCACCAGCCATGTGACCATTTTCTCCGAGGGCAACCCACTGAGTTCTCTTCTGCTGGAAACCACCACAACCACTTTCCCCTGAGATCAGTCCTGCAGAGACTATTACTGACCAAACGATAAGGGTAATGTGGCCACAGCAGTGTAATGACTCCAATTATGTATGCCTGTGTAGACTCAAATCCTGGACAACAGAAAACAAATGGACTTTTTATAAGGCAAATACTTGCCAGTAACCTTTATCAGGTGAATCCTAAATTCAATACAGTGTGAGAAAACAAGAATGTAATGCAGAAAAATAAAAAGGTAATACCTAAGACGCTGACAGCCACGGACTTTTCATTCTGTGCATTTGTGTCCACAGGATTGAAAACGTCACAGCTATATATACCCGTGTCTGATGCCTGCATGTTGAAGATAGTTATTGATGCATTTCCTGTGTTGTTTGCAGCTTGGATTCTGCCTTTAAACTCTCCGTAGGAATATGACTGGCCGCTCTGAGAAAAATAGATCTGTGACAGAAAACTTAAGGTTAAACAGATCGGAAGCAGGTGGACATACCTTGTTATCAGAGGCCACCGTTATCAGTGGCAATCATGTAACAGGGATACCCTGTTTGAGCATCACAAGATCACTGTAAATTGTTTGATTGTTATAACCGGTATAAAAATATTCAGCCTGGATACATTGGTTCACACAGAATGTGGTTATCGACCTTAGGTTTTTATTCAGTGATTTAAGTCACAAAGGCTATGAAACTGGAATGGACTCAATACTGACTAATTAAAATAACAGCAATTAGGTAAAGTAAGTGGTAGCTATTATGTCCAATGTATGTACCTGATACTAGTTATATTTACTTAAATGGAAATCCCAGTGATTGTAAAAGCACTTATTCCCAAATATGGACAGATTGTTCAGGGATCCTGGAGGCTTTTTGCCTTCCTCTGGGCATAGAGCAGGGATCACTGAAACAGGTGAGGGGGAGGGGGAGTTAGCTGTGAATTTCCTGTGTTGTACAGGGGGCTGGACTAGATGACCTTGGGGTCCCTTCCAGCTCTTTCTTTCTATAATTGTTCTTGCTACAGAATTCTTGGCTCTTTTTGCTGCAACAAATGAACCTAGCTGATCTTCTGGAATTAATTTCTCTAGTAATATTAGCAGCAAGTTTCTTACACCATCTTTTCTTGAAGTTCACTGTTGTTAAAACAAAAAAGAGACAAATATGTTAAAGATTATTCCCATGTACAACAGGTTTGCCTGACACTGATTAAGATATTGATTGTAAACTTTATATCCAAGTACAGGATATTTCATGGAGCCATAAATACATGGTACACTGATGTCCAGGACTGTTCTAAAACGAAAGGGTTTGGAAAGATGCATTGGTAAAGGAATAGGGGGTCAACAACTATTGGATACCCCATCCTGTGATTGTATTGACTTAACACTGTGTAATCCTCCTCGAGCTGCCGTGAGAAAGGCAGACTATAAAAAACATAATTAAATAAAAAAAATAACGGCTGCCCTTGCCCAGAGGATTGAAACTGGCCTCTAGAGAGAATACAACCATACTGGTTGCAGTTCCCTGTCCATCTGAAAGAAACCAGAACCCTCTTCACGGTTCTTTTAGAAATGAATTTAATATCTTTAAAAAATCCCGAGTGTTACGGCTGTTTAATTTGAGAGACTGGTAATTCTACCATCCTGAATCAATGTGTTTGTAGATCATATTGTTTTTTAAATGTTAACTTTTTAATTTTTTTAATGCTACTGCTGGTTGCTGGCTTCGAGAATAGAAAAGCGGCCTATACTGCTCGGAATAGATACATAAAATAAATTAATGTGACAGTCACCAAGCTGAGAATGGCAAAATGCTCCACAGAGGAGGTGTCAATGTTTACGACTTCCCATATAGTTCAGCTGAACTACATTGAAAACATCCACACCATGAGCAAGGAGGATCGGCCAAGGGACTTTCCAAAAGACTCCACCGTGGTTAGTAAAGCTTTATTGAAAAGTTGCTATCGTCATGATCTTACTGGTTTCTTTGTCAGGAAAGACGTATAAGCAGGGCTTTTTTTCTGGGGAAAGAGGTGGTGGAACTCAGTGGTGGAACTCAGGACCGCACAATGATGTCACTTTGGGTCAGCTGGAACAAGTTTTAAAGTTTAAATCGCCCTTGGAGAAAATGGTCACACGGCTGGTGGCCCCGCCCCCTGATCTCCAGACAGAAGGGAGTTGAGATTGCCCTCCGTGCCGCTGAGCGGCGCCACCAGCCGTGTGACCATTTTCAAGAGGTTCCGGAACTCCGTTCCCCCGCGTTCCTCCTGAAAAAAAGCCCTGCATATAAGCAAGTATCAAGAATATATATCATACGCAGACTAGCATTCCCCCCACCCTTCCGTAGAGGCTGGCTAATTCCTCTGGAAAACATCTACACGGGGATGACACTCAGGGTTTCTAGGTTATGTGGGCTCCTTTCTCAGAGGCTAGGAGCAAGTACAGTCCAGGAGACATATTCCATGAGAGTGAAGAAACCGCTTACAGCGCAACTTAACTGTAACAGATGGTCATAGCATCCAGGCCCAGGCCCAGCCCTCAGGCATGAGTACGGCAGATGCTGCCAGCATTTGACACTGTGGATGTTGCATGTGCGAGCAGTGAATGGTGCCTCGCTGGACAGTCTCAGCACATTTGGAGTAGTTCTCATGGGAAGAGGAGGAGAAAAGTGCCATCAAGGCATAGCTGACTTAGGGCGACCCCTGGTGGGGTTTTCATGAACCATTCACAAATTTTAACATCCTTTCATGGATCTAACGACATGTATCCATTTCTCCAACTGCCACCAAGTGTGTTTTATAATCTTGGCATTGCATTAGTTGACACATTGATAATTTTATATTCTTTAACTACTTTACAGAACAGAAAAGAAGTTTTCGGTTGCTCATCGAAATATATAAAGAGTATTCTACTTGCTTTTAAGCAATTCTGAGTCCCTCACCTGAGCCAACAATTTCATTTGATTTGCAGATTGACCAATTTAATTTGTATTAAAAGAAACCCTCATGAACTGGCCGTAGTGTTGACTAACGTTTTTAATCAAGCTTATCTAGACACGTCAGTTGACTAAAAGCAGGTTACACCCTGAAATTATCAAAGGACTGTTGGTTTATGAAGGAGGGGGAAAAGACTTAAAGAAAGGTCACACAACTGAAAGCTGTTGCTTGGGAGCACTACACAAGTTGCAGCAGTTCATTCCCAGCTGAGAAGAATGAGGGTTAAATGTTACCTCTTCATGAGCTTGCCACAGAGCCAACCTGGGCTCACAGACACACACACACAGAAGCTCTGGGTAGGGTTCCCAGGTCCTTATACTCTCTTCGCCGGAGGTAAGTGACCTGGAACTTACCCTTTAAAGTCTCCGGGAGAAGTGTGATGACATCACTTCCAGGAAGTGACATCATCACACTGCTCCCACACTTCATGCAGGGCTAATTCTGGCTTGTTTGGGGCCAAAATTGGCCCCAACAAAACACAGGACCATGCCTGCGGCCAGCGCAATAACATCACTTCAGGAAGTGACATCGTTGCATCCTGCCAGGAGCACACCTGGTGCGCACTTTTCCAGGTTGCCCAGCAGTGATAGGTGATCGCTGGGGGGAGGGAGAACTTCTGCCTTTCTTCTAAGCTTCCCCACTGTGCAAATACAGTAAGGAGGCAGTTTTCCCATTTCTGCTGCCTCGTGTGCACACAATACCTCCATGTGGAGCAGACAAAATGGGAAACTCTCTCCTGCTTCCATTCTTTTTGCTTGGGGAAGAAAGCTTGAGAGACAGACAGGGGCTCTTCTTTCTCTCAGCAGCAGCTTTCTGAGCTCATTTGGGCTCTCCTTCTTCAATGCAAGCCCTTCCCCAGAGAGCTGCTGTGTGTCTGCCCGAGCCTGGCTTGCCTCCGTGGTGAACTCATGAAGAAAGTAACGTTTAGATTGACTCTTAGATGGAATAATGCAAAAATCACAAGGAAATAGTGTAACTGGAGTGAATCTGTGCCATTTAGGTATTTAATAGGTGGCTCTACTTTTGAAGAAAATATGTTCACAAATACGAAATGTAGCAAAACAGCATGCTACAAAACCAATTCCACTTAAGTTGGTTGTCTGCATCCTCATCAAAAGATTTATAAACCGAAGTTCTGCACAAGTAAGATGCTTCTTCAAAACCCTCTTAGAGCCATTAAAGTCAGATGAGCCGCTACAAAAAACGCTGCTTGGTCACAGCCACCAGCTTAATAACTGATCACTACAAATGACCAGCATGGCCACCTTGGGCGAGGGGGGGGGCAACACTTGTTCCCAAGTGTTTCCTCCAGCATCCTCAGCTATCCTCCCTCCAACCATAATTACAGAGAGACTCCACCGTCCCTTGTGGTGCAGTGCTAGCCCTGTTCTGATTTTTAGGCAGCAAGTGGAACGTCCTGCATTTGAGTCTCTCCAGTTATGGCCAGGGAGTCCGAAGGAGGGAAAGAGCGGGACAAAGAGGGGGCCTGTGCAGAGCAGGCCCGAGAGGAAGCCTTTTAAAATTCAAAGCTGTCTTTTCTACCTTGGATTAAAGTATAATAACCTTACCAACTAAATAAAGCAAACAAAAAAAAAGTAAAAAAAATCCTATTAAACACTGAGCAAATGTATTAAAAAATTCTTATATAATAATCAGAAACAATTGCATATTATTTATTTATGTATTTAATTAATATTCTGCTCTCCCTGCAAGCAGGCTCAGATATAAAGACTTTTATAATATATAGTAAGGCTATAATGAAACATTACATAAAAGGCACTAATTATTAACATATACAGAACATGAATTGTGCAAAATTGTGACTGAATGAACCCAAGAAAAGTGGTTCTAAAGAAGTGAATAAATGAACTGAAGTAGAAACTGAATCCCAGTTGAACCTTGCCATGAAATTTCTACCAGAGGTCACCATAAATCAGCTATGACTTGAGGGCACTCTCTACCACCATTGACATGAACAACCAAATCACAAAAATATGATGGAGTCTAAGTGACCTCACAGCGGTCATAAATATTTGACTGCAGCTAAGACTGACTGGCCAAAAAACTATACATGAACTAATGAACTGGTCTAAACTAAATCTTTCACAGCTTGGTAGGTTGACCTCTGATGTTGGCCTCATTTTGCATAAATGGCAAAGAAAATTTCTAGATTTATTGGTTGCGGGCTGGGGGGGGGACAAATTGAAATTCTGAATCCAAGCAATACATTGGAAAACCACTAAACAGGCTAACTACAGTTTCAAACATACAGTACTATTAAGTTATGTCACAACTGATTTCAGTATTCAGATATGTAGCTGCCTCTAGCTACCTGTGGATTCAAATAAGGCAGTATGATATATACCCCTATATACTTCTATATATAGAGAGAAGTATCATGTGGAAAACAAAATCACAAAGAAACCCGCTGCTTTATAAACATTTAGCCATTCAAACATCTCTGACAGTATGAGATAAATAGCAGGAAAACCTCTCTCTCTGGCCATCCCCGTGTTGAACCATATAAATCTTCCTAAATTCAATGTTCAATGTGAATAAGAACCAATCAAACATTTTATGAACCTCAACCGTGACAAAAGGCTACTTGCACTTGAGAAACTGAAGTAACTAGCAGGTGTTGTCAAATAGCCGTGGCCAGAAAATACTTTCATCCATATTGAGGTATCACGCAATCATAGGATCAGGGGTCATTTTACAGAAAAAGAGCTGGAGGAACGCATTAGCACAACTCATTAGCATATGCCACGCCCCTTGCCATCACTGGAAGTATGTCATTAGCATATGCTAATAATTTGCACATGCCTCACCCCCTGACATCACCTATCCTGGCTGTTTAGGACCCAATCGTGGCCATTCAGGGCCGAAATTGGGCCCAAAATGGCAAAAAGGGGCTGAAAATGACCGAAAAGGGGCCCAAAATGGTCAGGATCGGGCCGCTGCTGAGTGGGAGAGTGATCCACCACTCGTCAGAGGCCCAATCCTGGCCATTTCAGCCCCAATCCAGGCTGAAACAGGCCCAAAATGGCTGAGAGTCAGGTGGGCGGGGCTACCTGACATGTGACCTCTTAGGGGAACTGCCGGAACTGCGTTCCTGTGCATTCCTCCTCGAAATGAGCCTTGCAAAGGATCAACCAAAATGACAAAAAAAATACTGGCCTGTTATGAGGAAAATTATTTGTGTCAATTGCAGGCTATTCGAACATTAGTGGACATCTGACAGATGCTATAAACAGCTGAAAACATGTGAAGAACAGTATCATGCCTATATAATATTGTGTTCAAGGAAACACAAGAAGCAATAACACTGAGTATGAAAAAATGGGAGAAATGCTAAATATGGAAGGAAGACCGGAAGATTTGGTCAAATGACCTCAGTAAATGTTTATGAATATGAAAGTGAACTTCTTGCAAATTACTCACTTTTTTCATATCTAACCCTAAGTAGGCAGGGATGCCAAGTGGGGTGGAAAACTGGATACAAAACTCCCAGGACCCAATCACTCATTTGCTTGCCCTGACATCATAGCAAGCGCTCTCCTGCAGGAACAGAGAACTTGCTATGTTCTCCAGATTAGCAAAGTTTTAAACTGAGAAGTCATTAAGGATAGTTCGTTTCTTCTTTCATCTGTCTTTCGCAAAGAGGAAGGCACGAGAAATCTTTTGCCAGGGGACTGCTGTGGCCAGTAGTGGCAGATATAAACATACTTCAGGAAATGTACTGTGGTGGAAGGATGCTTGGAAGCGGGCACATACATACATGTTCAGGGGGCATGCTTTAATATTCAAGTATTTTGGAGAAAGATACATGTTAAGAAAATAACTAACTGTGCGTTAAACTTTGACCCAATGAATATGAAGTTTGGCTAAATACATGATGGAGATATCAATGGGCTGCTAACTGGCCAGTAGAAAAAAAATGTCCTGTCCCTATGATTGAGGTTTAATGGGTGAAAATGGGTAGTTGAAGCTTTTCATGGGATGAAGGTAAATAATGTCAACATTTGCTACAGAACACAGTGATATTAAACGGGCTGCTAGAGGAACCAGGGAACTCTAAGATGTGATGTATTCTCCCAAGAATGTAATTCAGAATTTATTTACAGCTACTTGCCATGTTACTATATAGTAGTGGAAGAAAATATTGTTAATAACAATTCAGAATGGGTTTGGGATCTTATAATTTGGCAAATTATTGTAACAGGTGAGAACTCAAAAAATGAGTCAAAAGAAGGATAATTTTATGGTAGAGCGAGTGACCAATAAGGAAGCCACTGCACTGAAATACTTAATACACTGCACTGAAATAATTAATATAATATATTAATTAATATACAGAAAATTATTTGCCTATTATAACTAGTCTGTCATCTCACTAATGATGTGAAAAGTAACAAAGTGAGGAGAATCAGTATTTACAATTTTTGTCTACACTGTTTTGCAGAATGAAAATAGGGTTTTCTTTTTTACGATGTTCTATCAGTAACTGCACATCAATAACATTATAAAGTGAACTGGAAAAAAATTAAAGTTGTGGCAAAGTCTCTTGCTGTAAATCTGGAAATAATTTTAGAAATTCTCCTAATTAGGGCTTTTTGGGGGGGAAAGATGTGGTGGAACTCAGTGGGTTGCCCTTGGCGAAAATGGTCACATGGCTGGTGGGCCCGCCCCCTGATCTCCAGACAGAGGGGAGTTTAGATTGCCCTCTGCGCCGCAGCGCGGAGGGCAATCTAAACTCCCCTCTGTCTGGAGATCAGGGGGCGGGCCCACCAGCCATGTGACCATTTTTAAGAGGTGCCAGAACTCCATTCCACCGCGTTCCAGCTGAAAAAAAGCCCTGCTCCTAATTATGTGTGGCTATGAAATGTAGCATATAGTGTAACAATAAAGGAACAGAAGTGGGAAAATCTGCTCTTTCCTAGTTGTCCCACATTCAGCTCCAGGAACTGCACCTTTTTAAAGTGCTTATGTTTGGACTGGGTGTTTTAAAAAACAACAACAACCTGAAGATAACCTCCTGCCAAAGGGATAGACTTCATCCCAATGATGTATTTATTGTTTGTTTCAATGTACATCCCATTTCCCAACCCTCAAGGTAACTCATGCTACTGAGACTGTATTTGTATCATTAAAACAGACAAGCATTAATTAAATCCAATCAATAAAACCAAATATTAAAACAGCCGGTAGAAAACTTAGGTAATCAGCCATTAGCTAAAAGCTACCAAAAGGTCTGAAACAAGTTTCCCGAAACATTTTTGAAAAAAAGATAAACCTAGCATAAGAATTAGGAAAGACTTGCTGAGAATAATTTATTTAGGGGGCCTAAAGCACGGATGGCTGGATAATTAAGGTTCCTGTATTCTCCCCTGAGGGTTGTGGGTTCAGGTTTCAGGCAGTTCTATTCTGAGTGACTGTCATGGCTATCCTAAAAAACACTTTCCTGGGAGTAAGCCCCTTGAATAAAATGGGACTTCTGAGTAGAGCTGCTCACTCCTCAGTTCACCTCTGAGTTCAGGATCAGGAAGTAGTTCCTGAAACTAGATGCATTCCTGGCTACAGAAATTATTGTTACAGACAGGGCTTTTTTCAGGGGGAACGTGGGGGAACGGAGTTCCGGAACCTCTTGAAAATGGTCACATGGCTGGTGGCCCCGCCCCCTGATCTCCAGACAGAGGGGAGTTGAGATTGCCCTCCATGCCACTCAGCGGTGCGGAGGGCAATCTCAACTCCCCTCTGTCTGGAGATCAGGGGGCGTGGCCACCAGCCATGTGACCATTTTCTCTGAGGGCAACCCACTGAGTTCCACCACCTCTTTTCCCAGAAAAAAAGCCCTGGTTACAGATATTGGAAACTTGGCATTTATATGGGGTGCAGTGTTTCCAGGGGAAAGGAGGCTGCAGGGAGAAAAAGAGAGGCCTTCCAAAGGGCTGAAGCAGGTACAGGGTCTGTGGAGCAACAGATCTCTTGCCTTGTTGGAGGATCTCTGTGCCTTCACCTGTGCTCCACCTGTACGTTTGTAAACATGGCAAATGCTACATAGACACTGCAAGTCTTCAGCGCTCTCTCCTCCAAAAGGCATCAGTCCACAGCTTCTCACCACCAGAAGCGGAGGTAAACATAAGTTATTCATAAGCAGCTACGTTAACATGGCAAGAATTGTTACCCAATAAAAGAGTGTTATGCAGGGCTTTTTTTCTGGGGAAAGAGGTGGTGGAACTCAGTGGGTTGCCCTCAGAGAAAATGGTCACATGGCTGGTGGCCCCACCCCCTGATCTCCAGACAGAGAGCAGTTTAGATTGCCCTCTGCACCGCCATCTAAGTTCCCCTCTGTCTGGAGATCAGGGGGCGGGGCCACCAGCCATGTGACCATTTTCAAGAGGTTCCGGAACTCCGTTCCCCCGCGTTCCTACTGAAAAAAAGCCCTGGTGTTATGTAAGTAAGAGCAGGCTAAATTCTTTCTGGCTCCTGTTTGGGGATAAATAAAATAAGTTGTAATCTGAGACATGAATGATTAGGAGAGGCTTTTATGAAACATTTCCTCCAGAAACTTACATAAGAATTAGGAAAAAACATTAACACTGCTGCAAGATATCAGAGTAAAATGTTGTCCTTTTGGGAGATGAAGTTTTCTTACCTTGTATCTCCAGCTACATCTTCCCCGTGCATCTACCACATATACCATCTTTAGACAATGATTGATGGACTTTTCATCCATAAAGTGGCACGGGGCCTGCTGCATTTGAGTAGAAATGTGCTGGTCTAAGAGTTTAATGTGACTTCACATTTTTACACAAACCCCAGGTAATGTGCATGCTGTTTTAAATCTCAAATTCCATACTGAAAACAGAAACTAAGCTTGCGATCTTGAAATTGTTAACACACCTCATCTCTTGTGTACAGAGAAGAGCCACTGTGGTGCAGTGTTTAGATTGTCAGACAAGGATCTGGGAGACTTAGGGCCAAGCTAGCAGTGATGAATTACACGTGAATGGCAAGTGAACAGACTCACGTGTATTCCTCCCTGTTCACTTGCACTACGTGATCAAGTGGAGCGCAAGTGAACAGGGAGGAATACACGTGAGTCTGTTCACTTGCCATTCAAGTGTAATCTGTCACGTCTACCTTGGCCCTTAGAGATTAGTCCCCACGCTGCCGTGGAAGCTTGCTGGATAACCTCAGTCCAGTCACACACTCAGCCTGTCCTATATCACAGGTAGGGTTTGCAGCCATGGCAGCCCTTAGCCAGCAATCAGCAGGAGGGGGAGGGGGACTCTATAGTTTTACCACAGAGTTTGCAGGGGAGCATCATGCTGAGACAGTTACCTCACTTCCAGGTTTGCTCTGGCAGTGGCGTTGTGGTGCCAATGGCTACCAATAGTCTCCCTGCTCATTTTTCTCCTGCTGCCCCACCGAGTGGCAACTTGCCATGTGGGCGAAGGGCAGAGATTCTAGGCTATAGTGGGAGATCCAACCAGATTGTCAGGCAATATTTATTTGCATGTACAATACAATTACCACTCTTACCGTGTCTTTTTTTCTCTCTTGGGCACTGTAAAAGATCCACTGGATAAGCAGGTTAGTTGCAATCATCTCTGTTCTATATGTGCAGAGAAGAGTGATATTCCCACCAACTGTTGTGTTCACAGTCTTCTCTGGAACAGTCACAACAACACAGCTCAGAGGACCTGTGGAAAATAAGAAGAGATCAACCAAGGGCTGTTGTTAACCGTGGAGTTAATCCACATTTTGTGCCGCTTGGCATTAGAGTTTCCTTTTTTCCAGAAGAGACCGTCAAGACCAAAGAAGATATTAAGTTTTATTGTTAGTTAAATGGTGAACATGATCCCTGATCAAACTAACCAACAAATAAGAGTTGCCAACTCTGAGTTGGCAAACTCCTGGAGATTTGGGGGGGGGGTGGAGCCTGGGGAGGGCAGGGTTTGGGGAGGGGAGGGACCTTTGTTGAGAATAATGCTATAAAGTCCACCCTCCAAAGCAGCTATTTTCTACAGGGGAACTGATTTCTATTGCCTGGAGATCAGTTGTAATTCCAGGAAATCTTCAGCCACCAGCTGGAGGCTGGCAACTCATACCAATAAAATAGCAGTCACTGGGGCCTGCCCTTCCTATGCAGAGGAGTTAGCCGTGTTAGTCTGTAGTAGCAAAATCAAAAAGAGTCCAGTAGCACCTTTAAGACTAACCAACTTTATTGTAGCATAAGCTTTCGATAATCACAGTTCTCTTCGTCAGAATATGGAATATGTTTTGAGTTGGGAGAAACTTAAGAATTACGTGGGAAAAAAGTGGGACATGAAGGGTAAAATGTGGTCTTTGGATAGCTGTTAAGAGGGGAAGATAGATCTTTACTTGACATTAGTTAGAGATTGAATTATGATATTGTATAGTTAAGAGTGATATAGTATATTTTATAGTAATGTGGAAATCTAAATAAGAGATGTATTTCAAAATTAGTAGATGTAGATGTATACTATATATTACAATGTAGAAATAGGTGTTAATAAAATAGGAGATAGGGAAGTAGTATATATAAGGGGAATGGAAAACTGTTGGAAGTCAACTGAAAAAGGGGGGGAATGGGTGGGATTATTATAATGTGATGGATATTGAAGTTATGTATTATGATTGGTATGTTTTGACCCATCCAATAAAAATTCTTAAAAAAAAAAAAGAACTGTGGTTCTCGAAAGCTTATGCTACAATAAAGTTGGTTAGTCTTAAAGCTGCTACTGGACTCTTTTTGATTTTGCCCTTCCTATAGGGCTGAATCAGGCAATCGCCAGGGGAAAGTCTGCATCTAAGGGGCATCAGTGTAATATGCTGCATGGTCCAGTAGGTATTCCTAAATCCCGTTCATGCACCGTATTGTCCTTGCTCCATTCCCCTCAAAATTGGAAAGGGACGGTAACAAGAACTAAGCAAGTGCATCATATGGGTTGGATCCAGCAAAAAAAAAAAAATGTTCCGCTTGCACTAAAGTTCTTGTGGAAGTGGAAATGCAAGAAAAAGACCTCAAAAGACACTTATACTAAGTCACACTTGTCCTATCCTCTCTTGTGGCTTCCACAAGACATTGTGCAACCAGTTTCTGGGCACTATCATATATAGGGAGGAAGGTGCTCAAGATGCTCACAGGAGAAGCTGCTCGGACTGTTTAAAATCTAAAATATATGAATAGCAAATTGGAAAAAAAACGATCAATTTTGGAGGCACAATTTTGGCGCGCGGACAGTTTGTCTGGCAGTAAGTTCTGGCCGAGCTCTCTTTATTTCCTGCTGTCTCATCTCTTGCTGTTCTGTGTATTTTTCTTGGTAGTTTATAGTAAACATAAACCAATAATTAGTAGCAATGTACTTCTCTTTAACAATATGCATACAATTAGTATGTGTAACCATTTAATGCCTCGGTTTTGAAAGTGCTTTGTTATCCAGATTGCTACACACAATTAAGCTGAAGCACGAATATCATAATCAGATGACAGAGTGCATCTTAATAAATGAGAAAATGGGAGCTATTCTGTTTACTCATACGGAATGCTTAGAATAATGTTTGAATTATTTGGGGGGGTGAGGAATCTAAACAATATTGATTGTTCTGATAAAACATTTTCTTCAGAAATCAATGCTTGTAATATTAGACAGTTTTGGGAATACAATGGTTTCACTAGAAAATTTGCAGAGACTTCCAACATAGAAACAGAAGTATAAAATGAAGAGCTCCGTAGAAGAGCTGCCTGCTGTTAATGCAACTGAGCAGCGGCAGGACTGAGACAACATGAGTTGTCAGAATAATCTTATTATGAGGAGAATGTCTGAAGGAGTGCCACCATTGAGGAATGAGCAGTTTCGCTTCTGAAAATTTTATTGTTGATACCACAATCTTTCCCTATTTTTATTACAACATACAACTTGATTACATAATGAACCAGAAAGAGGGGGAAGTAAGGAAAGTGGTAAAAAGGGTAAAGGGTTGAGAGAGGAACTGAGAGATGGGTGTTGAATGAAAAGGATAAGTTTAGATTTGGCGGAGAAGCCATGGGGCATTCTGGTAGCATTTTATGGCCTGCAGGCTTCTGCCAGTGTTTTGTCTGGTTAATTCCTGGTTCCTCCAGTCTTCCCCTCTCCCAGGGAATTTGCAGACAAAGAGCCATGCTACAAGTGAGCGCAAGTGCTGGAGCGCAAGTGAATGGCAAGTGAACAGGGAGGAATACACGTGAGTCTGTTCACTTGCCAGGCAAGTGTCGTTCGTCACTTGTAGCTTGGCTCAAAGTAGCTGCTGCTGTACACAAGAACAGATTGCTCTCCATAAAGATATCCACAACTGGTATGTGTATGTGTTGGTTATAACTTATGACACTGATCATCTCCTAGGCTAAGAACAAGACAGGCAGTCTTCTGTCCTGCTCAGCTACGCCCCTCAGTTCTCACTTCCAAATAAACGTGCATAAGATCTGGCTGTAACCAAGTCTACTTTCGCTATTAAGTATCCAAAAATCAAATGAAAAACTGTAAAATTAATTTTTTAAAAAATCAATTTTATCTTTATGTTTAATATTCTGTCTGCCATTGCATATTAGATCTTTTAAAAATGTTTTAAGTTGTTAACAATCGGAGCAAAACTAAATAACAATGATAAATCCAGAACGGTAGAGTTAGTCTTGGCTAAATTCAACAGGAATCCAAGAGTATCTTAAAGATGCACAAAACTTATTAGAGTGTGAGATCACTTTCATGAGTTCATACGAGTTTCATGAGTTCACTTCATTCCAGCATTTCATAAGGAAGGTCAAGGAAGCTTAGGCTGAAATAACTACTGTTAGTATTTAAAGTGTTAGTGGACTCCTGTTTAATGACGATCACTACACATATAGACATCTCTTGCTCTCGCTCCCTCCCTCCATTGCGTTGGAGTAGCCCAGTAACTTTCTGCTTTTTTAAAAACAACTGACGCCAGTTCATATCACAAACTACTTTCGAAACCCCACTCATGATATGTAATGCTGTTAATGGAAAAACAAGTCTTATGATCAGGAATTAATTTCATGGCAGTTTGAATCCTGACCATAATTCATAGACAGAAATATGAATCGATTAATATACAGACGTACGCAGAGATTTCATTTAGCTTTCACCCCGTGGTATCTTTTGAGCCTCCAGTTTCCTCCTATTCAGAGATCCCCAGTTCTTAGAGACAAAATCCAACAGTCTAAATGAAATAATACACAACTTTAAAAAATAAAGAGTCTTGTTATCATAAATCCACAAAATAACTTGATTCGGTATCACATCCTTGGCTTTTGCTGTACCCAAAAATATATTGCTTGTGGAAAACAGCTCAGGTCCTTTATTTCATGCTCACAGACCAACAGAAATGCACTATTCGTTTAATTTGCTGTATTGTGGAGACTTACCAGCAAGAGCTGCCAGAATAGCAAATATCTTCAACATGGTTGCCAAAGTGTCTGTAGGTCTGCAAAGGAATCTGTCCAGAGTGCTGTTGTGTGAAAAGGAAAATCGCAACTGAGGTGTTTTTTTTCCAATGCTCTTCGTTTTACTTATCAGTGGTGTATCACCAAGTCAACAGTGTGTTTCATTTTCCTACTTTATCAGATACATAAGACTGTTCTCAGGGTGGCTGTGTGATTTGTTTAGCCAAAACCATTTCATGGGGTGTGTACCACTGAGATATTTGTTAATAATAAACCTAATAATTCTGTAATGTATAGAGTTAGGTCATACCCCCATTATTTATAGTGGGAATCTTGCTATACTTATTCCAATATGTTAGAGAGGAACTTCTAACTTCTGCAGCGATTCCAACAAGCTCATATGTGACACATTGCACACTGAATTTTAAAAGAGTCCATATTCACTCAGAATCCCTCATCTTTCCCAACTGAATTAATTTATGTATATAATAGCAGTAGATTATTGGTATGTCCTTCAAGGGTAGGAATGTCTTGGCTAGAAAGTCTGAAGAAGTCTGGGGTTTGGGAGAGACAACTTTTTCTTCCAAACTAGATCTTGGAGGTACCCAGTGAAATTGATCAGCAGCTGAGCTTTTTTTCAGTGGGAACGCGGTGGAACAGAGTTCTGGAACCTCTTGAAAATGGTCACATGACTAGTGACCATTTTCTCCGAGGGCAACCCACTGAGTTCCGCCACCTCTTTTCCCAGAAAAAAAGCCCTTATCAGCAGTATATATTTAAGAAAGACAAAAGAAAACACTTCTTCACACTGCATGGTTTGCTTGTGGAACTCACTGCCCCTGGCAAGATTAGGAGTGACAGCTTTAAAATGGGTTAGATAAATTAATAGAAGGTAGATCCATCCGTTAGTTATAAGCCAAGAAGGTGAAACAACAACTAGTGTTGTTGAAACAGTGCAAGAGAAGACACATCCTCCAACACCACAGTCCCATTTCATTTCCCATCCTCCATATCTTTTTGCAGTGAAAATGGCTGCCTAGGAATTACGTTTTGTTAGTAGCACACATAGTTTCACCCTCAGTGTTTCTATGTGGGGCAGGGAGGATCAAAGTTTACTACTTCTTTTAGACTGTCAAAACTCTACATAGTAAAAAGTCCAGTAGCACCTTTAAGACTGACCAACTTTATTGAGGCATAAGCTTTCGAGAACCACAGCTCTCTTCATCAGATGCATGGAGGGTATGAAGAAACTCTGGCTCTTACAGTCGGTCATCCTCCAATGTGATATATGCCCTCATGTGCCAACAATGCCCCTCTGCTCTGTACATAGGACGAACCAGCCAACCTCTGTGCAAAAGAATAAATGGACACAAATCTGACATAAAAAGGGCAACATTCAGAAATCAGTAGGAGAACACTTCAGTCTACCAGGACATTACATCAAGAACTTAAAGGTCACTATAGTTCAACAGAAACATTTCAAAAGCAAAATCCAATGGAAAGCTGCTGAACTGGAATTCATGTGTAAATTTGACTCTATCAGACTTGGACTGAATAGAGACTCTGGATGGTTATTTCATTATCAGAAGTAACTGCCTTTCGGTCATTCTATTCAGATTCAGCAATGGAAGGGAGGGGTCACATCCAGCCTGGATTGTGCACTCCAGCTCTTTCATGACTTTTGCAACTGATTTGCATTTACATGGCCCTCACTCCCTATGCCCTCTCCTCACTCCCCTTACCACCTATATATCTCTGGCCAGTTTTTTCATACGCTTCATGCATCTGACGAAGAGAGCTGTGGTTCTTGAAAGCTTATACCTCAATAAAGCTGGTTAGTCTTAAAGGTGCTATTGGAGTTTTTACTATTTTGCAACTATAGACTAACACGACTAACTCCTCTGGATCTAAAACATTACATGGCTTTACAATGATGGAATACATGATTTCCTACAGAACCCTAAGCCATTATCACACAGCTTACCAGCCACGGAACATTGCACCAAGCTCCTGGAATGACAGCGTCTTCCTGGCGCGATTTTGCGCAAGAAGTTCTTGCGCGAAATCGCACCTGGAGACACTTGTTCTAGAAGCTTGGCACGGTGTTCCATAGCCAGTAAGCAGTGTGAAAACAGTCCTAGATTTGTTCTTTGTGTCGCTACTGGAATATTGCTCAGCACTGCCTAACTGCATTAAGAACAAACAGGCAAGAATGACTGTTCTGAGTGTTAGCAAGCCTAAATCATTATTATCTGACAAGGAGTCTCCTCCTTCTCTCTAACTCACACCTTCTTTCCAGCAACTAGTACTAGATCTTCAACAATGAGCATTAGTTGGTGGCTGTGATACTCATGAGAGCGCATGCAGCAGGTAGCATGGAAACCCTTATCATTTCCAGATAGGATGGAAAACAGAACTGGCCAGTACCAGGAGCAGCTTGTTAACTGACGATGTGAGTCAGTGCTAAGTAAATTAAAACTCTAGTGCTAAGTCATCCATTTTTATACACTGGATAAATACGATTCTTTCTGAGAACAAAACCCACTGGTGTACCCTCACGGTAGTGGACCTTGTCATCTGCTTCCAGGAAATACCATATAATTTCTAGATATGTAATCCTTGCATAATTTTTATTCTTTCATAGTATAACTGGGTTTGAGGCTTCAGTGTGAATCCAGCACCTTGGCCTATTTGGCTAACCATTAATTATTTTTGTGGCACTCTGTCTGCAGGTGGCCTAATTTGCAGGGCTGACTTCTTGAGTAACACCTGTACACTGGAGACTTTATTTCATCAGAGTCTTTCTACACATGACATCTGACAGGTGAAGGACACATGTCAGGAGATGCAATGTTAGCCAGGAAAGGTAGTTTAAAAAGACAGAGCCAATGGCAGGGCAAAAACTTTGCTATACACTGGAGCTGTGTGAAGGGGCTGTGAAATGCCAGAAGGGAAACCTCAGCCCATTATAACCTCTCCTGGTCCAAGCCCGGCACTGGAAGGCAGCTCCAGCCCATTTCCATCCCTCACTGCCCTCTGGTTGCCATCCCACACAGTTTTAGACTGGAGAGGTGAAATTGACAGAGCCTTTGAGGAGGCAAAGATGAAATTAACAAACCTCTGAGGAGTGAACTCTGCCTGCCCTGCCTTTTAAAACTACGCTTCCCAGATAACATTGCGTCTCCTAGCACTTGACGAACACGTGCCCAGTCATCTTGTGCAAAGAGACCCTCAGTCTCTGAGCTCAGAGTTAGTCAGAGGAAATTGGTAGCAGCATTTTACCCTGGGGTGTAAGGGTCTCTTCCTCTCCAAAGCAGGTTTGGTCTTGAAAACCCAACCCTGGGGACTCTGGAGCTGGTGATAGACCCCTGATACCAACCTACGGCAAGATTAAGAGTGGGCCAACGAGTGAAATTCTTGGAGATTTGGATGTGGTGCCTGTGGAGGGCAGAATTTGGGGAAGGGAGGGAGTTTGGTAGAGGTGTACGGCCATAGAGCCCCCCCCCCAAAGTGGCCATTTCATCCAAGGGAAATTATTTCTGTAGTGGAGATCGGTTGTAATTCCAGCAGAACTCCAGGCCCCACTTTTAGTTTGGTAGTCCTAATTGCATTGCCCGTTTCTTCCTTTCTCTGTCATCTTCATGACGGAACTGAAGAGATCCTAAATCTTTCTAACCCTAAAAGATATATCCCTGGCTTTATCATAACGGATCAGGGACGTTCTGGGTTGGAATGAGGGTTGTCAATTTTGGGTTGGGAAACTAGGGGTGTCAACTTTGGGGGTGGAGCCTGGGAAGAGCAGGGTTTGGTGAGGGAAGGAGTTCAGTGGGGTGTAACGCCATGGAGTCCACCCTCCAAAGCAGCCCTTTTCTCCAGCGGAACTGATCTCTGAAGTCTGGTGGAGATCAACTGTAATTCAGGGAGCTCTCCAGGCTCCACCAGGAGGCTGACAACCCCAATTTAAATAAATGCAGCCTCTCCTCATTCATTTGCACACTTCCTGTGCTGCAAAGGAAGTGGAAGAGGAACATACAAGCCTGAAGCCTGTTCCAACCTCACACAGCAGACAGCGCTCACCCTTCTTGTGATGTATTGTATTTTTCAACAATATGTTTTGTGGCAGTTTTACAGTTTTGCAACTCGGTCTGTCAGCAACCTGTTACTTTTGGGAATAGTCAAATGCTGCTTTTCACCGAAAGGATACAGGAGGAGCTAGTGAAATAAATGTGTTGTTGAGTGCACCATACTTAAGTTTTATCTTGGTCATTCTGATAGTTATTGGTAAATTAGTTCTTGGCCGTTTTCACACACACACCCCGTAACGCTCCAGAAAATCGCACAAAACTCACAGCATGAAGTGTCTTCCTAGAGCAATGACATCAGAAATCGCGGGATTAAACAGGATCATGCTGGGAAATCGTGCTAGGAAAATGCTTTGTGCCATGAGTTTTGTGCAATTTTTCAGAGGTTATGGGCGTGTGAAAATAGCCCTTTGCTGAGCACAGAGATATCTGGAATTGATATCTGGCAGCATCTATAAAACTGGGAAAATAGTAATCTGCTCCTCCATAGCATTCTTCTGAGACCAAATAAAGTAAGGTCAGAAACCACCCTCTTTTAAAAAATATTACATAAATGATTAATCATGTAGAAAAATGAAAAACTCAAGCCAGCTGTAACAAATCTTTTGTTAAAAATATTTTTTCATTATAAACTTATGAAAGTATAGAAATAACTTAGAAAAAGACACAGCATCTTAAAGGTAAGTCAAATAATGCTGCCCACTAGTTTATTACAAGAATGTATATTTAAATTTATTTCTGTTATTTATAGTCACTGAGACTCAAGGAGGATTACAACATGAGATATCCAGTCAAAATGAGCCTATTAATAGAATATTGAAAATTGTTAGTGCAGTAAACACATTTATGCAGAAAAATAGAGCTTTCAAAAACTACAGAAGCAAAAAAGAAGAGACAAAAGAAATCCTGGTAGGGTTGCCACCCTCCAGGTGTGTCCTGGAGATCTTCCAGAATTGCAACTGATCTCCAGACCACAGAGATTAATTCCCCTAGGAAAAAACAGCTTCTTTCGAGGGTGGGCTCTATGACATTATACCCTGCTGAGGTCTTTCCCCTCCTCAAACCCCGTTCTCCCCAGGATCCAACCCTAAATGTCCAGGAATTTCCCATCCAGGAGTTCACAAAGCTAGAAAGTGATAAAACCTTCTCTTTTTTACAGTTAGGCGTTCCAAAAGAGAGGAAAAGACAGAAAGACCCTTAGCACCTTTCTGGTTCTAGCTTTTATTGTGTACTTAGGATAAAAGGTTATGAATATTATACATTCAAAGGGGTTCTCTGTGTTGTATCTGAATTCAGCACAGTCAAGGCTGACTAACAGGGAGTGTCTGTTGTCACGGCCCTTCCCTTTCTCTTTCCTTATCCTATCAGATAAGGGCCCTCCTGCTGGAAGTTTGGTATATAGTTCCATTATTAACTGCATCCCAATTAAAAAGTTCTTGGGCTTGTAAATGTACGGCTGCTTCACGGCTTTTTTTCAGCTGGAACGTGTCAATTCAGCTCTATCTTTGCTGTGAGAACAAGTACTGTAGGCTTCTTTGACTTGCCAATTTGCATTTCTTTAATGTGTGAGAAAATGTCAAGATCTCTATTTCTATTAATGGAAGTGGGAGGTGGGGGAAACTGGGATTCTTCTAGCAGTTGAGGAGGAACTGATATCAAATGCATGAATGTATTCACATGGAGCAAACTGAAGTGTGATTGTGTGAGTGAGTACATGGAAAGTTGGAGGGGGAACACGTGAAATGAGGTTTATCAGGAACACAGGCTGTGGCAAGGAAAATGCAAGTCTGTGATTAGGCAGGCAAAAAAGGACTATGAGGAATACATTGCAAAAAACATAAAGAACAACAATAAACATTTCTTCAAATATATTAGAAGCAGGAAACCAGCCAGGGAGGCAGTCGGGCCCCTGAATGATCAAGAGGTAAAAGGATTACTGAAGGACTATAGGGAAATTGCCAAGAAGCTAAATGCATTTTTTGCCTCTGCCTTCACTGTAGAAGATGAGAGATGCTTGTCCACACCAGAACCGCTGATTTCGGGAGGAGTGTTGAAAGACCTGAGTCAGATTGAGGTGATGAGAGAGGAGGTCCTACGACTGATAGACAATTTATCACCAGACCCGGATGGCATACATCCAAGAGTTCTGAAAGGACTCAAAGGTGAACTTGTGGATCTCCTGACAAAGATATGTAACCTTTCATTAACATCTGCCTCCATTCCTGAGGACTGGAAGGTAGCGAATGTCACCCCCATCTTTAAAAAGGGTTCCAGAAGAGATCCGGGAAATTACAGGGCAGTCAGTCTAACGTCAATACCGAGTAAGTTGATGGAAACTGTTATTAAAGAGTGAATTAGTAGGCACATTGATGAACAAAAGCTATTGAGGAAGACTCAGCATGGGTTCTATAAGGGAAGATCTTGTCTCACGAACCTGTTAGAGTTCTTTGAGGGAGTAAGCAAACATGTGGACAAGGGGGAACCAATAGATGTTGTCTACCTGGTCTTCCAGAAAGCTTTTGATGAAGTTCCTCATCAAAGGCTGCTAAGTAAGCTTAATAGTCATGGAGTAAAAGGATGAGTCCTCTTGTGGATCAAAAACTGGCTAATGAATAGGAAACAGAGAGTGAGTATAAACGGGCAATATTCACAGTGAAGGATGGTAAGCAGTGGGGTACCGCAGGGCTCAGTATTGGGTCCGGTGCTTTTTAACTTGTTCATTAATGATTTGGAGTTGGAACTCGAGTAAACTGTGAAGTGGCTAAGTTTGAAGATGACACTAAATTGTTCAGGGTGGTGAGAACCACGGAGGATTGTGAGGCACTCAAAAGGGATCTGTTGATGCTGTGCGAGTGGGCGTCAACGTGGCAAATGAGGTTCAACATGGCCAAGTGCAAAGTAATGTACATTGGAGCCCAAAATCCCAAATATAAATACACAACGATGGGGTCCAAACTGGCGGAGGCTGACCAAGGGAGAGATCTTGGAGTCGTGGTAGATAACTCACTGAAAATGTCGATACAGTGTGCGACGGCAATAAAAAAAGGCCAATGCTATGATGGGGATTATTAGGACGGGAACTGAAAACAAATCAGCTAGTATCATAATGCCCCTGTATAAATCAATGGTACGGCCTCATTTGGAATAGTGTGTACAATTCTGGTCACCACACCTCAAAAAAGATATAGCACTGGAAAAAGTGCAGAAAAGGGCAACTAGAATGATTAAAGGGATGGAACACTTGCCCTATGAAGAAAAGTTAAAGCACTTGGGGCTCTTTAGCTTGGACGACAACTGAGGGGTGACATGATAGAGGTTTACAAGATATAGAGAGGGTAAAGTATTTTTCTCCCTTTCTCACAATACAAGAACTCATGGACACTCAATGATATTAATGAGCAGTCGGGTTAGAATGGATAAAAGGAAGTAATTCTTCACCCAAAGGGTGATTAACACATGGAATTCACTGGCTCAGGAGGTGGTGGCAGCTTCAAGCATAGACAGCTTCAACAGGGGATTGGATAAACATATGGAGCAGAGATCCGTCAGTGGCTATTAGCTACAAGGTATAAATGGAACCCTCTGTCTAGGGCAGTGATGCTCTGTATTCTTGGTGTTTGGGGGGAGGGCTTCTAGTGTCCCTTCCCCACTGGCAGACCTCCTCATGACACCTGGTTTTTTGGCCACTGTGTGACACAGAGTGTTGGACCGGATGGGCCCTTGGCCTGATCCAACATGGCTTCTCTTATGTTCTTATGTACTTGAGCATCTCTAGGTAGTTCATAACGTGTATTTCCACCCAGTGTTTTGGATGCTAAATTGCCTGTCCGGGAAACAGTATGAACAAAACTTCACAAACAGAAATGCTGTTCAGTTAGTTCTTCTCAACAATTCTTCCTCCCACTGTATATCCCTACATTTCCCATCATGCTATCTCTGGAGATCCCCAGTGATTCTCCACCTGACCAGTTTTAAACCACCACCCCCTGCCCCGAGAGAAGCCTAGTTGAGAGAAAAGCCATTTGTGGGGAGAATCGGGGGCTGTTAGAGGGGGTAAGATGACTCTCACTCATCCTCCCCAGTAAATGCTGACATGGCCCCCACATTCCTCATCACCTTGTCATATGCAGGGTTTGAACCTCCACGAGCCTGGGCAGAAGATGGTACTTTTAAAAGTTCTGAATCCCAGGATGATTCTGTGTGATATATAGACTTTAGGGGTGATGTTTCATTAAGGAGGAAGATACTTCAGTAAAGAACATTGCTCTTGGCCATCAAGCTCAGCACTAAATTCTGGTGCTGCTAGAGTAGCCCTGAAATCCCTGATTTCAGTGCTCAGTAGTACAACATTATAAATAATAATAACAACATAATGATAACGTTCAATTTATATATAACTCTTCAGGGCAACTTAACACCCACTCAGAGCGGTTTACAAAGAATATTATTATCCCCATAACAGTCACCCTGTGAGGTGGGTGGGGCTGAGAGAGCTCCAAGAAGCTGTGACTGACCCAAGGTCACCCAGCTGGCTTCAAGTGGAGGAGTAGGGAATCAAACCTGGCTCTCCAGATTAGAATCCTGCCGCTCTCAACCACTACACCAAACTGGCTCTCTTTCTAAACGCAAAAAATTTATGGAAACGTTTTATGTTCTTAAACAACTCCAGAAGGCTCCTCTTTGGCTCCCTGGAAGGAGAAGGAGACAGAGCATTTCCATGGTATCTGGGTCTCAGGCAGGGGGAGCGGAGAAAGGAGCCTTATGAGGCAACTCCACCCAGCCGGCTGGCAGTTGCTTTGCATGCTCGGCCTGAGCAGAGCTCATCTCAAGCTCTCAGAGCCAAGCTCCTCTGAGGCTGTTTTCCGAAGGCCCTCATGGTTATGCAGGGATAGCTGCCTGGGAGAAGTGGTGATATTCCCCTGCTTGCTCCCTTCAAACTCCAGGAGGAGAGCCAGGGCCCAGCGCCAGGCTCAGGGGTTTGGCAGAGGCTTTTTCTTACTTACATTTGGGACCTGTTGTCTATCAGTCAGGGGGGCTGAAGCAGGGTTTTACCCAGCCCTTGCAGGCCTCTGGCCTACCTAGGCTCCTCTCCCCCCACCACTGTTTTACTTTGTTGGGAGAGAGGACTTCAGGCAGCAGCAGCAGCAACAGGCTTTGCTGTAGGTCACAGGGGTGAGATGCAGCAATCTGAGAGGTGGATTAATTCGTACTTCATTGCTACTGGACTAGCAGGGTGGATGTTGGTTGCCCCCCCCCTCTGGTTTTTCCCTGCCCTGCCATTACACTTACTTCGGAGGGAGTATTGCCAGCAACAATAGCACAGCCTAAGGCCTTCAGGCAGCAGGGGCCATTTTATGGGTGGGCTTGGTAGTTTATTCAGTTGGGTGCAGCCATTTTGAGAGTGGCACCCGGTGGCCTGCTTAGCCTCCTGGCAGTGGCGGCCATGTTGTGAAGGCATCTAAAATATGCACAGCTCTGGGAGGTGGCCATTTTGAGTGTGGGCATTTGTGTTGCCTGATTTGCCTCCTGCTTACTGGCAGTAGCAGCCATTTTAGTGGGCTTTTGCAGCTTAACCTGTGCTAGGGTGGCCATTTTGAGAGTGGCACCCAGTGGTCCGCTTAGCTTCCTGGCAATGGTGGCCATGTTGTGAAGGCATCTGCAATATGCACAGCACCAGTGGTGGCCATTTTGAGTGTGGGCATTTGTGTGGCCTGATGGGCCTCCTGCTTACTGGCAGTAGCAGCCATTTTAGTGGGGCTTTTGCAGCTTAACCTGTGCTAGGGTGGCTATTTTGAGAGTGGCACCCAGTGGTCCGCTTAGCTTCCTGGCAATGGTGGCCATGTTGTGAAGGCATCTGCAATATGCACAGCACCAGTGGTGGCCATTTTGAGTGTGGGCTTTGTGTGACCTGATTTGCCTCCTGCTTACTAGCAGTAGTGGCCATTTTTGTGGGCTTTTTGCAGCTTATCCTGTGCTGGCAGTGACCATTTTGAGTGTAGCTCACGGTGGCCTGCTTAGCCTCTTTGCACTGGTGGCCATTTTATAGGGGCCTCTGCAGCCTTACGCAGTGTTTGGGCTGCCGTTTTGGGGGTGCTGTGTTCCTATTGAGCTTTGAAGCTCTAAAAGCAGTTATTTTACAGCACATTACATTACTGTACATTTCCATCATGCCACCCAAAAAGGATAGTAGCCCTGCTAAGGGCAAGCAGCCAGAAAATAGGCCTCCTGCAAAGCGGCCCTGCAGACTCTTCCTTTGAGGATGATGAAGTGGCCAAAGGGAGGAGGGAAATACTGGGCTATCAGTGTCTATCAGTCAGGAGGGCTGCAGCAGGGTTAGGCCCAGCCCCTGTAGGCCTCCTGCCTATCTAGGCCTCCCTGACCGCTTTCACTTTATTTGGAGAGTGTACTTACAGCAGCAGCAGCAGCAAAAGCCTGGCTGAGGCCGGGGGAGCAGGGTAGGGCTTGCAATCATCTGAAGGGTGGTTTGCTGCACACTTTATTTCTACTGGCTTCACAAGGATCTACAGTCCCAGAGTGGTGACTGGTTAAACCCCTCCTCCTTTTTCCCTGCTCAATTTTGCAGCCTTGGTGGGCCTAAAGAGCTGGTTTTGTTTTTCAGGTTTTGTCACTCAGGCCACCTAATGGCATGCTGTGTTATTGCATGTGCTGAAATCGGCAATGGCTTCTGGGTTTAGTTCAGGGGCGCTGGTGGGCTGAGCAGTGGAGTTTCCTTGGGGTTTCCACTGCCTTGGTGGCCCAGTGGCTTCTGGGTTTAATGCAGGGGCGCTGGTGGGCTGAGCAGTGGCCCATTGACCAGTCAGTACAGGAGTCTTACTATAAACCATATATGACTGGAATTTCCCAATCCTCATGGCAGTTGGATTGTGGGGGAGGGAACTAGATAACCCTTCAGCCCACTTCATGTGGACAATTAGGCAGTGGTGCCCATACCTAACCCTCTTTCATCCAAGTGGCATAGGATTTTGAGGAGGTTTCTGGAGACTGATCCTGGCGTTTATGTTTTAAGGCAGCGCCCGGTCTTGCCTGCAGATGGAATGGGGCAGCTTGTCCCCCGGATTTCCTCTGAGCTTTGCCTCCAGGGAGGGCTATTGATTATTGGCAACCGGGTGTGGCCGGTAGTCTCTAGGCTGGGGTGCCAGTTGGTCTGTTGGAGTTATGGCTGAGCTGGTGGATCTCTCCCAGTTATGGGGGAGTGGACTGTTAGGGGGCTTGCCTCATATCCAGTAGCAGCCATCAGGAAGCTTAGGCGCATTTAGGTTCACCAGTAAACCTCCCAGTTTGATGTAAGCCCAGGCAGCTTCCAGGGTCACGCAACATTAATGGTGGGCACGAGAGTTAGATCCTGAGCGTTAGCAGAGTGATGACCCAAGGTCTTAAGGAAGGGTCTGGTTGACTCCGCATTAGCCATGGGGAAAGCGAGGGCTGAGCTGCTACTTCTGTTTGATGGGATGTGGGGTCCTTTGCCTCACTCCTGGTCATTCACTTGGGGGTAATGAGCTGGGCTTCCCAAGGGCATGGCCCTTCTGTTACAGGCCGCACAGATGTGCACGCCCAGTGTGCTCAAGGGGAGGAGCAGTCCTCCACCTCATGTACTGGTCATTCACTTGGGCAGTAATAACCTTGGCTGTGGGGCATGGCTGTTCCGGTATAGGCTCATGCAGATTTGCGCACATAAGCATGGTGCTCGTGAGCTGTAAGGGAGGAGTGGCCTCCGTTTCATGTTCAGGTCATTCACTTGGGTGGTATGACCTTGTCTCGTAGGGCATGGCCCTTTCCTTACAGGCTCACACAGTCTTGCAGAGCCGAGGCAAGTAGTGGCCTGATGGCTTGAGGGGAGGTGCGGTCCTCCGCCTCATGTTCCAGTCATTCGCCACGCCTTGGCTGCAGGGCCTTTCGTTACAGGCTCACACAGACTTGCAGTGCATAGGCAAGTAGTGGCCTGGTGTGTTGATGACTGGTCCTCAATGCTTCCGTGTTGGGAAGCTTGGGACTCATTAGCCCCTGAGAGGGCTAGGTGAAAGGCTAACAGAGCCATTGAGAAAACTTTGGGGGAGGGTCTGGGCATTTATTTGCCACACCCCTACATACTAGGCTGAATTTGCCAACCTCTACCAAGGTAATGGGGGTTCACCTGGCCACTGAAGGCAAGGACATCTTCCTCAATTACCTACAGCATGGGCTGAGGTTGGCACTAGGCCAACTGTGGGGTGCTAGGCAGGATACAGTTTGGGAATAGGGAGCAGGCCGGTGAGTACCCTAGGCGCTTCTCCACTGATGGGGAAGAGGGGTCTGCCAGGAGCGGATGGTACTGCTTGTGACGGCTGCCATGCTGCGTGGGCAGACTGCCTGGGGGAACCCCACGTGCAAGTCCTTCCCTCACTGCTGTACGGCTGAGGCTTAGGAGCTTGAGCTGGGGGGATCCATTTTGCTGGCCGGCCAGGTCTTAGCCATCCGTAGGACCTGGCCAGACAGGTCAAGGCGGAGGTCCAGGGGTGACCCCGTGGCTTGACCTGTACCGCTAGCTGGTACAGGTCAAAGTTCCAAAGTTCCTTGAACTTGCCATATAATAGAAATCTCCTGTTTATTAACTTCACACTGCTGATTTTCCTGTCGCCAAGGGAATTGTCCTCTTGGACTCTGTAAAGTACCATGCACATTGATGGTGCTATATAGATAATGATTGATAACTGTCTGATTTCTAAAAAGCACTGACACTTTTGGTATTCCGATTAAAGACATGCTTTATTAGGATTAGGGAAAAAATAAACTCCAGCTTCATTCCTTCTGTAATAGTTAGGATAGGAAGCCTTGCGAGCGCTTTGCTATTGAACTGCCGTAGGAGAACCTGAGTCCAAATCCATCCTTGAATATGGAAATCAGTTCCTTATCTGTAAAATGAGGATAGATATAAGTGACCATGTAAGCTTATTAGTTGGAAAGAGATTTTTTAAAAATATATACAATAGAAACATTGTGGGCAAACAGTCACGTTCTTACATTGTTTGGTGGACGTGCCCAAAGATCTAAGTGTACTGGGGGGGAATTATTACTACTATAGAAAAAATAATAGGTTACATAATACAACGCAATCCAGAAACAAGATTGTTGAATTTATGGAATAAAACCAATGTACCTACTTATAGAACAGAGCTTCTAAATCATATTACTGAACATCCTATTAAGGCATATACTGTGCCTAACAAATAACATCTGTCTCTATTAATTGTTTATAACCTATATTAACTATCTAATCCGTGTATATGGTATTATGTTTGGAATCTTGTTATTGTTGTATTATTGTTGTTTTATTATCGTTAAACATTCAGAAATAAAACATTATTAAAATAGACAATAGTTTTGTTCATTCAAAGTGCTTTGAGAACCTCTGTTCCAAGGAAATTGTCTTTCAGCTGTCAAAATTCTTAAAGTAAGCTCCTATGTGGCAAGCCATATAAACCATCTGTATGAAAGGCCCATATGCCATTGCTTATGTCTTCTATAAACTCCTCTGGGTTAGTGGAGGATACACAAACCTGTCTAGAATCCCCATTAGTATAAACTGCAGAATCTGCCCTCCTCATGAAACAGCTGTTTCTGTCTTCAGAATGGTTACAAACTCTTGAATTTATAGATGGAGGAGTCTAAAGTTGTGACAATCTGTTGCCAGGATCACAGCAAGTCACTAGCCAGGAAAGCAGTGTGGGGCAGCAGGCATGTGTCAGATTTCCCCCTGTCATGGGTTTTCCTCTTCAACTCTCCTGGTTGCATGTTTCCCCTTTTTTCTCTTTAAAAAAAAAGGTAAATTTTCATGTATTCCCCCCATGTGACTTCTGCACACGTGCAGACAATACTACTTTGTTTAACCCCCAATATGTACATTTTTAAGTATTCCAGTTCTACAATCCAAGATTTTCTATAGACCTGAACATCCAATTCTAGCCATGAGTGACCTGATTGTGAAGATATTTCAGTCCATATTGTGGGCCAACCACAGGAATCAGATATACGATGCTGTTTGATTTGTTTTAGTTGCTGTTTATGTTTTAGTGCTGTGACTTTTTAATGTTTTGAATATTTGTTGTTTTATAGTTATTTCCTTATTTTTGATGGACTAGATGGACCATTGGTCCAGTTGACCTTTTCTTACACTCTGAGCTATGAGAACAAGAAGATGACCTTTTCTTTTCTTTTCCAAAACAATGAAAGCTGAAGGTTGCTGGATGCTAAATGAGTGATAGGTGGAAGATGAAGCTCTGGTTCTGAACATGGTTAAACTCACATTAGTGAGGTCGATTTGGCAGGATTTCCTTCCAAGAGAGTTCATAACTGTGCACTGGTAGAAGCCTTGTTCAAAATGTGTCCAGTTACTAATAACCAAGACACCAGTTTGGGGATCTGTAACAAAATGGGAAGGGAGTTCAGGATTTGAAGTACACACCCCATACGGTAGAAATACAAATGCCCACTTGACTTCTGTAGGTCATCGTTCCTGATCGTATATTACATCCAGGGCTTTTTTTCAGGGGGAACACAGGGGAACGGCGTTCCGGAACCTCTTGAAAATGGTCACATGGCTGGTGGCCCCGCCCCCTGATCTCAAGAGGGGAGTTTAGATTGCCCTCCGCGCTGCTGAGCGGCACGGAGGGCAATCTTAACTCCCCTCTGTCTGGAGATCAGGGGGCGGGGCCACCAGCCATGTGACCATTTTCTCTGAGGGCAACCCACTGAGTTCCACCACCTGTTTTCCCAGAAAAAAAGCCCTGCTTACATCCCAGATCACACCATCATTATTGACTTGATCAAAATAAACCAAGAAAACACTTGGGAGGTCTAGTCCTGCTGAGAATCCCTTCCCCAAGGAATATTTGCATTACATTGTCTTTTTATTTTTCCTGCGACTTACTGTTGGGAGACAGTTTGGGTTGAATAGTATGCTTATTATTAATTAATAAAAAAGAAAGAGCAAAAATCAATGGCCTTAAACTACTAGGAGGTAAACACTTATACTAAAGTTCTGGGTTGTACAAGTATGCCCTGCTGAGAGAAATTATGGAAATCTCTCTCTTTACAGGATTTCAAGAGAATTTTAGGCACCTTCATTATCAGAGATGCTACAGTACAGAGTATCTGGCTGCAGAGAAGGCTTTTATTCCAGATAGCCCAATTCCTCTTTCCCCTCTTGCTAGTTCTGACCATGTGCTGTATTTTTCAGATTGCTCCACGGCTTTTTTTTCAGCGGGAACGTAGTGGAAAGGAGTTCCGGAACCTCTTGGAAATGGTCACATGGCCAGTGGCCCCGCCCCCTGATCTCCAGACAGAGGGAAGTTTAGATTGCCCTCCGCGCCACTCAGTGGCGCGGAGGGCAATCTCAACTCCCCTCTGTCTGGAGATCAGGGGGCGGGGCCACCAGCCATGTGACCATTTTCACCAAGGGGAATTTAAAAACTCCCCCCTTGTTCCAGCTGACCCAAAATTGGTCCTGGGAGCATGCGTGCATTTTGCACGCCCACATGTGGTACCAGGGGCACCACCTCCCACCAAGAGTTGCCCCCTGTGCTGGCAACCCACTGAGTTCCACCACCTTTTCCCCCCCAGAAAAAAAGCCCTGCATTGTGCTAATACATATTTCCCACCTCCACAGGTGATGATGAGTTCCAAGGGCAAGACTACTTGGAACAGTTCCCTTTAAGATGAGAGAACAAAATGTTCCTTTGGAATATTTGGTTTATCTTCCGAAATACCAGTGGAGGAAAGATGGTGGCAAAGGGGCATTCATCTAGGGCATCAGATCTGCTACACCAAATCCAATCCAGAGACGGAGACCCAGAAAGATCTTGTACCCCAAAAGGCTTCACTTTCAGCTAACTCACAGCTCTTCATCAGCTGCTCTGTCTTTTCCAAATGGAACCTGTATGTGATGCCTCCCCCCTGCCAATCTAACTGAAGGAGGGTCACCTTCTACAAGCACAATAGATATTCGAAGAGAGTTGTTAGGGTACCAGCTCTTAACTATTAGGGCTTTTTAAAGAATGTTCTTGCCTCCTAGGTCCTGATTTCCACAAGGTGTGTCAATCCCACTCCTAAGAATTAGACAGCAAAACCAGGGCAGTATATTATGTAGAGGAGCTAGGGAATATTACTCACTGTATGACTCTGTCACAGGCATGACTGTGTCCCCTGATACTTTTGCCACTGGTAGGTAGGAGTAGGCAGTCCTTCTTTTGAAAAGCAGAACAGGGAGATGAGATGGCCTGTCTGGGGCGTCCCACGAAGGCCACAGTGAGGCTGGGATGGAGGGACTGGAAAACAAAAACAGCAACAAAATATGGAAATGGGTGAGAACTCCTGGGTGGAATTTGGTGCACTGTCATCATGAATTGCCAAGAGTCATACAGTGAACATCATTGCTGAAAGGAGACTTGAACCTGGGTCTCTGCAGTCCTACCTCAACATACTGACCACTACTCTATACTGGCTATATGTTAGATGTCCACCTGAAATGATAAAGAGTCCAGTAGCACCTTTAAGACTAACCAACTTTATTGTAGCATAAGCTTTCAAGAACCACAGATCTCTGTCAGATGCATCGTCTACAAGAAAGTTAGTCTTAAAGGTGCTACTAGACTTTTTACTGTTTAGCAACTACAAACTAACATGGCTAACTTCTCTGGATTTATCACCTGAAGTGATACACTCATGTCCGTCTGAGAGTCTTTGGTAAAGAGCAGCAATAAAGAAAAACAAATGGTGACAAGATGAGGTGTACATTCCTTCTGTGTCTTAGTGGTAGAACACATTTTGCACCCAAAAGGGGCTCTTATGAAGGTCCAACTTCAGGTCAGCATCTCCAGTTATAGAATCTTTGACTGTGTAGCTCAGAAGTTCCTCTCTCTGCCCAGGTCCCCGGAAAACTGCTGCCTCTCAGAATAGTACATCATACTCAGTTCACATTGTATGAAACCATGGCTGCTTTTAACTGTGGTGAGAGTGTGAAATGACAGTTTGACAGTTCAGCTCACAGACAAGTACTTTAATACTTCTTTGCTTCAGCAAATTAATGTCCTTCTTTGTGTAGGCTGGGAAGAGAACAACCTGGGAGGTATCTGGGAATGTGCTGCATTTTGCAGGGGCTTGGACTAGATGACCCTAAAGGTCCCTTCCAACCCTTTGATTCTATGATTCTGAGCTAGAATTAAACCAGGATTAAGCCAGGATGTCTGCACCAGATATCCCATGAAACCACAGACAAAACGAATGGAGTTGCTGAGGGATAAAACAGCAGCCAACTTTGGGGAGACCTGGAAACCTTTCATGGACTTTCTGTATGTAAAAGAGAAGTCAGAGTTAATGGTTTGCGGATTCGAAAATTAGATTCGTAAGGCAGGCAATAAATAAATAATAGGCTGAAATATGGAAAAATGTGGACATCTTCGTAGTAAAGTCAAAGTGATATACTTAGTAAAGATATGGGTATTACGGAAGAGTTATTGATCATGCAATGAGTTTAAAGAAATTTTGTAAAATATTCAAAATGGTATGTCTCCCTTGATGCTCTTTTTCATTCATTCTTTTTTTTTGTTTTTCATGTTTATGTTCTTGTTTCTTTACGTGAATTTTTGCTTATCGTGTTGTAATAAAATAAAAATTATATATATATATATATATATATATATATATATATATATATATATATATATATATATATATATATATATATATATATATATAAGAAACCATAGACTAAATGTAGCTAATAACAATAACAAATAACAATAATAACAACAATGGGAGGACAGATTGGGTCCTTGCTGTTGCTTTCTATGGCCCAATGACAAGTCAGGGTTCCAGTCATAGATCTCTAGTGTCACAAACAGCTTGACCTTCAGTCACTTCTACGAAGTACACCTGCATGAAAGAAATATACAGCTGTGCCTTGGGAAAGGGTTTGCCCCACCGCAGATTCTGCCGGGGGGGGGGGGGCGAGGAGAATTTTCTGGCTCTGCTCTAGTCCTTTTTCTTCTCTTGCTAGCAGAACTCTCAGGGTCATGTTATTTTTTTTTTACCACACTTCCTTGTTACCTTCAGAACAGCACAAACCCTTTTGCACAGTGATATGACATGATGACTGAGGTTGGGGGGGAGCTCTGTCAAATTAGGTACCTGGCCAGTGAAGGTTGGATCCTGCCACTGCTCCCGTGCCACCTCTTGGGGTCCTTAAGCCTGACCCCGTGCTTTTCAAAGATGGAACTATAAAGTGACATTTTGACCCAAGCTGTCACCCGAGCAAGATCAAAATCCATTCAAGATTTTTATAACCATGGCCGTTTCCACACGGCTTACCTTTGCTCGGAACATCGCACAAAAACCGCGGAAGATCGCGTTTTCTCGCATGAGATTTGCACAACGTCACGCAACTCTCGCTCAAGAAAACGCGATCTTCTGCAGTTTTTGTGCGATGTTCCGGGTCGTTCCGAGCAAAGGTAAGCCGTGTAGAAACGGCCCATATCTAAAAAGGGGAGTTGGTACATTTTTTTCTCCTGTGAAGTAAGCCCATTTTCCCGTATCCTTGTTCCTCAAAGGAAACATTTAATTGTATCTGATTCCAGTACTGATTTAATTTTCCTTCTACCATGCTTCAGTTTTATAAAATTCATATTTTCAAGTTTGGCTACATCTTTTGCAGTTGCTTTTAAAATCCCAGTTAATTTGTTGTTGTTTTTAACTTGAGATGTGTGGAGATGTGGCTTCAGGTTACCACAAGGGGCAGCCAATCAGCACTGCACATTAACCATGCAAAGAAGTTCTAGAATGAGGCACACTTGTACGGTCTGGATTGAAATTCTGAGCTGCAGGATGAGATGCTCAGATACAAAGGACTCCTATCTGTCATAACCCGGGCTTTTTTCAGGGGCAACGCAGTGGAACGGAGTTCCGGAACCTCTTGAAAATGGTCACATGGCTGGTGGCCCCGCCCCCCTGAGCTCCAGACAGAGGGGAGTTTAGATTGCCCTCCGCAACGCCCTCCAAACTCTGTCTGGAGCTCAGGGGGGTGGGGCCACCAGCCATGTGACCATTTTCTCCAAGGGCAACCCACTGAGTTCCACCACCTCTTTTCCCAGAAAAAAAGCCCTGGTCATAACAGTTGATCATTAACAATGGATCCTCCTGAATTCAGCAGTGAGAAAGTCATAAGAAAGTAATGCAGAAAAATGGAAAAGTTAATACCTAGGACACTGACATCCACAGACTTTTCATCCAGGTCATTTGGGCCTGCAGGATTGAAAACTTCACAGGTATATATACCCGTGTCTGATGGCTGCATGTTGAAGACAGTTATTGATGCATTTCCTCTTCTGTTTGCAGCTTGGATTCTGCCTTTAAACTCTCCGTAGGAATATGACTGGCCTTCCTGAGAAAAATAGACCTGTGGCACAGAATGCAATGTTAAACCAATGGCCGGAAGATTTGGAGTTCCAAGCAGTCACTGTTAGGGAATAAGCAATTATTTAAATGTAAAATATTACTCTGTACCATAACCAATTTTTTCTTACTGGTGCTATAAAAATTCCATTGAATAAGCCAGTTGAATGTATCTGCTTCCGTTCTGTACGTGCAGAGAAGAGTGATGTTTCCACCGACTCTTGTCTTCACAGAGTTCTGTGGAACAGTTATGATTACACACAGCACAGAGCCTATGGAAAACAAGGACAGAAGAGAAGAAATCACCAACCAAGGTGATAAATAAATCGTATGTTGGCCCCAGAAACCTAATTAAAGGATTCCATAGTTGGGCCATCAGCAGAATCTATCATTTGCAGTGAACGTGTGATTTTAGGTGGTGAGAGCCAGGTCTGCTGGCTGGTTTGAGTGTAGGAGAGAAAATAACAAAGCATCCACTTGCTTATATTTAGAAAGGAAATAAGAGTTCCATACTCTGAAAGGAAAGGAGGAGAGAGAGCTCCCAGGGCTTTTTTTCAGCTGGACTGCAGTGGAACGGAGTTCTGGAACCTCTTGAAAATGGTCACATGGGTGGTGGCCCCGCCCCCTGATCTCCAGACAGAGGGGAGTTGAGATTGCCCTCCGCGCCGCTGTCTGGAGATCAGGGGGCGGGGCCACCAGCCATGTGACCATTTTCTCCGAGGGCAACCCACTGAGTTCCACCACCTCTTTTCCCAGAAAAAAAGCCCTGAGAGCTCCTATATACCGATCTAATCTAAGGATGGGCATGGATGGCAGGACATAGTTGCAAGAGGGAGGGAGGGAGGGAGAAAAAGACAGTGGCTGTGGCAAAGCCAGGAAGAGAAGGATGTCGTGAGGAGGAAGTCCTGAGATTAGCAATATAAACATCAAAGGATAGTCAGAGCAGTAAACAGTCAACAGAATGCCCTGATCTCTCTATCTTTCTAACTTTCTGGTTTATCCCCTTCTGAAACCTGAGGAAAGGGATAGTGCTCAGTGCTCCTCTTCTAACACAAGGCACATGGTGGAATTAAAGTAGTTTGCTTTCTTTGCTCCTATTATCTAGAGGGGATCCTCAAGAGCAAAGACATTAGTTAGTTGTTAAATGGGGAACATGTTCCCCATAGCTCTAAAACCCAGGAATGTTCAAGCTAAACAGGCATATGTCAAGACCATTGCCAGGGGGAAATGTGCATGTGCCAAGAGACTCCAGGATCTTAACTCCCCCCACCCCACACCCGCCACATATAGTATACTGTATTACCTGGTGTACATACCTCACTCCCATTCATACATCTGATTGTCCCTTCTCCAGTTCTTTTCAAAATGGAAGAAGGATGTCAGCATTTAAGTGATGTCAGCGTTGTGCATACATCATGGGGAGAAAATCAGGCCCAGTGCCTCAGTAGTACTTTCAGGGGCCAAGCAGGTTAACCGGCACTAAGCAAGGGCTGTTGTAGCCACCGGCAGCTGCCCTGGGACCCATGCTGGTGGGGACACACTGGGAGCCCCCTCCACTCTGCAGCCAACTGTCCTAGACCCCACTTGGAAGTTGCAGCTGATGCCATGCACTGCCTGGGACTCACATAGCACAGGAGAGAGGATGAGAGCCAGTATGGTGTAGGGGTTAGTGTCAGACTAGGATCTGGGAGACCCAGGTTCAAATTATCACTCCTCCATGGAAGCTTGCTGGGTGACCTTGTGCCAGTCTCACACTGTCCGCCTGACCTACCTCGCAGGATTGTTGTGAGGATAAAATAGAGGAGAGGAGAAAAATATAAGCTGCTTTGGGTCCATGCTGGGGAGAAAAACCAGGTATAAATGAAGTAAACAAATGCACGATCCACTTGTGTCCTTTGTAGCATCAAGTTTGGCCCTGTCGGCAGCTTTGTGTGTGTTCAAAAGCCAGTTCTGTTGACCACCCCAGTTGTACTTATCAAGAACATGCAGTGAGAGAGGCAGTTTTGTGAGTCTGCTGTCTGTCAATATGTCTTTCCAAGACACAGAAACTTTGCAGGAACAAGAGAAGTGGTGCCGCTATGCAGAACTTCATTCCTAATGCAGTTCAATAACATGTCTGGGCTGTTTCATGGTGGCATCCGACCTCTACTATCATCAGTGAGGGACTCATATTGGAAGAGGGCCATGACGGTCACTCAGACTCCATGCTGTTGTTCTTTAGCAAGGGGTATGGGTGGGCTTCTCTGGGTTCACAATTCCCCTGATTGCCACTAGTGTACAATACACCATGCAGGCTACATAATGGGAAGGGAAGCTGAAGAACAAAAATGGCTTGAATTAATAGCATCAGTCAGTGGTGCTATGAATCTAGCGGAGGGATGGGTTACATAGGAAGATGCAGAGAATACGAATAATAATTCAAATGAGTATGAATGTGCACGAGTTACAGCATATATAAGACTAGCCTGCCTTGGTGTCTGGGATGGTTTGTGCTAGCCCAGTGGAATTACTTAAAAAAACCCTGACTCCTATGTCATATCATAAACTACTTTTGAAACTCCCCTTCCCATGATATATTAGGGAAACTGCTAGCAGAGAAAAAACAGGAACAACTTCCAAAGGATCTTGAAACTGAGAGCGCAATCCTAAACTCAAGTTACTCAATGCGACTTGCTCCCAGGCAGGGCTTTTTTTCAGCTGGAACGCGGTGGAACGGAGTTCCAGAACCTCTTGAAAAGGGTCACATGGCTGGTGGCCCCGCCCCCTGATCTCCAGACAGAGGGGAGTTGAGGCACAGAGGGCAATCTCAAGTCCCCTCTGTCTGGAGATCAGGGGACGGGGCCACCAGCCATGTGACCATTTTCTCCGTGGGCAACCCACTGAGTTCCACCACCTATTTTTCCAGAAAAAAAGCCCTGCTCCCAGGAAAGTGTTCTTAAGATTGCGCTATAATTTCATGATTCCTAGACTCTTGGCTAGTATTAGACAGATGAAGTGATGAGCTGCTAGAGAGAAAGACACAGATGTTCCATTTTGATTTCAAAGTGTTGCTTTAATCGGGTTATCTTTCAAGCCCTCTATGTCCTTTTATTCAGAAATCTCCATTTCTTAAAGACAAATTCCAACATTTTGAAGATGTTGCATAGGATTACAATTTCTAAAAGTTCATATGACGAACCCACAAAACCATAGGGTCAAGCTAAACGTGCAGGTTTTATAAAAAGTTGGTTCTGGGGAACCCCAACGGTCTCAGAATGCCTCCACAGGAGAAGGAGGGGCTCTTCCTCCCCCCCCCCCAAGCCATTTCTCTGTTTCAAAATTGCACGGGAGTTTTTCCCGTTTTTTCTGTTCCACATGGAGTAGTCTGTGCATGTGGAGCAGTAAAAATGAGGAGGCACACCCCCATTCTATTGTGACACAGGGAAACAGCTTGAGGGGGGAGAGAGGAACCCCTCCTCTGCTGCAGAAGCAATCTGAGGCTGTTTGGGCTCTCTTTTATTTTTTAATAATTTTTTTAAATAACTATTTTCATTTTATAAATGTTTTCCAACATTAACAAAATGTAAACTTTTAACACAAAATGAGTGATTTATATAACAGCATTTAAGTTACTGAACTAAAGAACCTGATATATACCATATACAATTAATATAAAAGAAAATCCTTTTGTGGGGGGGGGTACAGAGTTGTCAGTTGTAGCATAGTGGGCTACAAATTTAAAAAATGGAGACCATTTTTCTATATATGAAGATTGATCGTTGGGATTATTCATAGATGTTGTCTGATAAGTTATTTTCTCCATTATCAACAGACCCCAAACCTTCAGCAACCCCCATTTGACCATGGGGATCTTGTCTGTCTTCCAATTTGGATCTAACGCAGTCTTAGCTGCTGACAACAATAAAGAACCATTTAATTTTTAACTACGGTATGGCTGCAGAAACCCAAATTGAGCCTGCACATTTAGTTTGGCCCTCATACTCAACTCCAGGTTATATTAGCTCATGATTTCACTTCCCAAAATGAGAAGTTTGTTGGTAATTTCATTTCTGTTTTATTTATTTATATGTGTAATTTACAGTTCACCTTTCTCACTGAGACTCAAGGTGAATGACATAGTTTAAGTCAATTTAATCTACGGCTGTGACATCCAGTAAGGAGTGCAATAGCGTTTGGATAGCAGGAAATGTGAAAATGAGCAGAAATCCAATACATTACTAAAACAACACTGAAACAAAACATAAGCAATGAAACACACCACATTAAATGATGCAGCAATTACTAGTAGCAACAGACAGTAAGTAGAGTCTACGGTCCCTGTTCCTTTACCGAAACATCTTACCTATGAGAGCTGCTAGAATGGCAAATATCTTCAACATGGTTGCCAAAGTGTTCGTAGGGCTGGAGAGAAAGCTGCACAGACGCTGTTGTGTGAAAACTGAAATCTCAACTAAGTTCTTTTATTTAAAGAAAAACAAAACACCATGCTCTTAATTTTGCTTATCAGCAGTGTTTTAGAAAGTCAACACCATTTCCCAATTTTATCAGATACTGTAAGGCTGTTCTCAAGGCAGCTGTGTAATTTGCTCAGCTGAAATCATTTCATGGGGTGTGTATCGTTGAGATATGTATTAACAATGGCCTGTATCCAACCATGCAGTTTCAGGGACTGAAGGGCCCTGAAATCATAAGCTTTCCCAAAAGCATGAAAAAGCATAACCTTCAAGCAGTATTCAGACCCACCCGAAAAATACAACAGCTGCTACGATCAGCAAAAGACAGTAGAGACCCCCTCACCTTTGCAGGAGTATACCGTATACCCTGCAGCTGTGGACAAGTTTACATCGGGACCACAAAGCGTAGCATCCAGGCAAGAATAACAGAACATGAAAGACACTGCAGACTTGGACAACCTGAAAAATCAGCAGTGGCTGAACATAGCCTAACGCAAACAGGGCACAGTATCTTATTCCAGGACACCAAAATACTGGACAACACTTCCAACTACTTTGTCAGACTGCACAGGGAAGCCATTGAAATTCACAAGCATAAGCAAAACTTCAACAGGAAAGAAGAAACCTTAAGAATGAACCGAGCATGGGTGCCAGTTCTGAAAAACACCAGGCTAACAAAACACTCTATACCCGACAATAGCCCTGCAGAGATGATTAGCACATCAAGCACCAATCCATATGCAAAAGAACCTCCTCAGGATACAGTGAAGCCTCCCGCCATTAGCATTCCACACCCTGGGAAACTCTTACAGGATGACTCAGCTCAACCCCACCCCTCCTGAGTAGATATAAATGACCTGCCAACATCTTTTCCACACTGTGACACTGAGAGATCTCTGTCTTTTGGTGCTACACCTCTGAAGATGCCAGCCACAGCTGCTGGCGAATCGTCAGGAACTACAATGCCAAGACCACGGCAATACAGCCCGGAAAACCCACAACAACCATTGTTCTCCGGCCGTGAAAGCCTTCGACAATACAACTGGTAGTACCCTGGCCTGGATAGCCCAGGTGAGCCTGATCTGGTCAGATCTCAGAAGCTAAGCAGGGTTGGTCTTGGAGGATGAGATGGGAGAAGATCAGGGTTGCAGAGACAGGCAATGTCAAGCTACCTCTATTAGTCTCTTGCCATGAAAACCCCACCAGGGGTCGCCATAAGTCAGCTGTGACTTCAGGGCACTCCCTACCACCACATAATTGATAGTAAAAATAGGTAGTAAAAATTTGTATGTGGTGTGCAGTACCATCATTTTAAACAAGTCAAAAACATTTTAATGGGTCTTGATATCACACTGTTCTAGGGTTGCCAGCCTCCAGGTGGTGAATGGAGATCTCCCAGAATTACAACAATCTCCAAGTGACAAAGATCAATTCCCCTGGAGAAAGCAGCTGCTTTGGAGGGTGGCCTCTGTAGCATTATACCCCACTGAGGCTCCTCCCCAAACCCCACCCTTTCCAGGCTCCACACTCCCCAAATCTCCAGGAATTTTCCAACGCAGACCTGGCAACCCTACACTGTTCTGTCTTCTGTTTTCTGGGTTTGTCTCTGGACTGGAGCCAAAGCAAACCTCAAAGCATGGACAGGATTACCAACTGGCCTAGAGAAAAATGTCCTATCCCTTTAAGAGATGTTTTGTGTGTGAAATTGGGGAGCTGGAGGTTTTCATGGTTGGGAGAGTAACCTGGTAAACAATATCTCATTGAGCCTCTACTCAAGGGAAAGAACAGTTTTTCTCTAGGCAGTCGGAAACCCTAAGCAGAGGTCAAATGAAGGCCCATCATGGAAATTTAGGATTGGATCCTACCAGCTTTTGATGCCTCTCAGTTTCCCTTTTCACTGCAGTCAGTGCCCTGTTTTGAGTACCCTTACACACCTGTGTAAAGCTGGTTTGGATCCACCCCTCGGTCCCTTAGGAGAAACAAATTCATGTTTGAAAGTTCCTTAATGCAAACAAGCAGCGTACATTTAATCAGGGCTTTTTTTCTGGGAAGTGGTGGAACTCAGTGGGTTGCCCTTGGAGAAAATGGTCACATGGCTGGTGGTCCCGCCCCCTGATCTCCAGACAGAGGGGAGTTTAGATTGCCCTCTGCGCCGCTCAGCTGCTCAATCTAAACTCCCCTCTGTCTGGAGATCAGGGGGCGGGGCCACCAGCCATGTGACCATTTTCAAGAGGTTCCGGAACTCCGTTCCACTGCGTTCCTGCTGAAAAAAAGCCCTGCATTTAATTAACACAGATCATTATGTTTTCAATTAATCTTTTGAATTTAAAATCAGTTTGGCTACATTTTTGTTTTTTTCCCTCCCCTACTCAGGTTCATATCAAGTAATTTATTTTACAGAGTGTAAAAATCCGAAAGCAATAGGCCGTCCGGATTAAGCAATCGGCTGGCAATTAATGTGATCTGGCATAAATGGCCTGTGTGGGAGGAATGATTCTAATCCACTTCCATGGTAGCAAACAAGCAAGTAGAGGGATGGCGATTGCATCCTGTTAGTTAATCGCACAGTCTTATTTTTAGAAACTCCAGTAGGACTTTCCATAGGGATTGAACAAGCTACGCAAATCTACTGAAAACACCTGGTCTAACTTATTTCTGTATAACACCAGCAGAGAGCAGCATTGCTATAAATGTTTACTTCCTGTTTCTCTACTACTGTTCTTTTTGCATATCAAGCAGGCTGGCATCCTGGGTACTTCCTTTCTGTGGTTTTAAAACAATATTTAAATGTTGGAGGCCCGTGGCGCAGAGTGGTAAGCTGCAGTACTGCAGCCCAAGCTCTGCTCACAACCTGAGTTCGATCCTGGCAGAGGCCGGGTTCAGGTAACCAGCTCAAGGCTGACTCAGACTTCCACCCTTCCAAGGTCAGTAAAATGAGTACCCAGTTTCCTGGGGGTAAAGTGTAGATGACTGGGGAAGGCGATGGCAAACCACCCTGTAAAAAGTCTGCCAAGAAAACATTATGATGTGATGTGACGTCCCCCCATGGGTTAGTAATGACTTGGTGCTTGCACAGGGGACTACCTTTACCTTTTTTTAAAGCGTTAGAATATTTCTGGAAAGTGTTTCTAAGTTTTTCTTATGAATAATTTCTGCCCCTCTGGGGTGGAGTGAGTACAGGCTGTAGCTACTGGACACATGTGGGGATATTGCACCCTCAGAAGTATGCCATAGCCCTGCCCTGAATTCCCAGCTTTCAAATTAAAAAAACCTGCCTTTTTGTTGTGAAGATATAATGGGAAATGAGCAAGCAGTTTTTGTTGGCATGGATGGGAAGGAATTGGCGGGGGGGGAGGCTCTGAAGCCAAGCTAGTTATTTGTATTTATTTTATTTTACTTGATTTATACCATGCTGTTCTTCCCATTGAGGACACAAAGCAGTTTACAACATTCTCCTGTCCTCCATTCCCCCCCCCCTCACATCAACACTGTGAGGTAGGTTAGGCTCAAGAGTGTGACAGGCCAAACATCATCCAGTGAGCTTCCATGGCAGAGCTGGGTTTCAAACCTGGGTCTCCCAGATCCTAGTCCAGCACTGCAGCTACTTCATTACACTGCTGTTGTGTAGTTAATCCCTTCCTGACCATATTAATTCTCTTCACCTCTGTTCTGCAACCTCTTCCCCCTGGCCCTTTGCTTCTTTCTTGTTTGTCTCTCTGCTCTGTAATGTCCGTAGAAATAAATAAGAACATTAGCCAGAAAACTGGAGTGAAAGCTATACAATTTTTGTGTTGCCTCCTTTGGTTGTTGGCAGGAAGCTTGCCCCAGGAGAAGACCAGAGGGGAGACAGTAGCAGGGGGGGAAAGTGTCCAGTTTCACTCCGCCTGGCATATGTTTTAAATCGTTCATTACAAATCTAATTGCCGTAACTTGACTTTGTGAAAAAATGTATTTCTCTGAACATGTGCAGAATGCTATTTACTCACCCACTGATTTTTACTAGCATTTTTATTATCAGTTATGTAGATTTCTTTTTAAAAGTAAACATTCACTAGGTTAATACATCCTGTTCGCCAAAATTCAAAAACTATATACTCCATTTTTCACGTGGAGCTCCCAATCTTTCTATAGACACAAAAGGATGCACTTTGTTATTCATCCTAGTGAATACGCTATAGAAAAATGGTGTGCAAATGGATGTTGCTTATCTGTCATATATGCCTGTCTGCTTATCTGCCATGAATGTATTCTGTGTTATGTGCTGGTCCTCTGAGGGCATGAGAAGTTTCTTATTGATGTTAAGGCAGTAGGCTATCTCACAAATATTTATTTTCTCTTGCCCTGCTGCCTCCAGCAAGTGTCCTTGAAGGCTGGCTGCGGCCAGCTCGAAATGTATCCTTCTTGGGAACTGAGATGATTGCATCCTTTGTTCTGTCTAGCCTAAGCCTAGCTTCTCCCTTTCACCTCCCCCCACCCGGCTCTTTCGCACCCAAAACTTTAACAGTCCTTATCCTGATGGCAGGAATGTTCCCTATAACTAACATCACCAACCCCACTTATGTCATTTCTGCCAATTCAGCTGTCGGAGCACCTTGAACTATGGATCTCTAATAAAATTACTTCAACCAATACTCCTGCATGCTTGCTGTGGAGAACTTGGGGATTCTACCTGCCAAGGACTGGCATTTTGGCAGAAGTCCCATCCTTTTCCCCTGGACCCAAAACCCTGACGATGGACTACCGGCACCATGCCACACAAGTTAGACCAGGGGACTTTGGAGTCACCAGAGGGACAATTAATCCATCTGTAACTGGAACAGAGCTTGTGGAATGAGGCGTCCGGAGACTCTTCAATGGAGCCACTGCCCTGGCTCAGCAACGATGGACGAGAGCTCAGGGTGATCCCTAAGAAGGGGGCAACTCATTGGAACTGGCTAGTAACCACCCCTTGAGAGTGGGCACCCTGAAGATCAGCAGGCCAACCGACCCAAGAAGAGAAGATGCGATGAAGAGGAATGGCTTTCAGCCACAGGATGTCCGAACTGGAAGAGCTCCTTGGATTGGACGCGACGAAAGACAAGGAGCCCACCCTCGACCTCATGAAACCCTCGAGTTTAGAAGGCAAGCCTGAGGATGAACAAAGGGGCCCCATAGCGGCCTGGGATAAGAAGGATGTCAGAGAGACTAACCCTGAGCACCTGTGGGCTGTATGGGGAGAGATGGGTGAACTAACGAGGGAAATGGCACAAGTAATGAGAGGATTACAAGAGATGATGCACCGCCTGCCCCTGGCAGAGGCGCCCATGGGATTAAGGCCCAATGGAGATGGAGTGGGGGGTCCCGCGGGGGGCCCACTTAGGCCATGACATCCCCCTCCCCCCTTCCTCCATGGAGAGGACTTGTGAGGCCACCAGGACTACCACCTATCGTTTCTCTACTGCAAGGAGGACCAGTCGCCCTCCTACCCAGAGGAGCAGCAGTGGGACCGCGGGGATTTCAACCCCTCCCTCCACCTCCCAGGGGGGCCCAGTCCTCCACCCACCAGGAGAGGTGCTGGTTGGGCACCCCTGCAGCTGCTGCAGCCATGCCCCCCTCCCCCAGCCCTACCACTGCCAGGATTAACGGTCACTCCACAAGGGGTCCCTCCTGCGATGGTATCCCAGCCGGGGTGGCGCAAATTGGACGCACAGTTTGAGGGAGATCCAGAAGAGTTGGGCTTCTTTATTGTGCAAGCTTTGGAGTTTTTCCAAGAGTGAGGCCATACCTTCCTGAATGAGCACAGCCAAGTAAACCACCTTGGGTCTAGACTGGGTGGCTTGGCAGCTAAGTGGTATGTCACCCTATACGAGGCTCAGGTTCTGGAACTACAGAACCTCGATACATTCATACAGGCGCTGAAGGCTCAATTTGAGGACCCGCTCAAGGAGGAGCAGGCGAGAACCAAACTGAAATAGATGCAGCAGGACAACCGGCCTGTGCATGAATACGCTGCGGAATTCAGGCGGTATGCTGCAAAGGTGCACGACTGGAAGGAGGGGATCAAGATCGAGTTTTTCTGGACCAGGCTAAACCCCGATTTAGTGGCCAAGGCCTTGGTGCAAGATGATCTCGGAACCATGCTTGGATGGATCCAGCTCGCCTGTGAGGTGGAAAACCGGGAGCAAGTAGTAAAGCTATTGAAGATGCACCACCAGGAGACAACCAAGAAACCACCCTCCGGAGCAGGAGGGAAAGAGAGGAGAGCCCTCAGCCTCCGCTCCCCAGACACGGAGCAGGCCATCCAAATGAAGAAGGGCCTATGCCTACAGTGCGGGGGAGTGGGGCATTTTGCCACCGAATGCCCGGGAGGGCGAAGAGAACCTGTGGAGAGGAGCCAAGTGACAAAGAAAGACGTAGCCACGACGGGCAAACTGCCTAAAAAGGCCCTCAAGAAAAGAAGGGAGGTGGCACCAGGGCACCAGGTGGCAGAGGGTTCGGAGGGGTCAAGCGGAGACCCATCGGAGGAGGAGGAGACTCCCACCCCGCCGGCAGGAAATAATAATAATAATAAATAATACCGCCTTTCAGAACAACTTAATGACTACTTAGAGCAGTTTACAAAGTATGTTATAATAATCCCCACAACAAAACACCCTGTGAGGTGGGTGGGGCTGAGAGCTCCAGAGAACTGTGACTAGCCCAAGGTCACCCAGCTGGCTTCAAGTGGATAAGTGGGGAATCAAACCCAACTCTCCAGATTAGAGTCCCATGCTCTTAACCACTACACCAAACTGGCTCTCCTAACACCAACAACTTGTCGTAAGGTGGTCCCGCCAGCAGGTCCTGAAGGAACGAGCACCTCAGGAGGTGAGACCAAAAAGGTCCTTACTGTATATGCCAGTGACTTTAGTCAACCTCCTGAGGGGGATTCACATCCGAGTGTGGGTGTTAATGGACTCTGGGTGCACTCGGGATTTGATTGCTTCAGCTCTAGTCACCGGTGCCGTTTCCAGATGGCTTACCTGAAGCCGCTCCATGCCGCAATGTTGTGGATTGTGCCGGGGAAAATGCAATATTTCGTGTTTTCCCCGGCACGATCCACAACATTGTGGCATGGAGCGGCTTCAGGTAAGCCATCTGGAAACGGCCCGGGTTGGGGCAGAACGTATGTAAACTGGACCATCCCATAGTATTTGAGCAGATGGATGGATCTCGAATGAAAGGGGCCCCAGCTAATGTGGAAACTGAACTTGTCCCAGTAGGGATGGGGTATCAGTGGGAAACCTGAACTTTTGTTGTAAGCGACGCCACCAAGTTACCTTTGGTGTTGGGGATAAGGTGGTTATGGGATCATGACCCGTTTTTGAAGTGGAAAACAGAAGAGCTGTGTTTTGCTGGGGTGGGGATGCCAAAATCATGTATGGAAGCCGGAGTGGGGCCCAGGCACACCTCGCCTCCCTGAGAACACCCTATCAACCCAGGAAGAGATAGAGTTAATTCCCCCTGAATACCAGCACTTGAACCAAGTATTTGATGAAAAGGAAGCTGATGAACTTCTCCCCCATAGGGCTACCAACTGTGCTATAGAACTGATCCCAGGGCAAAAGCTTCCAAAAGGAAAATTATACTCAATGAGCCCAGGGGAACGAGAAGAATTGCATAAGTTCATTGATAAAAATCTGACATGAGGATTCATCAGCCCAGCTAGTTCCCCTCATGCTGTGCCTGTGTTGTTTCAGGAAAAAAAGAGGGGGGGGGGTTGAGACTATGTACTGATTATAGGGGGATAAATGCTGTCTCCATGTCCAACACTTACCCCCTCCCCCTGATCCGAGATTTACTGGGAGAGTTGTCCCAAGGAAAAATCTTCTGGATTTAAAAGATGCGTACTTCCGAGTAAGAATAAGGGAAGGAGATGAATGGAAAACTGCTTTTAATACTCCTTTGGGACAATTTGAATACAGGGTCATGCTATTCAGACTACAAGGGGCACCGGGTTTTTTAATGAATTTAATTAACAAGTTTTATGAATTTTATGAATTTAATTAACAAATACCTGTACAAGAGTGTGGTTGTTTACCTTGATGATGTGTTGATTTATTCACAAGATTACGAGTCCCACATGCAACTAGTACAGCAGGTATTAAAAACCCTGAGGGACAACCACCTGCCGGTGAAACTGTCCAAGTGTGAATTCCACAAAGAGGAGTTGGACTTTTGGGGGTTCAGAATATCGGGACATGGAGTAAAAATGGATCCCGCTAAAATACAAGCGGTGGTGGGATGGGACCTTCCCCCCCCCCCCAAACCAGAAGGCAGTTGCAATCATTCCTGGGCTTCGCTAACTTCTACACTGCGCATCCTGTGTAAACTAGGCATCAAACATCTACAGTGGGCGGAGATCTTCTCCAATTTTAATTTTACACTGAAACACCTCCCTGGCAAATCTAACTTCCTGGCAGACGCCCTCTAGCACATGCCCCAACATGACAGTCAGAAAAATAAAGTAATAGACACAATGTTTTCGCCAGGCCAGTGACCACCCAGCAGGGCCGGCGACAGAGTTTCTGGCCACTCGCCTGTGGCCACGGACCGCGTGATGATGTCATCGTGCGATAACGTCATCATGCAGCGCAGGATAGCCGGGGCAGCACGCGGAAGCTGCTCCATGCTCCGCACGCCACCCCAGCAGTGGCTCGCGGCTTCTGCGCCCAGCTGGGGCATGTGGCAGTGGTGGCAGCATGGGGCTGGCTGGCTGCAGCAGCAGCTGCAGCCAGCCACACCAGCTCCTCTGCGCGCTCCTCTGCCCCCACACACCCCAGCCGGGTGCAGAAGCCGTCAGGTTGCTGCTGGGGTGGCGTGCGGAGCATGGAGCAGCTTCCGCGTGCTGCCCCAGCTGGCTTCTGCGCCCGGCTGGGATGTGTGGGGGCGGAGGAGCATGCAGCAGAGCTGGCGTGGCTGGCTGCTGCTGCAGCCAGCCAGCCCCATTCCGCCGCCGCCACATGCCCAGCCGGGCGCAGAAGCCGTCAGGCTGCTGCTGGGGCGGCGTACAGAGCACAGAGCAGCCTCCGCGCGCCACCCCAGCAGCGGCTTGCGGCTTCTGCGCCCGGCTGGGGTGTGTGGCTGCAGCAGCTGCAGCCCAGTTACACCAGCTCCGCTGCGCACGCCTCCACCCCCCGACACCCCCTCCGGCGCCTCTCCAGTGCCCTCACGCCCAAAGCCACTGCCTCCCTGGCCTCAATGGGTGCGCTGGCCCTGCCACCCAGAGCCAAGCTAAACAATTAAAGCAGAATGCTCCAGCTACGAACTTGGAGGACAGAGTCAAAGAGGAAGCAGAGAAAGAAGGAGACACCCTACCCAAAGACAAACTACAGCAGAGAGAAGCAGGCAGCTGGTATCAACTGGGGAAATTGTATGTTTCAGCCAGTTTAAGGGGAGAGGTGTTGAAACAATGTCATGATTCTAAATTAGCTGGCCTCTTTGGGTATTTAAAAACGTTGCATCTGGTACAGAGACAATTTTGGTGGCCAAACATGAGAAAGGACATTTCTCAATATGTATCCACTTGCCAAGTGTGTTTGAGGGGAAAAAGCAGATGGGGTAAACCGCCGGGTCTTCTGCAACCTTTAGAGACCCCCTCCCTCCCATGGGATGTGGTCTCAATGGACTTTATTACTGACCTCCTCACCTCGAAGGGGAAAACTGTAATTTTAGTGGTGGTTGATTTGTTCTCTAAGCAAGCTCATTTCATTCCATGCTCCAAAATTCCAACTGCAAAGAAACTGGCCACCCTCTTTATGCAACATGTTGTCAGACTGCACTCATTTCCAGATAAGGTAATTTCCAATAGGGAGTAAAGTTCATTGCCAACTTCTGGCTGGAGCTACTGCAAGTAGCAGGGATTGAACAAGGCATTAGCTCTGTCCATCATCCCAAGACCAATGGGCAAACCGAAAGAGTTAATCAAGTGCTGGAACAGTTTTTACGATGCTACATAAATTACCAGCAAGACAACTGGGCTAATTTCCTAGTTTTTGCAGAATATTATTATAATAACTCGGTACATAGTTCCACTGATCATGATAGCCCATGGATAGGAGGGCACAGCAAAGCCATTTCTGAAAATCCCAGCTAACCACAAACCAGGGGATCTGGGAGAATGGTGGTCTAACTTTATCCCCCATTGAAGGCTCATTGAAGGCCTCCCTAGATAACACACACACACGCATGGACAGACGCATGAATGGATGCACGCACTCTCTTCCTTCCACATTTGGGTGTGTGGATGGTGGACCATTCAAAATCAGAAAGAAACGAACATTGAAATCGGGCCGTGTTAGATTTGCTAGCGTTGTTATCTCTGTTTCTAGGATCATGGTGTGAAAGCAGGGTTGCCAATTCCAATTTGGAAAATTCCTGGAGATTTTGGGGTGAAGCCTGGGGGTGAAGTTTGAGAAAAGGAAGCACCTCAGTTGGGTACAATTGCATAGAATCCACCTTGCAAAGTAGCCATGTTCTCCAGGGGGACTGATCTCTGTTGTCTGGAGTGGAGATCAGTTGTAATTTTGGGAGATCTCCAGGCCTCACCTGGATCTTGAGAGAATCATGGTAAGAGCAACGAAAAAAAAAGAACTATGCCATGATTAGCTTACTAAGGAAACCTTAAACAAGTTAAGAAATCTATTACAACAATATGTATTAACTTCAATAATTTGAATCAACATAGAACATACAGAACAACACAATTTTAAGGGCAACCAGTCCAACGAAGAGGCAGGCAATAAATCTCGTCAATATCATATATCATTCAAAACACAATTCATGCAAAAAACAACGCAATATTAAAGTGCCAAGCATTTGTAAACAAGTTTCTAAGAGATATAAAATGCTAGCGCCTGTCCAATTAAAGTGACCGTGCCTCACAACAAATCAACGAAACATATGCGATACAATATCAATTCCAAAGGTAATTTAAAAACAATTATCAAGGACAAGAAGAAATTGGCGAAATAGTTTTTGAGAATCATTCCAATTTTAAATTCAGTTGTAACCGCAACGGGGAAACCAGTCAAGATCCTCTCATTTCAGAAAATCACTTTCTCATGAAAGGTACAAAAGAAAATTCAAATAGTGCCTACAAACCACGACATTCTCCTATCTCCCTTCCTGGGCCTGTCCATGGCATCAAACTCCTGTCCCCAAACGCTTCCCTTCCCATGGTCTACCACCAAATCTTCAGGAATTTCCTAAGCCAAAGTTTGCAACTCTATAATAAAGGCATGGAAATCTGGAAACCAAACAATTGTCAATACCTGGAGAGTGTTTGAATTAGAGTTCCATTAAGTTCCACCACTTTTCCAGCTCTGCCTCTTTTCTAGCCCTTCCACTGTTCTATTGTTTGCATTCCGTAGAAAACATGGATATTCCTGATAACGTTGATAGGTTAATTGTATCCATCTTTGATTCTTATTTACGTCAGAAATATTCCAAATAGCAGTGGGAGATTAAGGTACTTGGATGTAATATTGTAGCCATACACTCAATATCTTCTTGTTCCTGCAGGTGGCCCTCTTCAAGCAATATTTGCAAGGTTATATGCGGCACAGTCAGGCGGCAACAAAGTACAAGCAACATGTTTACAACTTTTCTAAGATAACAATCCCATCTGAAATTGTCTGTGGGTGCATGAGTAGTCTGAACAGGATTTTTAGAAGTTTTATTTCTAAAATGTAAAACCAGGACTTCACCACCTAAAAAAGAGACATTAGCAATAATTTTAAAATACACAAATTGCATGTGAGCAGTTTAACATTCTAGAAGAAAGAAAGAAACAAAAGAAAGCGAAAGGCATTAGGTAGATTGGCAAAAGGCACATTTTCTTGGAGGCTGAATAGCATGAGATCCATGCTTTAGAAAACCAACGAATACCCTGTAGTTTGGGATAATCTGATAGAATGCAGTGCAAGATGAAGGACTCTTCTTGACCTGCCTCCCTCTGCCTCTCGTTCTAGCATAAGCAACGATGTAAACAAAAGATGGGTGGGGTTCCTTGTTGCAGTGAGGGGGAAGAGCGAGAGAGGGAATCCTCATTTTGTTCGCTTCGATGTAACTCTCAAATTATTTTTTATAAAAATAAACGGCAGCAAGAAAAGGACACAGCAAAGAGATTGAAACAACTAGGACCCCTTGTTTGGGTAGATTATAATCTTTGAATTTTGTATGTGCAAATCAGGGCGTAACTACATGATACACCCGACATGTGCTGGGTCATGGGTGTGTGATCGAACTCAGAGTCAGATGTTCATTGGGGGAACTTAGCTTAAAAAGTGTTCATTCAATCAGCACACCAAGGGGATGCTGCTAGCGGAGGAGAAGGGACTTCCAGTTTCCCTCCCACTCCAATTTCACCAAAGGAAGGGGGGAGGCTTTTTAGCTCTTTTCTCTTGCGCCACATGACACAGAAATATAGAGCTGGAAGGGAGCCCAAGGGTCCTCTAGTCCAACCCCTCCACAATGCAGGAAATTCACAGCTACCTCCCTCCTGACTCCCCAGGGACCGTTGCTCTATGCCCAGAATGAGGCATAGGGCCTCTTTCACGGGTACCACACAATGAGTCCACATTTGTACCTAGAGTTACTAACTTCCACGTGGGCCAGGAGATCTCTCAGAATTACAACTAACCTTCAGACTACAGGTATCAGTTCTCCTGGAGGAAATGTGTGCTTTGGCCCTCTAGGGTGTCTTACCTCACCGAAATCCTTCCCATCCCTTCCCCAGGAATTTCCAAACCCGGAACGGGCAACCCTATACCACCAAAAGCTTCCCCTCTCTTAGGTTACTTCCAGTTCAGACACCTATCAGTATGAGAGCCAGTTTGGTGTAGTGATTAAGAAAGGCAGGACTCTAATCTGGAGAGCTGGGTTTGATTCCCCACTCCTGCACCTGAAGCCAGCTGGGTGACCTCGGGTCAGTCACAGCACTCTCAGCCCCACTCACCTCACAGGGTGATTGTCGTACGGATAATAACAACACATTTTGTAAATCACTCTGAGTGGGCATTAAATTGTCCTTAAAGGCAGTATATAAATCGAATGCTGTTGTTGTTAATATTAATATGGGCCGTTTCCAGATGGCTTACCTGCCTCCGGAATGTCGCGCCATCTTGCGGGGAAAATGCAAAATATCGCGTTTTCTCACGCGAGTTTTGCGTGACGTCACGCAAAACTCACGCAAGAAAATGCGATATTTCGCATTTTCCCCGCAAGATGGCGCGACGTTCCAGAGGCAGGCAAGCCGTCTGGAAACGGCCATTATTTAAAATTAGAATTTTTTTTACCCTAATATGTAGCACACTTTCATTGAACCTCATTTGCCAAGTGGTTGCCCCCTTACACAGTTTGGAGGGATTCTGTTGGAGTTCCTCACAATCCACTTTGGTGCTCACCTACCTGAATGATTTGGTGTCATCTGCAAACTACTGCAAGCTGGGGACTGAAAGTAGACGAGGCAGCATTTTCCTCTATCATTTCCCGTCACCAGGGCTTTTTTTCTGGGAAAAGAGGTGGTGGAACTCAGTGGTTTGCCCTCGGAGAAAATGGTCACATGGCTGGTGGCCCCGCCCCCTGATCTCCAGACAGAGGGGAGTTGAGATTGCCCTCCGCGCCGCCGGCAATCTCAACTCCCCTCTGTCTGGAGATCAGGGGGCGGGGCCACCAGCCATGTGATTGTTTTCAAGAGGTTCTGGAACTCCGTTCCCCCGCGTTCCCCCTGAAAAAAAGTCCTGCCCGTCACAGGTCTCTAACAAACTGACCAACCGCTTTGGACTCCTCTAACCAACCAATTCTCCACTCCCTTGACCAATCCTATCCTTCATCTGTTACATACAGGGCTTTTTTTCTGGAAAAAGAGGTGGTGGAACTCAGTGGGTTGCCAGCACAGGTGGCAACTCCTGGCGGGAGGTGGTGCAAAGTGCGTGCACATTCCCAGGACCAATGATGTCACTTTGGGTCAGCTGGAACAAGGGGGGAGTTTTTAAAAGTTTAAATTGCCCGAGGCGAAAGTGGTCACATGGCTGATGGCCCCGCCCCCTGATCTCCAGACAGAGGGGAGTTTGCGGAGTGTCATCTAAACTCCCCTCTGTCTGGAGATCAGGGGGCGGGGCCACCAGCCATGTGACCATTTTCAAGAGGTTCTGGAACTCCATTCCACTGCGTTCCAGCTGGGAAAAAGCCCTGGTTACATCAATCAATCCAATTTTTTATCTTATACCACCCATCTTAAAGGAGTCACATATTCTCCTCAGCCAATAAAAATACTGAGTTCTTTCTATCTTCTTCAGTTTTCTACACACACCCTACAAACTGTGTTTCTTTTACCCAACAAATAACTCTATTTACAAAAACAAACCATATGTAATAACAAAGTATGACAAACAATAAATAAAATAAAATAAACAGTTTATATTGAATCAAAATGCTATCCAACTCTTGATCCTTTTGCCTCAGAATGTAATCAAAGGAACTTAAGGAAGGAGAGTTGGGGGGGAAAGAGGGTGCTTCATTCTTGGCCCGGACACACAAGTACTTGTAATTAGGGTTACAATCAATATTGCTCATGTGGAAATAGCATTCATTGCTCCACTCCTGCATGCAAATTCACAGCAGAATATTCCTAGCTCCATGCTGGTGACTTTACTTTCCCTCATGACTCTCACTTTACAGATAGGAAATTGGGGCCTAACAGATTCTCTCTGTTTTATTTACACACAACACACACACGGGCTGGTTCAGATGTCACGTGAAACCAAGCTTCGATTAAGCAGACTACAATTAGTTTTCATTTAATGTGGCTAAGTCACTAGCTGCAGTTACATCAAACCTGAAACTGTAGTTTGGTCTATTAATCGCAAGCATGACTTTGCGCAATGTATGGATATAGACATCTTCATTTAATCTGGTTTGTTCCATAGCATACACAGGCCAGAATGCCAGCTGAGAGCTAAGCTACAAGAGGTGAATTACACGAGGAGGAGCACGTGAAGGGAGTTGCAATGTTAGCTTGGAAGCTGAGTTTTAAAAGAAATTGGAAAGCTTTGTCAATTTCCCCTCTCTACAGAGCCAGGGAGATCCCTACAGTTTATTTCCTCTTCTCCTCTTAGAAGGGGAGGAGAAACTGCAGAGACTTGGGGAGGCAAAGAGGAAATTAATAAACCCTCTAAGCAGCAATCTCCCTGGATCTGCAGAGAGGGGAAATTAGCAAAGCCTTCCGATCTCTTTTAAAATTCAGCTTCCCAGCTAACATTGTGACTCCCTTCACGTGCTCCTTGTGTAATTCATCTCTTGTAGCTTGGCTCTGAGTCTCCAGAGGCGAGGGAAACCAGTGTCTAACCAGCAAACCAGGATTTGAATGATTGTCTGAAAGCAGAATCCTGATTTCAGAAACGAATTTTAGTTAAAATAAACCATGTTGATCAGTCATCCCTGGTAAATAAATAAATCTAGTTACCTGCACAGCAGATAGCTTCAGATTACTCGTGCAAATGAACCAAACCATGTGCTGCAGTGGGAGGAGCAAACAACAGCATCAGCCCTCCCAATGACAATAACATTAGATTCCTATACCACCCTTCAGGACAACTTAATGCCCACTCAGAGCGATTTACAAAGTATGTCATTATTACCCCCACAACCATCACCGGTGAGGTGGGTGGGGCTGAGAGAGCTCCTAGAAGCTGTGACTGACCCAAGGTCACCCAGCTGGCTTCAAGCGAAGGAGTAGGGAATCAAACCTGGCTCTCCAGATTAGAGTCCTGCCACTCACTCCAAACTGGCTTCGTAAAAGTAGGCAAAATAGTAGACCCTGCATCAATAGCTAGGGGTAACATTTTCCTGATCCCAATGCAGTAACATTGGATGGAGCATGAATGTGAAGCAAAACCTACCCAGTGATGTTGTCCTCCAGGTGGAATGCACAGTGCAAGACCAGCCAATCCCACAGCCTTTTCATAGCATCCCAGAGGGAGGGGACCCGTAAGAGGTATGTGGGAACATCCTGATACTTAATGGGTCATAACTGAATATACATGCTCAAATAAATGATAAATAAATCGTATGTTGCCCCCAGAAACCTAATTAAAGGATTCCAGAGGAAGCATGATTGTAAGTGGTTGTGAGCTGGTTCTGCTAGCTAGTCTGTGTGCAGGAGAGAAAATAACAAGGCATACACTTGCTTATATTTAAAAGGAAATAAGAGTTCTTTATTGTAGGAACTCCATACTCTGATAGGAAAGGAGGAGAGACAGTTCCTAACTACTTATCTAGTCTAAGGATGGGCATGGATGCTAGAAGTTCTGCATCCATGCTTCCAAGATGGAGGGAGGAAAGGGGAGAGATGTTTCCTGGAACAAAGCCAGGAAGAGGTGAGAGGGAGGAAGTCAGGAGGAGAAAATCCTGAGAATAGCAATCTACATATCGAAGGACAGTCAGGGCAGTAAACAGTAAAAAGACTACCCTGACTTTTTGGTTTCCCCCCTCTGAAACCTGAAGAAAGGGACAGTGCTGAATCCTTCTCTTCCTACAATAAAAATAAGCAGAATGAAACATGTATCAGACTCTGTCTTGAAAGATGCAGGTTCTGTATTTGGGTCCTGCTAAGCTATTTAAGTGAGGGCCAAGCTACAAGGGATGAATGACACTTGAACGGCAAGTGAACAGACTCACGTGTATTCCTCCCTGTTCACCTGCACTACGTGATCAAGTGGAGCGCAAGTGAACAGGGAGGAATACACGCGAGTCTCTTCACTTGCCGTTCAAGTGTCATTCGTCCCTTGTAGCTTGGCTCTACGTGCAGCATCCTTTCAAAAAGAGACAGACCTAGAAGGCGCCCTTCATCTGACTCAGCAAGGATAATGCTTGGATGTTTCCCTCTGCCTGCTCTTTGCATTTGTACTGGGAGACTCCTTGATAGCAAACCTCTTGGCCAAAGCAAATCTGTCATTTTTACTGCAGTGCCTTCCTCTTTTCGAAATGGACAGGGCTTCAGCCCCTCACTACGGCATGACTTAAGAGGCTGGAGTGCATGCTTACCCAACAGTATTGGGAATACACCCAGCATCGGTAATTAAGCCGTGAGGCAGAAATGTTCGGCTATGAAATGCATGTTCTTTCGATTCCTAGAATGCTGCAGAGAGGATTAATAGCGCTGCCCACAACTCTGGAAACCATGCACTCTCTCCATTAGATCAAAATCTATGTGGAGGCAGCACACTTCACAGAGATGAAACAAAAGGGGCTGCCAAAATTCACTCCCCCCCTCCACACACACACTGGTAAGACAGAATATTTAGTCTGTAGGAGGAAATGGTGTAGTGGGTGTCAGAGACAGCTGGAACATGTATCGTGTGCCGTTCTTCCCTCTCCTTCTCCCCTCCCAAATATAGCACAGCTCTGTTTCTCTTGCTGTGAGATACTGCAGAAGGGCATTAACATTTTGCTGAGTAAATGTGGCACATGGCCACGGTGGGAGCACAAAAGGCTGCTTTCCCATGGCTGGCTAGGCTAAACTTCCTCTCCATTAACGGAAGGGTTTCCCCCCGCCCCCTTGATCCCTTTTGATTTTGGTCAGATAAAGGGTGGGGGAGAGAGAAGAAGCTTTGAATTAGATTTCTGGCCTTTCAGTTTCAAAAAGTGCTCAAACACTTCTGAGTTTAGATACAGGCTGATGACTCAAGGGCAAGCCCCCTATTCCGATCAAATGCTGGGGGAACAGGCAGGAATAACTAGGTTGTTGAGACTCTTGGCTCAGCCTCTTTCTCAAGCACCGAAAAGCATGTGAATGCTCCCCTCCCCATCATCTTCTCTGGAGTCCCAGCATCCCTTGGAAGAGGAAGCAGGAAGGGGCTTTTGACCAGCTGCTCAGCAGTTTCTGCTTGAAGCTCCTTGTCTGCCCGTTTTTCTGAACCAGTCTGTTTTGTTCCTTTGCTTCCTTTCCATCTTGCCCTCCCCTGAACCTGTTATCCTGCCCAGCCCAGTCTGTTTGCCTTTCCTCTTCCCTAGATTTTCCTGGTTTGGATCCTGCCCAGCCCAGACCTACCCTCTAGACCTCTGATCAGTCTCTGCCATTGTAACAAGTCAAACTCTTGATATGGAGGTCAACCTTCTGAATAAAGACAATGCCGGGATGTGCCCGATTAAAGGAGGGATGTCATATTTTAGAGTTGGAACATCAAATGCCATGCCCAAGGATATCCCAGCATAACACACTTATGGTGCAATCCTAAACAGAGTTACTCCAGTCTAAGCCAATTGATTTAAATGATTGATTCAGTTTCTAGTCCACCCTCCCTGCAAACGGGCTCAGGGCAGGTTACAGTAAAATGCTCAATGAGCATTAAAACATATAAATACATTTAAAAACCAGAAAACACCACAAATACAAAACAGCATTTCAGATGGCAGGCCCCCTCCAATTTCTCCAATCATGATACAAAACAAAGCAGAACAGAAGGGATGCGGTGGGGCCACAGTTTATAATAATCTGGAGACTGCGCTTATAATGGGAGGCAGATGATTTTACGTTGCCCCCCTGGTGGGAGACCAGTAGCAAGGCTCCTAAAACCATCAAAGTCTGGCCTCAACCAGGGCTTTTTTTCAGCAGGAACGCCGTGGAATGGAGTTCCGGCACCTCTTGACAATGGTCACATGGCTGGTGGCCCCGCCCCCTGATCTCCAGACAGAGGGGAGTTTAGATTGTCTTCAGCGGCGCGGAGGGCAATCTAAACTCCCCTCTGTCTGGAGATCAGGGGGCGGGGCCACCAGCCATGTGACCATTTTCTCCAAGGGCAACCCACTGAGTTCCACCACCTCTTTTCCCAGGAAAAAAGCCCTGGCCTCAACAATACGCCTGGTGGAATATCTCTGTCTTAGAGCCAAGCTACAAGTGACGAATGACACATGCCTGGCAAGTGAGCAGACTCGCGTGTATTCCTCCCTGTTCACTTGCCATTCACTTGCGCTCCACTTGATCAAGTGGAGCACAAGTGAATGGCAAGTGAACAGGGAGGAATACACGCGAGTCTGCTCACTTGCCAGGCACGTGTCATTTGTCACTTGTAGCTTGGCTCTTACAGGCCCACCGAAAAGATATAAGATCTTGGCAGGCCCGGGTGTCCTCCGGCAGAGAGTTCCACCAGGTTGCGCCCAGGACTGAAAAAGCCCTGGCCCTGGTCGAGGCCAGCCAGGCCTCCCTAGGGCTAGGGATCACCAGTAGGTTCTTATTTGCTGATCTTTATGCTCTCCGGGGTACATATGGGGTGACGGTCCCGCAGGTATGCTGGTCCCAGTCTGTTTAGGGCTTTAAAGGTTAAAACCAAAACCTTGAACCTAATTTGGAATGCTGCAGGACGGGAGTAATATGTGCCCTGTATGCTGTGCCCATCAGGACATGTGCAGCAGCGTTCTGACCCCCGCTGTAATTTCTGGGTTAGGCCCAAGGGAAGCCCTGCATAGAGCGAGTTACAGTAGTCTGTTCTGGAGGTGACCGTTGCATGGATCACTGCAGTTGGGTTGCAGGTCGACAGAAAGGGTGCAAGCTGCCTGGCTTGTCGAAGATGGAAAAACGCAGACTGGGCAGTTGCCGAGACCTGGCCCTCCATTGATAAGGAGGAATCCAGTATCCCTCCAGGACTCTGGACTGATCAGACAGGCACTAACAGCATCCCATCAAAGTTCGGGAGCCGGATTCTCAAATCTGGCAACCCCCAGCGCAAGAACAGGACCTCCGTCTTTACCGGGTTCAACTTCAGCCGGCTCTGCTTTACCCATCCAGCCACAGCCTCCAAAGCTCTCACTAGGACATCAGGGGCAGAGTCAGGCTGGCTGCCCATCAACAAATACAACTGGGTGTCATCTGCATATTGGTGACAACTCAGTCTCAGGGCTGGATCGAGGGGGGGTAGTCTGCCCCCGGCGCTGCCAGAGAGGGGGCGCCGGGAGCAGCTGCCAGCTGCCGGAGCACGCGGACAGCAGCACGGGCAGCCTCACAGCCCCGTGCGCTGCCTTTTGCCTGCCCCGCGGGACAGGGGGTAGCCGGCTTGCCGCGCACCCCGTCCTGCAGGGCTGGCAAACGGCAGAGCGGCTGCCCACACCATTCACCTGCCCCGCAGGAGAGGGGGCAGCTGGCCGCCCCCTGTCCTGTGGGGCAGGCGCATGGCGCAGGCGGCCTCGCAGCCCCCTGCGCTGCCTTTTGCCTGCCCTGCAGGACAGGGGGTGCGCGGCAAGCCGGCCGCCCCCTGTCCTGCGGGGCAGGCAAAAGGCAGCGCAGGGGGCTGTGAGGCCGCCAGCGCTATTCGCCTGCGGGGAGGTGAATGGTGCGAGCGGCTTCCCAGCCCCGCACGCTGCTTCCGCCGCCCTGCGTGATGACATCACCAAAATGTCATAACGCTGTGCTGGCAGCGCGCGCGCGCACTGTGCACGCATGCAAGGGTGGACTAGGGTTGCCCCAGGCGCCGGCAACCCTATATCCGGCTCTGCCCAGTCTGAAACTTCATACCAACTGGGCAAGGGGGCACATGTACAGACTGAATAACAAAGGGGAGAGTATCGCCCCTTGCAGAACGCCGCACACCAAAGGCTGGCATGCGGATAAGCTTAGAATGGACTGAGAATGGAGTAACTCTGTCTATCATAGTAAATAGTTAGAATCTAACCTATGATTCTATCCCAGTAAATTTGGGACATTTGGAAATTCGATATTTTATCTGAAGTTTTAACAGGTTTAGCATTTAGAGTATGTATACAATAAAATGGCATTATGTATCCCCACATTTGATGGTGTCTTGGAGGAGGGCAGAGTTCATTACCAAGTGCTTGTGCTGCCCAAAAGCAGGCTAGCAAGTGAACTACTGACCCCACCCCACTCCATGAAATACATTAAATCAAACCAGTGAGGGGCAATCCTCCGCAAATATGTCCCTTTCATAACAAAGATCCAGAGGAGTTAGCCGTGCTCATCTGTAGTAGCAAAATAGAAAAGAGTCCAGTAGCACCTTTAAGACTAACCAACTTTACGGTAGCATAAGCTTTCGAGAACCACAGTTCTCTCTTGCATCCGATGAAGAGAACTGTGGTTCTTGAAAGCTTATACTGCAGTAAAGTTGGTTAGTCTTAAAGGTGCTACTAGACTCTTTTCTATTTCATAACAAAACCGTCCATTAGTCCTCAAAGAATACAGCACTCCGTGCCTCGCCCTCTTAGAGATACAGTCATAATATAATTTCCTTTCATGCAAAGTTACAAGAAATTGGTTAATTGGTTAATGTATGGAACATAAATTGCATAAAAGCTGTGACTGATTACCTCTTCTAAAAAGGAAGATTTCATTCACAAATGCTTGATGGGATACTGTACAAATGTTTTGAAAAAAAGGTTTTCAAAAAGAAACAAGGTAGGAAGTCAAGTAGACTTCCAGACGAAGGCACACTGCAATCTGTAGTGGCCTCACCGTTCTGGATCTGGGGCTCTCTTCATGAGCCAGGACTTATCTTGACGATGTTCACTGAGTAGGGCCGGGAGTACAGAAGCAGCCAACATCTGGAGCTGACTCTAGCCTTTAAAGCTGTGGTTTTGCAAGCTGGTTGATCCAGCAACAGCTGCCTTCCCAAGTTTTTGTTTAAGAAGGCTGGGAGGGAATTGGCCCCAGCTGCCCTGAGCTGGAGTTCCTCAGGCTGTTCTGCCATCCAGCCAGAATCCTGCAAGGATCTACCCTCAAGTGCACTGCACTAGCAATACCTTGGGGTTGTGTGAAGCCAGTCTGGTGCTTTGCCTTCTCTGTGCAACCTCAGCCTGCACAGCCAGAGACTGTGGTGCGCCAAGACTGGCAGTTGTAAAACATTTGCCTTTGGAGGCGACAGATGTAGGTGGACTGGAGTTCGTGGCCCCAAGGAAGTAATTTTTTGAAACAAGTAAATCATTCAGCTGGCCCCTTGTGTGGGCCCAGAGGAGGTTCTTATACACCCTCGCAATTTATGGTTCCACCTGTAAAGAAAAGAAAAACAACAGGATTAAAGACTGCCTTCTATGTTACTTACTTACCTGCTACACAGATATTCCCATCCATCTTTTGCGCATCTGAAGGGAAAAGATCATCTTCAGAATACCTGAAAATGACCCCAAGGTCCTAGTCTGCCTCGTGTGCAAAAACATCTTGGGCGGGCCCTGTGCTTATGAGACTTGGCCCCACAAACTGACCCTGGGTGCAAGGCCTTATGTCCTTAAACCAGCATGCCTTATTCAGGATCACATAAAGCACAGCAAGCGAGAACTTAGCCATTCAGGGATCTTTAATCTATGGCTTGCGCGGACATCCAGGGTGCAGCAAGTTACAGAATTCCCCCTTGAGGGAAGGCTGTTTGGGTCTGTATGCATTTACTTGCCCAGCACACCACACTGTATGTCACAGGGTGTATTGCCAAGAATGGCTGATTATGACTGATTTCCAAACTACAGGGATCAGTTCTCTTGGAGAAAATAGCTCCACCCTCCAGTGGATTCTACAGCATTATCCCTTGCTGACATTCCCCCTCCCCAAACTTCATCAGGTTCCACTCTCAAATCTCCAGGTAATTCCCAGTTTGGAGTAGACAAGCCTAAACCCGGGTCAAGCCTAACAACTGTAATCAGAAAACCACTTTCTGTAGAATATTTATCGTTAAATTAAATAGTCTGACTAGGGGGGTCGTGGCTTTACCTTTCAAATCACTTTTTCTTAGTCAAGCCTCATTTAACCACTGACAGGAACTAGGCCTGCCAACTCCATTTTGGGAAATTCTTGGAGATTTTGGAGGTAAAGCCTGGAGAGGACAGAGTTTGGGGAAGGGACAGACCTCAGCAGGGTGTAATGCCATTGTGGTCATCCTCCAAAGCAGCCATTTTCAGCAGGGGAAGTGATCTCTATGGCCTGGAGACCAGCTGTAATTCCGGGAGATCTCCAGCCACCACCTGGAGGCTGGCAACCAGTAACAGGAACGGATCCTGACTGAGCCTTTGCACTTTCACCCTGCAAACGCCGGGCAATTTCTGGTTGACCAGAGTTTTGCAAAGCGCACAGCCAGGCGTCTTTCCCAAAGTTTCTGTTCTGCAAGAATCCCAGCCCTGTGCGTCGCAGCGCCCAGCCGCCCCGCCCCGCCCCGCCGCTCTCTGCAGGCGCCCACATCCCCGGGGCCGGCTCGCGGCTTTAAGCACCAAAGCAGCCGCACACGCGCAGAGCACAGCGACAGGTGCGTTGCAACGGCACCATTCCAGAGCACTGCACAGTTGCACATGTTAAAAAAGCAAAGTCGCCCAGCCCTCCCCGCGCCCGCCGCTGCCTCGGCGTCTGCTCTGCCCGAAGCCTGCGCGCGGCCGGACCGCTTCACGCGGCTCAGCTATTCCGCCTCCCCTGGAGCGGCTGCGCCCTGCCTCCGCGAGCGCCGACGGAGGGGGGCTGGCCCTCGCCGGGGAAGAGGCCCGCCCGTCCGCCCCTGCCTGCTCCGGAGGAGCCGTCGGGGGCCGGCCAGCCGCAGAGGGAGGCGCCGCCCGGGTCTCCCTCGCACGTGCCGGCCCTTGTTTACCGGCCCGGGCCCCGCCATCACGTGCCTCCCCGACGGCCGGCCTGGCCCTGTGGCGGCGGCGGGCGGGGAGCCGCCTGTGCGTGTCACAGCTCAATGTCATGACTTCCTCCTGGGGCTCCGGCTGCAGCGGCGGCGTCGGCGTCGGGCTGCGGGGAGGCCAGCGCGGCTAGTGCGCTCCAGCGCTCCGCCACCGGCTGCGGGAGGAGCGAGGCCGTCCGCGCCCCGCCGCCCCCGGAGCCCCCTGCCTCGCCTCGCCTTGCAAGATGAGCGCCGGGCACGTCGTCTGCACGGGCTGGCTCATCAAGTCGCCCCCGGAGAAGAAGCTCAAGCGATACGTGAGTAACGACGGACGGGGGAAAGAAGGGGCGCCTGCGCTGCCCGGCTTGCGCAGCCCGCCGGCCAGTTTGCAGGGCAGGCTGCGCGCGGAGGCGAGATGCGGAGCCCTGCCCGGTGCCCGCTGCGCCCGGCGCTTGCAGCGGCTTCCCCGGACCTCCCCAGCCCCCCGCCGCCCCCCGCCCTCTTTCTCTCCCCGAGTCGAGCGCCGGGGCGGTGGTTACGCAACCGACTCCGGTTCGAAAAACCACATTTTCTGTTTCAGTTATAAGGTGCCTGTTTTGCAACCGAAAGGCGAAGGCATCTCCTTTGCCGCGGGGGGACTTGCGGAGAACTTCTTGCCTTCTTAAGCCGGAGGGGGGGGGGCGACCGACAACCCGGCGACAACAGGAGCCTTTTTTCGCCCCTGCTCAGCTGCAGGGATCTGGGAGTCTGCCCCTGCGGGTGATCCGAAGTTGTTTGTATCCCCTCCTGGCGCACGTCTCTCCGTTGCTTCCATTTGCCCCTCGCGAATTTCCCAGCTGGAAAGTTCAGAGGTGCCTTGGGAAGGGTCACACGAACGAGGCTAGGGACTGGCCACTTTATGTGGGGCTGCAAAGGGGTTTGGCGCTATGCAAAACGAGGTCTGATTTCTTTCCCATCCACCGACCCCATATTTTTTAAAAAAATTGTCGTAGTGTTTACAAAAAACAACAGCCTTGCAAGGTTGGAAGGAAGCCGTATTGTGCAGCAAAGAATGTGTCCTTTCTTTTGCCTTCCTGGAACTTGGCCAATGCTCCCTGATGTCCCTAAGCAAATTGCTCCACACACCCCTCCAGCCAGGCTTCTCTGTCAAGCCTGTTCTTTTCCAGGTTTGGCTGGTTCTGCCTCCGTTTGCTGATTCGTCTGCTGGGCGGAGGTCAGGTTGCTTTTGTGCCCTGGGAGGGCTGAATGGAATGTGCAGTGGGGTGGCCGAGGGACTCCCCAAGGTGCAGAACACACACCTTGCTCTTGGCTGCGTAGATGTTGGGCGAGTTGTGACGGGGGCGGGGAGGTGGATGGGAGAACGACATTTTGCCCCTCTCAAGAAAGGGCTGCCGCCAAATGTGGCTCTTGCGAGCCTGAAGCCTTCCTCTAGCCTCTTCCTGTCCCCTTCAGTCCCCTGAGCTTGTTGGTATTCTTCTAAAGACAAGGGCTGAAACTGGTCAAGGAACACACCTCTTGTGCAATGTGTTCCCCATCTTCACCCCCCCCAAATGAACACACCCAATTAACTGTATGCGTGTGCAGGGAGGAGGGGGGATCTGAGAATGTTTCTCTAATCATCATTTCTTTGAATCGGGCTCCGTTGGCTTTGGGTGCCTGAATATTTCCCCTTCTTTGCTTGATGAAGCTTTTTTCTTACTTTAAATAACGGTTCCAGCCAGTCTCCAGGGAGCTGGGTATAAATAGCAATCTGTAGTGTCTTTGGATTTGATTTCCTTGTTCACATAGACATCAGTGGGCCTATTTGGAGTAAGAAATGCAGCAAAGAACAGTTATGTAGTAGCGCACACGCACACACACAGGATAACATCACCCAGTTGATATTGTTAGCAACTCTTAACAGCAAAACCATTTGAAGGGTGACTCAGAAAGCGGTCCACACACTATTTTACATGCTTGCCTTGCAATTCAGATGGCCTGTGTGGTGTGGGCCCAGTGAGCCATAAGCAGGAGGGTTTTAGGATCTAGGCCCAAGGATCCAGGCCACAAGCCTCTGATTCTCCCAGTGCTCCTTAACATGGGGGTCCCTAACCTTTTTGAGCCCATGGGCATCTTCAGAATTTTGAGAGGGAAAGGTGAGCACCACCACTTCAAAATGGCCGTCACACAGGAGATAGAGCCAAACTCCCCAACAGTTGCCTCAGGGAGGCTGAGTGGAACAGGATACCTCACACCTCCTGGGAAGAGGAAATGCTGAAGTGGGAATGGAACCACATACTGACTGAGGAAAGCTCAGGTGCTTACCAGTCCTCCACACCCTCCAGTTCAAAATCCTTTCATTTGAAGGAGGGCCATCAATAACAATCCTTGCCTTATGAAACCCACTTTCTGAAAAGCTTGTTGAGCACCAAGAGAAGTAGTGACGGGTGCTGTGGCACCCAGGGGTGCCACATTGGGGAACCCGCTCTACTGCATTGCCTACAGTGGTTTCTGGCACCAGAGTTCTGGCCTCTGCTGCTGAACGTGCACACATGTATATGCTTTATTCCTGTGTATCTAGTGATGACTTTGTCACATTGAAGTCCTGCTCAGGCATCCCATTTTTATCCTTTTTATAACCTTCAGAGACAGAGACTGCATCCACACAGTCTTGGCTATCGTACTGTTGTGCAATTCTTTGCTACTGGATTGTTGTGTCCATACCAGAAAATCCAGTAGCCAGCAATTGCTATAGCATGCCAGTAACGTCATGTCGAACTGTTTGTGAATGCGGCTCTGAGAGAGTGGTTTATTTAAGTGAGCATCATAGCTGAGCAAGATTTGAACTTGGATCTTTCCACTCTGACTCCACCTAGTGCATAACAGGATTAGCCTGGCTATGCCATGAGGGAGCGAGAACTGAGAATAAGATCCAGAGGAGTTAGCCGTGTTAGTCTGTAGTAGCAAAATCAAAAAGAGTCCAGTAGCACCTTTAAGACTAACCAATTTTATTGTAGCATAAGCTTTCGAGAATCAAGTTCTCTTCGTCAGATGCATGGTACACCCCTCCTCTTCTATATTTGACCAGTTTATGTACCATGCATCTGACGAAGAGACCTGTGATTCTCGAAAGCTTATGCTACAATAAAATTGGTTAGTCTTAAAGGTGCTACTGGACTCTTTTTGATTGAACTGAGAATAAACTGCAGTTGAGTTTGCTTTTTAATCACACGGTCTTGCTGTTGGTTTCCTGAGTTTGTGTGTCCCTAAGTGAAGCATTTTATTTGGAAGGCACATGATGCAATCACCTTGCTGAAGACCCAAGTTCGAATTCCCACTGCTCCGTGGAAGCTGGCTTGCTGACCCGGGGCCATCGCTCTCTCAGGTTATTGTTATGTGGATAAAATGGAGGAGAGGAGAGTGATAATGAAAGCCATGAAACATCCCTGCTGGGAAGGAAAATGGGGTATAAATATCTAAAGGAGGAGGGCAAATAAATAAGGAAGGTCTGCTGGAAACCTACATGGAATTGACAGTGCAATCCTAAACAGAGTTAAACTAGTAACTGCTTAGGATTGCAGTGTTAGTGTATCATAGAATCACAGAGTTGGAAGGGGCCAACCACAGACCATCTAGTCCAACCCCCTGCCCAGTGCAGGATCAGCCTAAAGCATCCCTGACAAAGATTCATCCAGCCTCTTCTTGAAAACTGCCAGTGAAGGGGAGCTCACCACCTCCCTCGGCAGCTGATTCCACTTCTGAACTGCAAGACTCCCTTGAGTCTTGTGATAGAAGGAAGGCAAGATACACATTTATTTGACAGTTATGAATGAGTAAATGATGTGGGTTTCTGTATGGTTTGGGAGATAGTGTTGGTCTTAGTTCTGGGAGATTCAGGTTCGAATGCCGCCCATGAGAATAGACTTTGCAAATTACTGTTTTTTCCCCTTCAGACCCTGTAGAATAAGAACAGTAATGGCATTAAGATACACACTGTCTCTTGGAGGATGAGAAATCGTGCGCACACAGATGTTTTATGATCTGGTAACACCACTTCAGTTAAATTTCTTTAGGGTAAATTAATTGTAAGTTAACTTATGAAGTTAATTACTTGAACTGAAATGGCTTTAGGATTGTAAGCACAATGTTTTGTTATCTTGCTCTAGCATATGTTTAAAATTATAACCCAGATCCTGAGCATATAGTATTCTTGCACTGGTGGAAAACATTTGTGTTTGCACAATAATACGAAATGGGGCCTCTTATTTTCAGCTCTGATACGCACTCGTGGTTAACTTCCAACAACAGCAGTCAGTGGAGGAAATTCTTGGTTTTCGTGAAAACAGAAACACTTCTGAGATAAGGAGATGACAGACTATTGCAAAATTATTCTTTGGGAGCCAAAGTTAATTTCTTGCCCTGATGATGCCTTAGACCCGCCAGTGAGAGACAAGCGAAGCCTGCAGTTGGCTCCGTGTCTGCGCTAGCAGTTGGAAGCCAGCGGGGAACAGAATTGTCGTGCTGGAACATTTATTTTCAGGCTGCACATCTAGCGGGTCGTAGAATTTGGGTTCTGAGAATCTTATCACGGTCAAACAAAAGGAGCTAGCGTTTGGAAGTGCAGGACGCGCACACGAGATTGCTCACATGCCATGTTTTCAAAATAGATCCTAGTCTGGAAGGCTGATGTGTTCCGATAAGAGGTGTTTTCTGAAATGATAACTCGTGCAGTCAGATATCAGTTTTTGATGAAGGGTTATTGATATTGAGGGTGTGTTTTTTTTTTAACTAACTGGTTCATTTTTGTGGTTTTCACACATGACAGGTTTTGCTAATGTTTACAATGCTCAGGAAAAGTATCCATGTATTACATTACCATTACAGTGCATATGGTTAAAAAGAAGGCTCCCCCATGGTTTTTTCCCCTTGTGCAGAGCTGAGAATTGGGAGCTAAGCTCTAGCACCAGGCAAAAGAGAAGGAAGGGGTAACAAAGTATCTGTGGCTCCTGTGAGAGTTCCATTCTTGCTGCTAAAATAGTCTTCATATGCTGCTGTTTTGCATTTTAGAAATTGTTTCCTTGATGCTAAATGCACAAGAACAGCATGGTGTAGGGACGGTTCACAAGTATAAAGTGTTTTATTTTGCTGGAAAAATTAAGTGGCTAGAATGTTTATTCTGTCTAAAGCTGTACATGTCTTTCACAAACAGTGTTGGGTTTCTAAAGAACCCTGAGTACAAAATGAATCTATGAAATGCCCCTTACTCCTTTGCCTAGGTTGCAGTCCCTCAGCATGTTCTGCCCTAGAGAATATTTGAAAATTGTAGGAAGCGATAGACTAGAAAGTCATATCCTTGTTCTGAAAGTACTCTGACAAAGTTATTCTAGCCACGAGTTTCTTTCTGCTTTGAGTGAATGATCCATCCTAGCTTGCGAGTGAAGTAGCGGAGAGGGGGGCAAAGCTAATCCATCCTGGACTTCAGCTGTGGTAGAGCATTTCGAAGCAAAGCCTGGTTGATGCTCTTCATGGCAGACAAATTTTCTACTTGTCCACCTATATGTTTCTTGGTGAACACCCCTCATTTATTTACTTCTTTATTTATTTATCACCCTATAAAAGCTTGGAGTAGTATATCAGGTTAGATCCCACAGACCTGTTATATGAGTTGAGGCATTTTCCTCTGGTAGAAAGAGTTTTTGCCTACAGAGAGCATTGAGTGTCTAGTGTCAGGAGAAAGCTCCTTTCGCCAGAGAAAAGTGCTGGTTCTAGCAGAATTAGTCCATTCAGCTATCACACTGGACTGCAGTTCAACTACAGTTCGTTGCAACCGGCATGAATGTGGATTGCTTGTGGAGTGCCCACGCTCCCCTCCTACCTTCTTTCATGCTTGGAGCACAATAACAAATTCTAAGTGAAAACAAATGGTAGATGCCCAAGATGTCCAAATTCTGGTGCCTAGATGAACTAAAGTTTGTCATCCCCTTTCCCAGTTGATTCTAAACCCAGGTTATAGATCCAGAGGAGTTAGCCATGTTCGTCTGTAGTTGCAAAATAGTAGCTTTAAGACTACTATTTTGGGAGCAGCTTTAAGGAGCAGCTTTAAGGAGCAGCTTTAAGACTAATCAACTTTATTGTAGCATAAGCTTTTGAGAGCCACACCTGTCTTCTGACGATGCATCTGATGAAGAGAGCTGTGGTTCTCGAAAGCTTATGCTACAATAAAGTTGGTTAGTCTTAAAGGTGCTACTGGACTCTTTACTATTTTAAAACCCAGATTGCCTCTCAGGTGGGGCTTGTGTACAGGAAAACAAATCCTAAGGCTCCCAGGTGGATCTCTCACGCCATTGGTTTCATTTGAAGTTCTTTCCCTTCTTATATGTGGGAAGGACAGAAGGGCCTGGAAGGAGTGAGGGGGTACAAGCTGGAGAGACAATCTACATTTCTGCTTCTTGTACCAGTGTAGCATAGTGGGAATGTCGGACTAGGATCCTCAAGCGCCCAGGTCTTCCATGGAAGCTTGCTGGGTGACCTTAGGCCAGAGACAGACACACTCTGCATCTTTCTCTTCTTCAGGTATTGTGCATTGGCGCCATTCACAAGTTATGCTTTCCCCGCTGAAGATGAGACCGCCGCACCCTTCTGGCTGATGTAATATGCAGACCTGGGACACTGGCCTGTACTACCCTGCGATCAAATGTCAATGCATTCCCACCACCTTCTCATCAGCTCTACTGCTATTTTATTGGTGCCCTTCCTCCTCTGCAAAAGGCCTTCTCAGTTTCACTCATGTCAGGGCAATTTCTTTCTTTTCTTAAATTAAAAATATTCCTAGCGCGCATACTTGCTACCCTTTCAAAAGAGAACCCCCCCACCCCACATTTCCACACACCCTCATCCCCAGAGCAGAAGCGATGATGGCAGGAAAAAGCAGAGGATGGGTGAAATTTTTGCTGCATCAGTTAAGCTGGCAAGACTTTCTTCTCTAGCATATTTCTGTTCAGGGGGGAAAGCTGAAAATGTGGAAGAGAGAAGGTTTTTCTTTTTCTTTTTAGCATTCCCTGTGAAGGAAATGTCTCTGGTGAGGGCCATATTAGATTTTGTAAGAGAAAGGAAAGTTCTGAACCTCCAACCTCATATTTCCTTTATAATACTAATTCAGGGACTGGGTAGAATCCTTGTGTGCTGCCTCGATTCTCCACTTGGCCGGCTCCGCGCCCCCCCCCCCCCCGGTAGTGGAGATAGAAATCAGCCCAGTTGGGATAAAACACGTTTACAGGGAAATAAAACAGGAGCCAGGAAAAAGTTGGAATAAATGTTGGGCTTCTGCTTTAGTTTGATATTACAGCCTAACGTAGCTGCCCATCTAGAATCTCCATTTCTAGGAGCAGTCAGTGGCTACTGGGTGGATAAGATGACCGTTCCCCCCCCCCCGCTCCGATCCTAAGTGCCCCCATGACTTCATATTCCTCATTATCTTGGCATATGCAGGTTTATAATCATTTGTGTGCCAATATACTGTCTGGGTTGGCAGAAAGATTGAGCATGGTGGGGTTATGAGCTCTTTTGGGCTCTCAGGAGGTGGGAGAGCTTGACTGGGCAATGAAGGATGCTCTTACCTAGCCCAAGGTTATATATGCTGAATACAATCATTTTCAGCCAACTCATTTCTCTTGGACGGTTATTTGGGTGGTGCTGTAGTAGCCCCAAAGTCCCTGATTAATCTTTGAAGGCATGTTTTCAGTGTGCAGGAGTACCACATTATAAATCACATTCTAAAGGCCAAATACACGTGCAACCTGTTTTTAATGTTCTGAAATAACTGCTCCAGAAGGACTTGGTAGTCGATACAGCCAGCATTCAGCAAGTCTGGAGAAGAGGAGGAAATATATATTGTGCTAACGAGCCTAATACTACGCTCAAGCATTACTGGGAAACTGTTAATGGGCTGGCAGGCAGAAATGGGTGAAAAAGTATGATGCCACTTCCAAGGCTTCTTTGAATTCGCACAGGGCTTTTTTTCAGCGGGAACACGGTGGAACGGAGTTCCAGCACCTCTTGAAAATGGTCACATGGCTAGTGGCCCCGCCCCCTGATCTCCAGACAGAGGGGAGTTGAGATTGCCCTCCTTGCAGCTCCAGCGGCGCAGAGGGCAATCTAAACTTCCCTCTTGTCTGGCGGTCAGGGGGTGGGGCTACCGGCCATGTGACCATTTTCGCCAAGGGCCCTTGTTCCAGCTGACCCAAAAGTGATGTCAAAACTCCCCCCTTGTTCCAGCTGACCCAAAGTGATGTCATTGTGCGGTTCTGAGTTCCACCACCTCTTTTCCTCTTGAATTCCACCATCTCTTTTCCCAGAAAAAAAGCCCCGCATTCGCATATACTAGGAATCTTCCTGTTTATGAACTTCACATTGCTAGTTTTACTGTCTCCCAGGGAATTGTCATCTTGTGCTTTTTTAAAGCACCATGCATGTTGATGATGCTATATAAATAATGAATGATAACTGATTTGTAATCTTGCTGTGCTTACTCACACAAGCTTTATTAGGATTAAGGAAAAAATAGTCTCCTCCTGTAACAGTTAGGAAGCCTTGCAAGTGCTTTGAACTACCATTGCAGGATCTGAATTCAAATCCATTCTTGGCCGTAGAAATCAGCCCCTTATCTGCAAAATGAGGATAGTTAAAAGTGACCATGCAAGGAAAAAGTATTTTTAATAGACAGAACTTAATTAAAAGTGCTTTGAGAACCCCTGTTCCAAGGAAATTGTCTTTCAGCTGTCGAGATTCTTAAAGTAAACTCTATGTGGCAAGCCTTATAAATCGTATGTATGAACGACCCATATGCCGTTGCTCATGTCTTCTATAAACTCCTCCGGATTAGCGGAGGTTATACAAACCCTGCCTAGAATCACCATTAGTATAAACTGTAGAATCTGCCCTCCTCATAAAACAGCTGTTTGTGCATTCAGAACTGTTACAAACTCTGGAGTTTATAGATGGAATCTACAGATGTGACAGTCTGTTGCTAGGATGACAGCAATTACTAGTAGGCAAAACTACGGGCAACCCCAGACTAACAATTATAGTTGCAGAAAACAAGCCAGGGAACTTACCAGAAATATATTTTTCATATATTATGTGAAAAAGTGCAGTAGTGCAAAAGTGCAATGATTCAATTATAATAATTTACAATATAATTTTACAATACAAGAATACACAAACACACAGTCATTACAAGAAGTCTTCCATAGTCCGTAGAAAATATCCTATGCGTTAAAGTGCAAAGTGTCTGTTGCAATAAGAAGCCGGAGGTGGAGAGTGGCAATGAGCTCGTATATCCTTTCACAGTCCAAAGATTAAATTAATTCAAAAACGCCGACGGGAATATGCAGGCAGATTTCAATTAACCCGTTTCGTGAGTAAACAACTCACTTCATCCTGGGCATGAACATTTCGGACTGGACCCACTCTCTTAGTTGGCCGTGGTCTGTTGGCCCCGAAGCAGTCTGGACACAAGCGTTGTTGATGACCAGTTCCTTGTCGGGTCTCGGTCCTGCAGAGTGTTCCATCTCCTTGTTCCACCTGCTAATTTCTCTCTCTGCTGTTTAAGTCATTTAGATATTGCTTTACCTTCAAAAGCCATGCTTACTGTTTCTCGTGAATATCACTTAGTTACTCTTGAATATGCTACATGAATATGCTCCTATGCACTTTAACGCATAGGATATTTTCTACGGACTATGGAAGACTTCTTGTAATGACTGTGTGTTTGTGTATTATTGTATTGTAAAATTATATTGTAAATTATTATAATTGAATCATTGCACTTTTGCACTACTGCACTTTTTCACATAATATATGAAAAATATATTTCTGATAAGTTCCCTGGCTTGTTTTCTGCAAGGATGACAGCAATAGCAAATGCTAACTAGCCAGGAATCGACAGTTTGAGGGGGTCACAGCCTCTCCCTTTCCTACAAACTCAGCAAGGTGAGTGAGCATAAAAAGAAAGTGTTACGAAGATCGTGATGCCTGCTGATCTGCTGGGAAAGCTTTTAAAAACTAGGGATAGCTGTGCCATGCAGCGTGGGTACCAGTGATCTTTCCCGTTGGAAAACACTAAGATTTATATTTATGTTTGTTGCCTCAAAGGACATCTGAGAATAATGGAACAAGCAGTTCGTTGGGTAGGGGTCCTAGTCACTGGCACAGCACATGCCCTGTGTGCACAAGATTCTGGCTTCAGTTCCTGGCATCTCCTGGTAGCTGACATTGGGAAGAGCCTTCTTGGTTGGACCACCAGTCTAATTCATAATGAGGCAGCTTTCTATGTTTGCAGTGGCTGTATCTTAGCGGCAGAGAAGGCCCCAGACTCAGACTCTTGCTAAGGTAGCAGAGAATGCAGCGGTTCACAGCTTTCTGTCAAGCATCCTACTATATAAAAGGCTAACCGTGTTCCAGACAACTCACTTCCTACCCTGGTGTGCCTCCAGAGGGTGTTGTTGCGGAGGGAAGCCCAGAAGAGGCAGCCAGACCTCCAGAGAGTATGCCACGGCAGGAAGCCCAGGCCAGGAGCAGGCGTGGAGCAGGCGGCAATGCCTGTCCCCTGCCTTCACCCAGCTGGGATTAGGAACGGAGCAGGTGGCAATGCTCTCTTCCTTTTCACATAGTTGGGATCAGGTGTGGAGCAAGTGGCAATGCTTGACCTCTGCCTTCACCTGCCTGGGATCAGGAGGGGAGCAGGAGGCAATGCCCCCCCCTGCATTTTATATAAGCTGAACGTTTGGGGAGTGTGGTGTTATTTATGAAATGTATTAATAATATTGTATGAATTGTGATGAATTGTACATGACAAATTAGCATTTGAGCACTTGGACACTTTAAATTGCATGAATTGATTTTGTAGTTATAAGTGGGTTTTTTTCCCTCCTGGGTGGGATATTTCTTTTCACTGATTGGGATCAGGAGCAGAGCAGGTGGCAGTGTTTGCTCCCCGCCTTCACCCTGCCAGGATCAGTCATGCAGGAGGAGGCATTGCCCGCCTGCCCACCCTCCCCTTTTTAGAGCCTGTTGTATTTTTTCCTGCAACGGGCTTTGTTACTAGTTGGGTATATTTGTAATTTTGCTTGTTAAAATGAAGGCATTTAACTTTTAAATTCAATAAATATGCCAAGCAGTACAATTTTATATGGGAACTAAATTATAGATGATGCGTTTTATGTTGTTCAAACAGTAAAATATGTTTAGGTTTGATAAGAAAGAATGTATATATTTCTTCTCCTCCTTCTCCTTTTGCTATGGCTTGAAATTTTTCCAAAATCTCCTTTTTTAATTGAGCTCAGAGAATTACCTCAAGATTGGAAATCTTGCGTAGTTTTTTTTTTAAAAAGTCGTCTTCTCTTGTATCTCCCTTGTATTTTGTAGTCTTTGTTGAAGGAATCAGATATTGCTGGCAAAAACAGTGGCTGTAGATCTGTTTCTCCGACTAGCTGATGTGGACCACCCTGTTCAGAATTTGTTCCACAATACTAGTGATTTTCAGAATAACTAGTATGTGTATTACCCCACCACAGTTAATGCTAAATACAATTTCAGTTTAAAACCATATTCTGGTGGTTGAAGCTTTTAATTGTTTTGCAACCTTAATAACATGTTCTGTTCTTAGGGAGAAATTATTTTTTTACATTTAAAAAAAAAGTTTCCTCAGCGTCCTTTGGGAGAAAATGGTTTATACCTTCATGTAGGACTTGTGTGGGCACAAGGAGAAATGTATGATCATATTATTTCAAAATTCCTTCCCAATTTCTCTTAAGAAAGGAAATGAGCTGGCATTGTTCGCTGTTTCAGCTTGCATGAGGAGAAATGAACCTGTTCTAAGAAAATGGAAGGCAAGAGATTTTGGGAAGTGGCTCAGGGACTTACCAGTTCCTTGCTCAGCACATAATGAAATAGTAGAATTCATTGCTGGTGGATGTAGTGATGATGATAATGATAACAATAACAACAGCTACAACAATAACTATATTCCATTTATATAGTGCCCTTCAGGACAACTTAATGCCCAGTCAGAGTGGTTTACAAAGTGTGTTGTTATTATCCCTCCAACAATCCCTGTGAAGTAGGGATGAAGGAGCTCTGAGAGAGCCGTGACTGGCCCAAGGTCACCCAGCTGGCTT